>NC_143019.1:108036451-108382451 GCF_055824585.1 Amblyomma mixtum | reverse complement strand
TCGGTGGTTTTCCGACTCGGTGCTGCGGCAACGCTAGCTGCTGAGAAGAAGTTCTGCGGCTTTGAATTGGTCTTCCGGCTTTCTTTCCCATCTGATTCAGTAAGCCTAAGGCCCTGGAAGCGACGTCGACATTCACTGGTGCAGATGTTTCCGCCACAGTTATTGCACCGACGAATTCTGCTCCTGCATCGCACATCAAGGGTACGACAATCGACGGCATGAGCCGACCAGGTGCACCATGCGCAGTGAGCAGAGTGACATCCGCAATCATTTTGTTTGCACTGACATGAAGGTTGGATGACAGGTGTTTTTACTACTCCGTGTTTAGACTGATGTTTGAACGAAGAATTGGCTAGTTGTACTTTTGCAATGCGCAGAGTGATTTTTTTTTCTCTAAAGAGCTCCTTGTAACGTTGGAGCTCGCGCTTGTGGCCTTCTGTGCACGGGTCCCCGCTCGTTAGTGTTTCCTGTGTCCGCCTTTGGTCTTAAGATTCTTTGTCTTTGATTGCCTCCTCACGTGCATTAAAGGTAGGTCCGCGTGCCATCGCTTGTGCCTTTGTTCTTTGACTGCGCCTGACCGGTTTCACGGGGCATGGTTGTGTCGTCTTCGGCGACGACGAACCAAAACGACAAGCTTGAGCAGCAGTGGTACCCGTAGCGCCATCGCTCGTTCTTTGGAGCAACGAGCACACGATCGCCGCAGCCTCCATTGTTTCTCCAGCCGCCGCGAGATGACGTTATTGGTCCCAATGCTGCCAAAGGTTGTTATTACATTTCACCACTAATTTTCCTTCCTCCAAGCATTTCGCCGTCTTTGCATACGGTGGCATTTTCGGTTCATTGTGGCAGAATCAACAAGAAACGCACACAAATATAATGGAACACATCACTTACCGCGAAATGCCATCGCTTAACAAATTTTAATTGCTAACAAACCAGGGGAGTGTCTTAGAGAATATTTTATCGGTTTACTCTCAACAGCAACAGGCTGTATGAAAATAAAACCCAACTGTCCGCGACGAGACGGCGAGAACAGCCAATAAAGAGACAGGACGAATACCTTTGGTCGCCATTGCTGTCATGTGAGCGCTTACTACTCACATAATTAAACATGTCCGTATAGGTTTATTTAGTTAACATCACGTGTCGGAAAACTCGCTGTGTATAACCGATAACAAGACGGCCACTATGCACTCATTCTTGCAGTGTAAGACATAGGTAATCCAGGCGTACCGCTGATCAGAGAGCTAAATGTTCATTATTATTTTTTTTCTCAGTGTCTGATCCGGACACGCTCGCTTCTGCATGCTGCGCACAGCTCTGCCGCGTTTGACTTTTCGTTCCTTTAGCGCATCTCGGCGGCCGACGTAGGACTCCGTTTATACGTCTCTGACATTCTTGAAACTTCTAATGATTCGTTTGAAGGATGGCCGCAACGAGCGCCTGAAAGCAATTACGGCGTCTCTGTGGCATAGTGGTCCATTCCGTGGAGAATAGGACCACTGCTTATCTTGTTCGCCGAGGCAGAGCGTGTATCTGCCATAGTTGCAAGATGCCTGGGGAGCAACATGCCCAATGGGCATTGGAAGTCCCATGGATGTCCTGCGGATGTTTAGGATGTCTGCAGGACGTCCATGGGAGGTTCAGTGCCCATCGGGATGGTTCCTTATCTTGATCACGGAGCAGCCCGTCGCCTTTGCTATAGCTGCTTCGTGGCTCGTTCGCCTTCTCTGTGGTTGGCGGACGACAAGCATGGATGACTCGTGGGAGGGCATTAGTGTCAAGAATTTTACCAGCAACTCGAGCTTAAAGGAGGGGGGGGGGGGGGGGTGTGCATGAGGTAAGCGGGAAGAAAGCCCCCGACGGGAGAGGGAGCGGATACCCCATCAGAGAGAGGGTGATTTCGTGTTTGTTTTTTATTTAGTTTGTGGTATTAATGGGAGCCTGGCTTCAAGGCTGAACCCAACTCACGGGTTGTTACCACCTCGCGTGACATTTCTGATTGGAGAACTGATGCTTTGGGTGGGCTACTGAAAATGACCGTCCCCATTTCTAGGTAAATTAAAGGTTGAAAAACGGAACTGAACGAATGAAAGAGAGTCCATTAGTAGCTGGGGCCCCATGGATAGCCCGTATCGCTGTTCTAATTAGGTTCTTACCCGTTAGATCTGTGAGTAAAGCGCGATGTTTGTTCTCATTGTGAATTCATTTCTGCCTCTTCCAGTTTTTTTATCTGTAAATGTGCTGTAAATATAGGCTCTGCGGTCATGTTCCAGATGGAGGCCTCCTGGCCTCCTTTCAAGCCGATCTACGTGATTGGAAAGGTTTCGAAACCTTCCTCAGGGAATCGAACATCGAGATTCTACTCCATCCATGCTGCACTTTCACCGCATCGCCGGAACTTCCAATGAGCTGACTGCTATTGAGGCTAATAACAGGCTTGTTCAATATTAGTGATTAATACATGGTTTTACTATCTGCAATCCACGTTTCAAGAACCAAATAAAAGTATCGTTGAGTGAGCTCTAAGTGTCAGCGTCCGGGGAGTACGCATATCAGTACTTGAACACAAATACCTGGCAGTTTCATAGTTTTGCCAATTAACACGGAATTCCACTAACTCATGCCCCTGCGGTCACTGTATGCGTTTGTAAAAATAAATGCGCCTCTCAAGCACAAGAGTCTCCTCTATGCACCCCACAGAGGGCGCGCTTACTAGTAGCAGCCCATGCTTGTAGCCCGACTCCGATGGGGGCACTTTTGATAAAAGCGCGCATTTATACGGCGCATGACTAAACATCCTGAGAGCTCAGAAACAAATAATAGACGCGCGCCTAGCCAAACACAACGACTGAGGTCGCCACGTGATTCTCACCTATGCTGAGGATGCATGATGGATATAGAAACGGCGTAGGGAAACTTGTGCCAAAATGAAATGTAAAGTACTTTATATTTCTTTAAAGATAGGACATTACACTACCGAAAACTCCGAGCGCTTGCCGATATATTGTTAATTTGGGCAGCGTTGTGTGATAAAGTGAGGTTAACTGGGGTATTTTTCACGACCTCATCGTAGTCTCCATCCTATCATATAATATCTCATTTACCATGGTAAACGCAATATATAAGCCACAGTAATAAAACTTTATGAATGGAGCTTAAAGGAGTATGAAAAACGTAAGCAAGAAAGCTGACCTGTAACTTTTAAGGGAGAGAAGGTGTTGCTTTTAGTTATTTTTCAGCGCCTTCCAGTTACAAGCCGCCGCGCCGCCCGCTGTCGCCAGATGGCGTGACCGGTTTTCTGAGGCGCATGGGCGCGAATCCTCGTCATGTTCATTGCGGTTCCATGGTGCGTGATTACTGCAGCTCTAGTGCCCTGGCGAAGGGCGAGTTGTGAACAAAAGACTGAAATAATTTTTTTGGTTTGCATAGCAAAAACCGAGGGAGAGCAGGCAAAAGGTATATCAACACCTGACGGAGGCCTACCCACCCTGTACAGGGACTGTTTACAAAATAATGCAAAAAGCATCGCATGAAGATATACAGTATGCAATACAATATACAAGATACAGAATATGAAATATGCCGGAAAGTATACAATGGAAAACTATTTATGATACATATCTCGCTGGAGGTCCTTCGTTTCGCAATAACGTGATAAGTAATCGGTGAAAACCACCATCAACGGTGTCGAAGAGATGACGTAGAAACGGCTCCAACAAATCCATACCGACTTGTTGAAAGGGCGCGTTCAGCGGATCGGCAGGTTGGAGAAAACCGGCCGGCTTCAGAGGGGGTGTCTTTCTGTGCTTGCAGTCACAACAGGATGACGCATACCGTCGCAATATGGCCGCAAGCATGGGCCAATAGTACTTATGACGAATTCGGATGAATGTGCGAATGAAACCGCTCAGACGTGGTATTCCACGTCCACTTGCTGTTCTCTCCTTTCATCGAGGAGGTATTAACGATTCTGAAATTATTTCTCTCTGCGAACTCTGCCATAACTCCACCTTGCTGTTCCTAGAGCCTTTTCCATGATCACCTACCGCCTGGTCTCCAGCCTGCTTCTTGCCTACCTTGTCATTGAAGTGGCCCATCAGGACAGTACTGTGTTTTTACTTTGCTCTGCCGATTCCATATTGCCGCGAATGTTTGTAGTGTTTGTTTGTTCATTCTTTAAAGCTGCCGGCACACCGATTTATCACATTGTTTGTGATGCAAGGCGCGCCTAGATTTATCTCGATTGATCGCATCCAGGCGGAGCCGATTCTACGTTGTTCCAAAGCGTTCAATTAACTTTCCAAGCTTTATCTCGAAAGTTGGCTATCAGCTTTAACAACAACACGAGCGGCGGGCATTCTGTTTGACGACCGCAGAGCACGCTTGCTGCTACGCCGCCGCCGAGTCATACAGTGCATTGCGGGCGCAAGTCAGCTCAAATAAATAGTTTCGTTTAGGATCCATTCTCGCTGTTATCCTGTTCGCCGCACTGCAGTTACCACTCCGTGACAATATCTTCTTACAAGCTATCGACGACCTGGTCATCATGGCTGAATGTAGGCGCGTAGACCTGTACCGTCTTCAGTTTGTGCCTGTTATTAATCTTATTCAGGTTAACCGGCTCCCCTTCGTAAATACTATAGAATTCCTCTGTTTCCAGCTATATTCCGATTGATCGGGAAACTTACAGCTAGTTCTCGCCTATCTGATAATCCACGATAGCATATGACGTGCCCGCTTTTTAGCACTCTATACGCCTCATCTGTCTTCCTAACATCACTAAGCCCTATGCCGTCCCGTTTAATACTCGCTTGTATCTCGAGCAGCACTGTAAGACTGGCCACACTAGATGAAGGAGTAGTTTGAAACGTTGCCAGATACAATTTCCAATTGCGGCCTGTCCGGAGCCAGGGGTTATTGCCTCCCTCCGCTGTGTCACAGGTCTGACCGCCGCCTTGGTCAGTTGCTTCGCAGCCGTTAGGAAGTGATGACCGAAATTTAATTGCTGTATTCATATAAGAGGTTATGGCCAAGTGCTACACCAGGGTGGCCAAATCCTGCTCTGGTGAGGAAGTGCGTTGTTGGTTCTAGCCACCGATACGAGACCGCACCCCAGGCCTGGTTATGCAGTGCCGTGAACACGCGTTATTTTTTCCGGGAGAGAATCGCTCGGCACCGGGATTCGAACCCCGGTCCTCTTGCACGCGAAGTGGATGCTCTACCCTACGCCATCGCTGCATTACCTCTACCCGCCTACAACACGCACAAACAAAACCAATCAACAGGAACAAGCAGGCCGCGGGAAGAAATAAAATAATTTTCATTTATTCTCATTCCGGCCGTTGCCCTGATCACCGGGGGATATCGGTGTCCTTCCACAGGTCCATGACGTCGCTGCCGGCGGTCTTGACCCTTATTCGCTCGAGGAGCCTTTGCACCTGTGCGGGGGACATGTGTGCCCTCCAGTCGCCCACGGCGCCCTTTCGCACGAAGTCGCCGGTCATCGGCGCCTCCACCAGCTCTTCCACGCTCAGCTCCTTGGTAGCTGCGGGCACGGGAGCTTCATCGGTCGTCGCATTCTTCTGCAAGAGGCACGGAGAGAAAAAGAAGAACGAAACACCATGTCTAACGAGGCTGCGTGGTTGAAGCGGCCGGCTGGAGCTTGTGGGGAAGCGAATTTTCAGAGAAATAACTCCTAGCTTTATTAAACGTCCCTGAGCTGAAAAAGTGGCATCGACTGTTTCACCATGATCCCCACCCAACAGTGTTCATTCCGTTGCCCACTGGTATAACAGGATTGAAGGAGGCTCATTGTAAACAACGTTCACTGGCTAGCCAACACCTTTTAGAATATCTAGGTGGCGCTGCTCACATCCCGTGTTGCCTGTATGCTTGAATTCACCTGGGTGGTATCCTTGACGAGAAGTTTTGCCTTTTGCCTTTTTGTGTAAATATTACGATGAGTGTGCGTTGCAAGTACCGTAGCCAACAAACAATTATCTGCGTGCCGTTCGTCGAGAGGCTTCTACTCAAGCCTCCTCCGTCATTTTGACGCATATCAAAGATAATTACTTCTGTTATTATTTTAGTATTAGTAGCACTGGGCGATATCTCAGGTCTTGCACTGTAATCTAAACTATAAGACGGTGAAGAGGCCGCATATCATGCTCATGTCAAGCCTAGCCTATTGAGTATGCCTGCCATGAGTGGGATCCGGTTCACCGGGTACATATAGATGCACTTGAAGGAATTCAGCCTTTTGCTGTCAGGTTTGTCCTGGGGAGGTACGACGGCTATCTGATGCCACTGTGTTAATTAAAGAACCTGGTTGGGTATCTTGTTGTGAAACTCGGAAAAATATATTGCTGAAACTTTTTACTGTATTCACCGCAATGAAACGGGAATCTTTGCAACCTCATATCCGCATTCGCCACACTACCTGTCTTCGCGAAAACACCACTGCTGCAAAGTTTGACCTTATACCTCCAGGACTAATGTTCTGAAAAATTCACTTTGCTCGAACTACTGAAGATCGGAATGGTTTACCTTTCAAATCTGCTGTGCCGCAACTGTGTACGTGGTTTCCTCAAAGCTATTTTAACGCGGAATAATACCCCTGGAGCTGTGGGCTCTCCTTGAATATATATATGTATATGTGTATATATATATATATATATATATATATATATATATATATATAGCGAAGTATAATTTTCGTTAGAGGAAACATATTTATTCGACTCGCCGTTTCGATCGGAGGACCGATCTGACTCCTGAAGAAGATCGGTATTCCGATCGAACGTCGAGTCAAATAAATACGAGTCGAATAAATATGTTTCCTTTAACGGAGCGCATACTTCGCTATATACTCTTGTAAGCAGTCAAGTACTTTATGCTCTCGCAACGTATATATATATATATATATATATATATATATATATATATATATATATATATATATATATATATTGTGCACTGGTCGACACCAGAAAATAAACTAAATTACTTAAAAAAAATCCCCTGTGTCCTTTGGTTTCTGTGGCTGTTGGCTTCTCTTATATATATATATATATATATATATATATATATAAGAGAAGCCAACAGCCACAGAAACCAAAGGACACAGGGGATTTTTTTAAGTAATTTAGTTTATTTTCTGGTGTCGACCAATGTACAATATATATATATATATATATATATATATATATATATATATATATATATATATATATATATATATATAGTAAGGAGGCGACTGAAACAATGTGGAAGGTCGCAATTTTTGTTCGTGAGTGCCAACCCGAAGTTCGTCTTCGGCTTCTTCAGCTTCGTCTTGGGGCCGTTGGGGCACACACCCAATGGCCATACAACACACACACACACACACACACACACACACACACACACACACACACACACACACACACACACACACACACACACACACACACACTGCGGTGACGTGAAGGTAATGCTCGGTATCTTGACATAACTGCCGTTTGTTGCAAAAACGGCCTATAAAACGATACCTCTCTTTTAATTAATGCCCCGTATTCAGCGAAATTATCTTGCTCGTCGTTAGAATGCAGTAATCTGTCAATACTGAACATTAGGTTGGCCTGTGAACGTATGTGAACAGCGCGATAACACGAGGCCTGTAAGAAGGGAGGAAGGCACAATATGAGTTTTATCCTTTCCCAATCCTCTTGTCCCGTTGTCGCAACAGTAAACCTAGATACATGCATAAAGTACCTCGTCTTTGAAGTCGAAGATGTTTCTCATGTTGCCCATCGCCGCTACCTCCAGGATGCGGCCGACCAATCCCGGTTCCCGGTGCAGCCTGTCTTTGTACTCGTCGCCCAGGAAGGTGGCAATCTTGACCACCGCGGCTGCAGTGTCCTTCTTGAGCTCCTCGTAAGTGAGGAATAGCACGTTGGGATCCGCGCGGTGTGGGTACCACGAGAGCACGTGGTCGAAGTAGTCCCCGTACTCCGTGTCGCCCGTCACGAACAGATCGAAGAAGTCGTCGAAGGCGCCGTTGCTGAAGCAGTAGGCGGGCATATGCTTGGAGTGGTAGTAGTAGGAGACGCAGCAATCAAACGGATTGCGCGTGATGTACAGGTACCTGCGACAGAGAACCTGCTTGTACACGCAGTACTACGAGCTCTGGCAAGAGCGGAAAAGCAGATCTCATTTACAGTGCTCTTGAATTTCACCATACAGATAAGAGATCTGAGCGCACCGTTTCTAGGTTCTTCGGGTAACATGCAATGTTCTGGGAATCAGGCAGCTCGTGGAATGCGGAAGGAGGTGGTTGTCAAGTAGTGTGCAGGAAGAAAATACATTGACAGCATAAAGGCACAAGGCGCAACCATACTTTTACCTTCCCTTTCTACAGTATGCCCTTGCCAGTATGTTCTCCTAGAACAGCCCTTGCCATGGCATTTTTGCCCATGTGTCAACGTTTTACAGTATCGCCAGAAGCACGCTTAAGACGAACCCTTGAGCGCATATCTTCTACTGACATTAGTGACGCTGGGGTTCGGCGGCTGGGTCTGAGAGAACGTTAGGGTGGACGCAGGGCACCAGCTGCCTCCAACCGCCAAAGACAACGTGCAGCATGGTCTCGGACACAGCGCTCATCGACTCTAGTGCTAGCGCAGGACGCTCATTCGAGCTTTTGTGTTAAGCGTGCTGTCGGCGCTACGTCGCGTTTTTTGCCGTGAAAGAAACCACGCATTGATGTAGTCCATATGCGTGCTGTATGTATGGTAACCTGCAGACTGACGCCTGATGAGATGAATCCGTTATTAAGCGCGCAGCGGAATACATACCCGTTATTGTAACTTTGATGTTTACTTCCTATTTTGGAGATGAATATATGAAATTAAAATGAAAGGAAATCTTTATCTCTCACTCAAAATTTACGAATGTGGAAATGGGCACACAAGGAAAGAAGCTGCCAGACTCAGCTGCAAAACCCCATTGTGCCTATTGGTTTCATGGCAGCCATGGTTGAACATCTGCGGCTGTTTACAAGAGATTTTTGCGCAAAAAACAAGTTATCAGGACATAATAATTACACACTGCATATAACAATCGTGTATTACAAACAAAAAGAAATGAACGCAACACACAACTTGAAAAAACAAGACAACTGAGTGCAAGAAAAAGGTACACATTTCAAACCTTAAGTAGGCGTTTCTACTTCAAGTATTTTTGATCAGTCGCCTTGAGCGATGGTTGCGTCCACATCCTCAAGTGCAACATGGCTCTGAGGCTAAATTTCTTTACAGTTGGTGAGGAAACAGCTGCTTTGCTAATGCCTACCATGTATCGGGACATCCATCATCGCTAATAATGTGACCAAGAAGAAGTTTTTACCTTTAAAGCGCTGTTTTCAAGAGACCTCTGGATATACCTCTCACGTGCCGTTCGAAAGTGCCCTTTCTTTAAGGCACTTTACCTCTCTTCTCGTTTTAGATATTGGCGCGAAGCTCCGTAACCTTTGTTTGCTGATTCTCTGAGCGGCCTGCCCTTGGCCTTATCTCTTTGGGACGGCAGAGGCGACCAGATTTCTCCGGCAAGATTCTAGTGACGAACAACAGCTTTCTCGATGTTCGAGGTTGCCGTAGGTGCTTTCGGCGCCTTTCTCGCCAGTTCGCCTCCTATAATATGGGCGCGGCCGAGACCAGCGGTAATTCTGTTTAGCAGAGTGGTTTGTTGGGCGAGTTGGTTTACCATATTGAAATATACCTGCGCTTAAAAGACACGGACTGAAAGATAGAGACACACACACACAGCGCTGGCGCTGTGTTCTGTTCTTCTGTTCTTCGTCGACCGTCCAGCGCACCTGCTGGTAATGCCATAGACGAGTTTTTTTTTTTGGTGGCCACAAAATTGGCAAATCAGCAATTTTCAAGTTTCACTTCCGTCTTCCAGTATTGCTTCTTGACTGCCTGTTGTCAGTACTTTGTGACCACTGTACGTCACTACTACATGGACGGGACGATGTCAAATCCACGGCTCGGGCCTCTTATAAAGAACATGAGACATAAAACGATTGCACAGATTTCTCCCTGTATTCTCGAAAACATAGTCGTTATGTATACATGACGTCATACAGGCACATGGCGCTATGGTACCTGGCTTGCGCGTTGTACGGCTGCCTGTCGAAGGGCAGGTGTGTCTTGATGGCGCCAGGCCTGGTTCTTTCGATGCAGCGCGCCGCCCCAAGCATCTCCAGGAATGGGGTATTGTCCGAAAACTGCTCGTAGTCCCTGGGAGGCACACCACCGCTGCACGGAGAAGGAGAGCTTAGCGTTCGTAAGATGATGAGAGAGAATTTAAACGCGGTTTATAGGCGATTCATCAGTACAGTTGCACTGTTGCCTGCTTCGTCGCCGCATAGTCACCTGTAGATGTTGTAGACGAGGTACTGGAGCCAGGTGGTGCCGCACTTTGGGTAGCTGACGATGAACACGTCGTCCGGTCGTGCCTCGTACGCAAGAGCCGAGAGGATGCACTCCTCGGGGAAGTAGTGGCTCCATTTCATGCCCGCGATCTCGCGGGTCAGCGGCCGAGCCATGGTGGTGCGCGCCTGCGTGCGATAAAGAGTCGATAATACAATGCCTACCAGTTCTATGTGGTTATTAGCGCGTAATTCGTTCCCCAATTAATAGTAGTAGTAATCTATTCATTTATGGAAGAATATTTATGGAAGTGGTCAAGTGACGTTCACTGCAGAGCAAGGACCCCTCCTAATCACCCCAAACTCCCGCTGTCGTTGAGACTAGAATGGCCACCGTACACCAGAAGGCCAGGTAACTTCAGCTGCCGTGCACACGACTATCTCCCACCGCCTACTACGCTTCCGTCCGTTCATTCGGTATCCGTGATGTCAGTTTAGGTCTCCGGAAGTCCCCCGTGCCTGCTGCCTACTCAGCTAAAGACCGTTCGCGTCTGATATACAATTACCTTGTTTTTGTTCTATAGTCCACTGCGCTCAGTGTTACAAAGTTGCCTGCATTATTTTACTTCTGACACTCGCGGTGCTCTTTGTGGTGTTGTTTCCAGCTTCTTTGTTCGCCGGATAGCTTCGGCCCCGGAGGTAATCAGCGGTCGAGTAACTGAAATCACCAAAGGGCTTCTGAGTCTTTTACTGCTTGTTGCTGAGCGCTCAAGCCTGTTGCCGTTACGGAAGACAATTGTTGATGTTTACTGTGGCTGTTGTTACGCTTCAAAATTGTGTTCACGGCTGCACAAGTAGCTTTATGCGACAGATGACTCCAGCGCAGCTGGCACGCATGAATATTTTTACATGTCTGACCTTCACGAATAAAATGCGGCTTGTAACTAGTGTACACTCGCCGTGAAAAGTAAATGGAAGGTGACTTTGTCAAAAAAAATTAATTTCTTTAAATCTAAAGCATACTGGTACATGTTTGTTGGTGCACAGTGCGATTCGCAAAATCGCAATTGGACTGCACTTATGTATTTAAGGATGCATGAAGTGGGGCGGGCAATGATTAATTTTTTTTTTATTGCCTTCTATTTACTTCTGACGGCACCTGTACGTATTAATTAAGAGGACAGTGAGTTAGCCTGAAATTGAAGGTAGCCTGTATTAAGAGAACACCTCTGCAATGGCAGAGGGGCTACTTTCACTTTAAACCGCGGTTTAATAATCTGAAAAAAAATAAAATAAAACGCAGGTGTTGCCAACACCGACCGCTTAGGCAAACACGTTGCTGTGACGTCAAGACAATTTTTTGCACGCATGCCTGAAGGAAGGCTACATCACTCTTAACTTCCCAGCGGTGATAACAGAGTTTTGCTGGTGCGGACGTCACTAGTTTGAGCCGAGTGTTTGGGAAAAATGGCCTATTTTAAACCAAGATACCTCACCTATCATGATGAGGAAGATAGAGCACAAAAAAACAAAGACAAAGTGGAGACGTGGACGGGACAAGCGCTTGTCCCGTCCACGTCTCCGCTTTGTCTTTGTTTTTTTGCGCTCTATCTTCCTCATCATGAACTACCAACAGGCCCAAATTACTACTCTGCTCACCTATCAACCTATTTATTTATTTGTTCATGCACTTAGTGTACACTACCCGTGATACATTACCGATGAAGGAAGAGACCACTTCTTTGTATGCGGTCTGAATCTGAATCTGTCGGTTTATGTCTAGCCAGGAATTACAGTTATAAAAACAACACCAAATACAACACATAAGGCAATGCATACAACTTTAAAGATGGTTACACAACTCAGTTCGTAGAAATAAGGATAAAAAAGCACAAAAGTCATAACGAGAAGACAACTGAATCGCCTCAAGGAATTCAAAAACAAAAATTATTTTAATTAACTAAAATCGCACGCAAGATAAAAACATTTCCGTATCAGGTGTGCTGCAAATATTTACGGGGGGTCTTTGAAACAATGCAATGATCGAGACAGCTGCACCAAACAAGCAACAAACAAACAAAAAAGAGATTCAGAAAACGATACTTTAGGTGACTGTAACATATTCCAGCCGATTGCAAATATCTGAAGAGGGCGTTGTAAAAAGCTTTTAAAGGGAAACTGAGGCGGTTTTCGAATCAGCTAATTTTTTAGGGTTTTGAAGTAGTGTCATTGCTGATCACGTCTGTGAAATTATTTTTTCGATTTTGGCCAAAACAGTGGCGCAATCAACAATTAAAAACGCGATGTTTAAATCTCCCGCGCCGCGCGCGACCGCAGGAGAGGAGAACAGCGGAGAGGGAAACCTCGTCCATGTCGGCCAACGTGACGTCACGTTGAGGAGCCGGGGATACTTCGGCGCACCCGAGAGAGCTTTCAGCGCGCGTTGTTTCTCGTGCTGCTTGCGTTGTTCCTCGTACTGCGTGCGTTGTGACATACAAAGCGTGTCAGCCGACCTTGAGAATCAGATTCAACACGAGGTACTACTCTGCTTTCGTGTCCACGAACAACTACGCCCGCGACTGTGTCGTCTTCCACTGTTTTCCGCAAGATCATACGCTCGCAGCGCAAGCGCTCGCTGCTTTGACGAAGAATTCAAGCAGACCAAAGCAAGCGTACTCTGCTCGAAGCACTTTCGTGAGACCGGCTACGTGCAGAGCTTGTCCCTAATGTGATCTCTGGACATTTCGGTCGCGGCTGAACCATGACGCAGTTCCTTTCATTTCCTCGCGCATGAGAGGCGTGTCACCATTTCGAAGAAGCACCTCTTCTAAAAGCAGAAACATGCTCACCAGAAACATGCCCCTGCAGAAACCTAATAGAGGCTCAAGCATGTGTTGCTCTTCTCAGCTTATAGGTGCGGCCAGACCACCTGAGGCGTGCTCAGCAAGGCTCGGTTAGTGATTTTATACTCGGTTCGACGTGTCCAAGCAAGCAAGCAAAGCAAAACACAATAAAGCAAAGCAAGCAAGCATTGAAGCTTTTCATATGCGGCATCTCGTTTAATCGTATCTAAACGATTAAAATGAAAGCGTTCGACGTTCTGATTTCGGATGCAAATTTAACAGAGAAATGAATGCCAACCAAGTTTTTTGCAAAAAAAACATCATGTCTCGCAACCTTAGTCGGTTTCTTCTTCAAGTTGTGGCAGCAAACGAGTTGCAGCTAGCTTGGCTTTTAAACACGCATATAGTTGGCCACTACTTCACTGAACCTAAACTGCAAATCTAGGAAGGGCGAACGTTTCCGAGGCAGCGATTAATATTTTCTGGCATCTGCTGAACACGCCACGAGTGAAGCAGCAGCCTTGTGCGCGTATTTAGCTTAGTTTCCAGCGCACAATGATTCCTTCAATACCCTGTGGTCACATGCCTCGCAGTGCTTGGCCACTGCGCATCGCTAATTTTGACATCAGCTTTGTGCTGCTTCATCGTTTCCTTGAAATACTTTCTTGCCCGAACCTACGCCGGGTAATGAGAATAGGATTTTTTTGTACACAGCGCTTTGGGCCTTTTCTTTAGGATGACGCTCTTTCGGGCGAGCCAGGAGGCGTCCGGTGGTGGTAATTGACTTGAGTATTGTTCGCACCCCTTCCTTTCCGAGAATACCAGCCGAGGTTGTGCTGGCACCTTTTACGCATGATCTGCGTACGTGTCTTTCACGCTAGCGTATGCTTGTGCTAGGCGTAGAATTTTTTGCTCGTGTCTTTTTTGCTTTCAGGTGATACGTGGAATGAACAAACTGTAGTATCCTTTTCTTTGGAGGTCAGTAAAAAAATAGTCGCCACATTCGCTTTTACAACGCCACAGAAAGCTGCGATCTGCACTCAGCGCAGCGCCGGATCCGCATCGGCAGCTTCTCCAGTCCTCAAAGTGACGTCACGACCTCTCTTGACCAATCACGGGGGGCGGCGCGCCGCGCGGCGTGCCCCGCGGCACAGGCCGCATATTTCTGCTAAAAATGGCAATTCGCGCTTGTTTCTACCTTATTTGGATGCGATATTCGAGCATACAGCATGAGAAACTATAGGACGCCGCTGACAGCCGGATTTTCAAAAAAAGTGCTTCAGTCTCCCTTTAAATCAAAGCCCTGAAACTATCATTCAGTAACTAATTAATTAGTCTATAGTTTGAACCAGGAATGAGTATTTAAGAGATTCTGTTTTAAGATCCAGTAGTGTGACGTGCTCGCAACGCTTTGTTCTAGTGGTACTAAAATTTTGTGGTTTGATGTGTCTCCAAAGTTTTGTCATAGTCACCGCTCAACACAAGAAAAAAGAATGGAGCCTATTAGGCTACATATTCTACTTCATGGTCTTGAACTCTGTCCGACTTTTAAGATCGGTCACTGGCTGGTTTCTAGTCTATGAGAAAAACGTGAACGTCATTTTGTACCCGCTCACAATTTAGTAAGTTTCGTTTAAACTACAGCCCCTCAATATCAGCGTCATATGCTAGCACTTGAAGTGCAATCATGTTTAAGCAATTTATTCACCTCCGACGTTGCTGCCAACATGCCCTGACTAGTTTAAGCCTTGTCCGAGATGAACCCTTAGACATTAAGCTCCGTAACATGACTTATGCTAAATTGATATTGTAGGGCAAAATTAAAGGGCGCGTTTTGTATGTCATAGGTATGCAAAATATTTTTAAAGCATTAATTTCTGCTTACCACTCGTTACACCAGAGGCTATATTTTTTTTTTAATGGTTGCAAAGTTTGTGCAGACGATTAGAGTTAGATATTTACATATGCAATGGTGTCATTTAGGTAATGTTCTATTGCTACTGGCAGGAAAAGCCTGATATCATTAATATGCACAGTTATCTTTTTTAACCTGTACAGATTTTCAGTTTAAAGGCGGCGAGAAATCCGTCGGTGCGGTTTATTAAGCTGGAATATACTGTAAGGCGGACTAAATGGCTGCTATTAATCAATAATTAGAGGCGAATTATCCTAATGTATATAACAAACTTTTTATTTTTGATTTTGAGGGAGCAAGGTTATACTGCGAAATTCATGCCGTCATCGAAGGTCAGCGCTGCTTTTAAATTTTCTTAATCGGCAATGTGGTTCGAAATATCGAACGTCAAAAATGCGTATTTGAAAGGTTGCTCAGTTGGCTTTCCCGCATTACCTAATTGTATAATGGCGCTGTTGCGCATGTTATTGCCGCCAAAACCAAGGTAACTTTTCTACATCATCAAAAACACTAAATTGACGAATATGTGATGCCTAAGTAATGCGGGAGACGCCATTTTATAAATATGCAACGTGGGACGGAAACTAAGCGAGCTTTCGACTGCTCATTTTTGAAGTCGATCACACTCACAACCATAACCAGGAAGACCTCTCTTTTGTTCATTAGACTCTCTCTCTAGCCGTAAAACAATTTTAAAACGCAGCTAACCATCTACGTTGACGGCCATGAAATTCGCAGTATACCCTTGCCCGCTAAAATAAAAATAAAAAGGTTTGTTCATTTATTTTCTTAATTAATCATTTAAATATTGATCCATATGCTAGTGAGGGAGGACGCAACCCAAAGCGGAAGGTACGTACAGTCGGCGTAAAATTGAACGTGACAACTTTAGGGCTAACCTACTGTGATTGGTTGGTTGGTTTATGGGGTTTAACGTCCTAAAGCGACTGAGGCTATGAGAGACGCCGTAGTGGAGGGCTCCGGAAATTTCGACCACCTGGGTTTCTTTAACGTGCACTGACATCGCACAGTACACGGGCCTCGAATTTCTCTTCCAAAGAAATTCTTCCGCCGCGGCCGGGATCGAACCCGCGTCTTTCTGGCCAGCAGCCGAGCACCATAGCCACCGAGCCACCGCGGCGGCCCTAACCTACTGTGACCAAGTGCTCATCTGTTGTTTATATGTGCGAGAAGACTGAGAAAAACTAGATATTATTGGTCTCCTATGCCCTTTCAACGTTCACCCGCTATGTTTGGGAAAATGAGGGCTGGTATCAACAGGATAAAAATTATTTCTGTTTTTGTTGCAAGGCACAAACGCAGTCACCTTCAAGCTGACACCTACTGTACGTACGGCAAGGACATGACCAGCCTCTATCTGCTCTACTCGTTTTGGCCGATATTGTCATATTCAATATGAATAATATCCTCTCAACGACGGTACATTGTTGAGGGCAGCTCGTAAAAAGCAAAGTTCTCTTACGGGGACTCGTCTGGTGCCGCAGGAGGTCGATAATGTGGCTTGGCCGAAGGCGAAGTTACGTCTGCTGGACATCAGCACAAACGGTAGGAAGAGACAACGTTCTTATCGCACGAGCGCTCTTAAGGGGCGTACTAGTAGGCGCTCCTTATCAGCCGTGCGTACAGTAGCGATAGGTTTGTGATGAAGCTCGCAGAACGGCGCTGGCCTTGAGGCAGCAACGCCTTCGAGGACGTTTTTGCTGTGTGGCGATTTCAGATTAGAACATGCAACGGGTCGTGGTCGATAAGTTAGATTAATCGCATATTTTCGTACAGTGTTATTTTACCTGATGGAGTATTTTGATGCGCAGAAATTCATGATCACGAAGGCATGGACTCAGAGACCTTACACACTCTGCTGTTTTTGTCACTTTGGTTGCAAATGAGTGGACATGTATTAAAAAGATATATCTGAAAATTTATTCAGAGAGTATATGACAGCCCGGAACTGCGCACAGTTGTTCCGACAATTTCAAAGTTCTATTCCTTAATAAGAAATTGTGAGAATTTCGATGCAGCTTTCTGCAGACTTGGGAGGTTTTCATGTAAAAGGAGAATTAAATTATAACCACATACGTTTAACGCTGCATTCTACGCAAACTTTATTAATACGAAATTCATGAATATGTTCTTAAAGGACGAGAAAATATTAATGCACAAACTTCAAGACAGCACAGCACAAGAACTTTGGACGGCGATTAAAGAAAAATACCGGTTTTGATATTTTTATATTCTGTCCAGGTATTGTACACATTATGAAAATTCGTAAGCATTAAAACATGGAGAATGTTTTGGGCTTCGAAATATTTTTCTCGACACAAATAAACGGAGGCCTCCTTTTCAGTCCTGGGACAATGATTTATAAAAAAATATTTCGTATGGATTCAAAACGCTAACCAGCCGTCCATTGCATAATCTGTTCAAAAATCGCCCTGTGGATAGTATACGAACTGTTTTTCTTTACCTTTGAAGATTTTTATTTTTAGAACTTTGAGCTACGTAGGGGCTGTCTGCTGACATGGATTTTACAGCGAGGTGGTCACTATGTGCCTGATATGGATCAATAATTAAACTATTAACTGGCTCAAAATAACTAATGAACGTTGTTATTTTTCATTTTAGAGGGCGAGGTTACATGCGAAATTGATGGCCGTCAACATGAAAGATGTGCCTTTTTTAAATTTTCTGAATCGGCAATGTGGTTGGAAATATCGAAGGTCAAAAATAAGCGTTTAAAAATTTGCCGGGTTGGTACCTGATAATAAAGCGCCGTCGCTGCGTGTGGTATCGTCGCCGAAATCAATATAACCTCTATATCGTCAAATACATAAACCGCTGCTGTATTTGAAGCGTAAGTTGTGCGAGAGGCTTGGTTTGGTTTATGGGGTTTAACGTCCCAAAGCAACTTAGGCTATGAGAAACCCCGTAGTGAAGGGCCCCGGAAATTTCGACCATCTGGGGTTCTTTAACGTGCACTGACATCGCATACACGGGCCTCTAGAATTTCGCCTTCAAAGAAATTCAACCGCCGCGGCCGGGATCGAACCCGCGTCTTTCGGGTCAGCACGCGAGCACCGTAACCACTGAGCCACCGCGGCGGCTGTGCGAGAGGTGCCCTTTTACAAATATGCAATGCGGGAACGCCAAGTCAGCAAGCTATGAACTGCGCATTCTTGAAGTTTGACATTTTGAGCCGCACTGCCAGTTAAAAAAATTTAAAAATTTTTTGACGGTCATCATTTGCGCAATGGAGCCTTGCCCTCTACTCAAAAATTGTTTCAGTTATTTTACTTAATTAATCTCTTAATTATTTATCCGTATAGGTTACTTAAGTGTCCCTCTTGGTGTAAAATGCAGCCGAATAGGCCGCACCGATGTGCCCCTAACAGGTTTTAAAATAAAAATCTGCAAATGTGATAAAATTTACCTTTTCTCTGCGACATCCTTCTTTTTTCGCCAAAAGTTGCTTGAAGCGCTCGGCGCACCGTCGTAGCTTTATTTCCGTTTTCTTTATATCTCCCCTGTGCTTTAGGAGGCGAAAAGTGGATTGCATTTTTCGATGTCTTCTTTTTTTCTTCAGCTGATATTTTAGGTTGCAGCTCTTTCGTTCTGGTTGAAAGCATTCCACATGTCGGAGTTGCTTCCACGCTTGGGAAGTGTGTCAATTGTGTCGGAATATTTCTCAATTACGGCGTTGCAGCTCCAGTAAAATATTCTACTATGACATAAAAGCAAATGACATCACTACGGAATGACGCGCTCGCCATATGTGACCATACTGTCAGTGCTCAGTACCCCCGGTCATCAGCCTAGCCGTATGATATACGGCACCCGTCATCTCAATCTTGGTTCGTGGTCTATCCAGGAGCCGTCCCTATTGGGTGGCAGTGTGTGATATGGCAGCGACCGTACAGTCAGTGCTTTCAGTTTTTACAGAGGTGGGCTTCTAGTGAGCACAAGAATGGGCTTCATGTACACAACGAGCTTTAAGAATTCTTAGAGGTCCCCGTATTTACACAAGTTTGATGAGCAAGGTGGAACCACACGCATGTCTAACGTGGCATCTTGGTTTACGCTGCTTCCAAAACTCGCTCCTGCACTTTGTTTCCTTTTTACATTTGCCGAACACTTGGCGTTTTTATGCATTGTCAACTATAATTTTGTTAGATCTGCGGCAGATCACGGGCAAAGTTGGCTGCGGCTGGTACCTGCCATGTAAAAAAGGTCTACGGCGTGTATAAAAAAAGGTATGTCTGTCTATGGCCTTTTATAAGCGTCTATACAGACCCAAAGCGGCGCTTACTGCCAGCTATTGAAAAATTTATGGCACTGAAAGTACAGCTTCGGAATGATAAAATTGTTCTAAGAGCATTAGCTCCAACTCTCGCTTGTCACGGACGCGTCTTTGTGCAATTATGGCCAAATTAACCAAGGCAGTAACCGCGTGACCACACTATATTACATAGCAACAATGGGAGCACAGAGCCTCAACTGGTAGCAATACTTTCGATCCGTTATAGTATATGTGCCAGTATAGCGGCCATCCCTGTAGGGCTCCCCGCGACCACCATTTGCATAAAATTTCTTGGCCACCCATTTGACGGAGAATGTTTCAAGTGGTGTTAGATGACTTGCCATGTTCCTGAGATGAAAACTGCTGAGATGAAGCCGAAAATATGTGCGGGATTCGCAACTACAAAATTTCCGCCCTCAAACCGTGCATTCCGAGGGCCTTCAGAAGGCCATTACGGCCGAACCGTTTGCCGCAGGGGGTTCCAAATGGTGTCAAACGATTCATCGTGTTGTGATGCATGCTTTGCATTAAATATATTAAGTGATATAACAAGGAAATATAACGAATATAGCGACGGTGGCTGTTAATCACAATATTAGTGCAAAATTCATGCGGTAGATGGCACTGCATGTGTCTTAGAATGTTTCCAGAAAGGAAACATACGCAGGTGTTTGGATTTGGTCCTCTCCATGTTCGCTAATCACATCGATGTAAACACTTGAAGCCGCCGTAGCTAACCGTCTTAAGTCGAATAATGAGGCAGTGTTGGCGGAGAACTTTTTCTTTCGTGTGTATGAAAATTATATCAGCCCGAAGCTACGTCTGTACGTGGCCATAGGAAAGGTTTGTAGCAATATGGGCCAATTACCTGTAGCCCGCCATGGGATATTTTTGTATGCGCTGTCAGCAAGGCGGGTTATTTGCAACATAGCACGTCCCAGCACGGCGTCCACTAGGCGGGGGACTTCCAGAAGCACATGCGCCAAGCGACGTCGATACGGAGAGTGACAGTAATGAGTTAACAGCGACATGAACGGGTCAGTGGCATGAGACCAATGACGACAGTAGAGGTAATGTGCATGTTCACTCGCAGCTTGTGATCGGTAGGCCCGTTCAAGCTCGAAGGAGCACCGCCGATCGGGTGTCACGCCTTACTAAAGCACAGCGGCAGTTGGAAGTCTATGAGTTTCTGGTAGTGACGCAAAACTATCTGCAGTACTATCGATACTATCGATAATACTTTTTATATATACTATCGTTGCTATAAAATCAACCATGCGTACACACTGCATCCTAAACTTGGTTTCCCGAGTGTGTGGTATGGAGGTGATGATATGAGTTGCTGACAGGACTCGCCCATTTTCGCGGCCTACGCGTCACCGAGCTCTGCAGACGTTCCCTACGTAAAGTTGCTGGATAAAATGTTAGCTTGCGAATGTCCTAGTTGCGAAGCATGTGTGCGAAAGCCATTTCTGCAGCGGTTACGTCAAGCCAGCGCAACTTGTGGCGTTCATTGTTTCATCGGATGCAGTTCCAGGTATTTTTCCGAACTGTCCCAGTGCACGTTAAAGAACCACAGCTGGTCGAAATTTACCCGGAGACCTCTACTACGGCATCCTTCATAGCTTGAGTCTCTTTGGGACATTAATCCTCATGAGACTGTCAAACCAATCAGGTATCGCAAATGTTTTTCTTAGATCGCAGGCCAACAAATGCATAATATCAATATTGTTACTATCAATAGCCTTACCATCGACAGTTTCACTATAGGGTCTTGCCATCGATAGTGGTACTAAAGCAAGTAGTACTACCGACAGCAAAACTACCGATAGTAATATGGATAGTAATGCTATCGATATTAGAATCGGTAGTATGACTATCGATAGTCGACTATCGATAATGCACTATCGATAGTTTTTTTACACTATCGATAGTTTCAAAAAAACTTTCGATACTATCGATAGTCAATTTCCCAAGAGTTTTGCATCACTAGTTTCTGGGATTGAGAACTGCTGCTCGAGTCGCCCGCGCGTAAACTGTTTTCATCAAGTTCAGAATTTCGAACGGAAGACAAACGTTTGCCGCCAAACGGAGCTCCTTCCGGACTTCCTGGGAATGCCACCGATATTTGGAATCTTGACGAGCAGGGCAGTAATATGTTCCTGTTATGCTAGAATCTCCACGGCGCCGGCTGTTGGTTCTATTTTCACACCCTACGTAACTTCTGATGCACACAGAGGTCCACCTTCATATATTCCTGGCATAATTCACCAAGCAGCTTTATAAGAAGCTAACTGCGCAGAAACTCAAACCATGTATTTCCTGATGGACACTTACAACTACAAGCACACTTAGTACGATTAGCCGCCACGGTGGCTCAGTGGTTACGGCGCTCGTCTACTGAGCCGAAAGACGCGGGTTCGATCCCGGCTGCGGCGGCTGAATTTCGATGAAGGCGAAATTCTAGAGACCCGTGTGCTTTGGGATGTCAGTGTACGTTAAAGAACCCCAGGTGGTCAAAATTTCCGGAGCCCTTCACTACGGCGTCCCTCATAGCCTGAGTTGCTTTGGGACGTTAAACCCCAATAAACCAAACTAAACCAAACTTAGTACGATCGCCATAACGGCTAGTTGGTACTATGTAATGTATAGCGTAATATCAGCGCCAAATGAAACGCGAGTAAGGGAACTTGATTGCAAACTCCCATTCTGGTAGATATTGCACTTTACTGCATTTCATACATGAGGAGCAACGCTGTGAGAGCTACGCAAGCAGTCCGCGGGAGAAAATCTTTATTTCCTTTTTGTTTGATGTTCTTATAATTGGCTTCGCAAGAGTAGTGCCGCTTGCCGAATTGTATTTATCGATCTTATGTGGTACATATGTAAGCGGAACGCCAAGGTTCCTATGCCTTTAGCTTCGCCTCCTCCCCGCCAAGACATGTTCTAATGAATAAATAAATACAAAAAGGGAGCTGTGTTGCTCCACGCTTGTTCAGTGGCTGTGTGGTTTAAAAGTGCGCTCCATGCGCGCGAAATAGCGAAGGCGACGTGTACCAGCGACGTGCACAGCGGTCTCGGTGCTTGCGCACTCAAGCTTAGCAAACACGCCCGTAACCTGTTCTTTCTCTTAAGATTTTGAAGGTGTGCCTCATAGCCAGGTTTGCAGAAGAAGCATTTTCTCTACGGCGACGGTGTAGCGGCAGCGGCGATGACCAAGCCGGCATGCTTGCGGAGGCGAAGTCGCATCACACAGTGCCTGCACACTCCGGCTTAGTAAACACACTCCCGTAAACTGCCACCGCAGTCTGCTTGTGAGCAAATTGCAACATGCAAGTCAGAGTACGCGCCGCGACTGTTTCTGCACGTATACACAGTTGGAGCGCAGCGGCACGGTGGATGGAGCGCCGGTACCCGCGGCAAGGCACGCACCACGCCCTGCAGTGCGCCCGCTCGTATGGCCCGCTCCGAATGTAACCGACAAGCAGATTGTTCTCATCATTTAAACGTCACGGGTCTGCCTGACATCTGCAGGAAAGCAAATATTTTCTCTACGGCGGCGATCACCAAGACGACGTGCTTGTTGAGGTGAAGGCATCTCCTTCGACAAACCGGAAACGGCTTGCTTGTGTCTGATTGGCTAATCGCGGGGGCACTTCCAAGCAACGAGCGAAACTTCCTGTTGGTGCATATCCGAGCGACAAGGCAAGCGACACGATAAAAATGTTTCGCGCGACGGTGTCTCTCGTCGCTTACCGCCGTCGCCTTC
The DNA here is from genome assembly GCF_055824585.1 of Amblyomma mixtum. Lineage (NCBI taxonomy): Eukaryota > Metazoa > Arthropoda > Arachnida > Ixodida > Ixodidae > Amblyomma > Amblyomma mixtum. The sequence continues at coordinate 108,359,195 of NC_143019.1, read as the reverse complement.
GCGTTCGCGTGAGTTTTCGCGTACATGGAGCTCAGCCTTTAAGGTACGAGAAAGCGAGAGCGTGTAGTGAGCTATAAGAGTTCATTTAATCCTCATCGTTATCACCATCATCATCAGCCTGACTACGCCCACTGCATGGCAAAGGCCTCTCCTTTCTCTCTCCAATTAACCCTGTCCTTTGTCAGCGGCCGCCACTGTATCCCCGTAAACTTCTTAACCTCATCCGCCCACCTTACTTTCTGCCGTCCCCTGCTACGTTTGCTTTCTCTTGGAATCCACTTCGTTACCCTTAAGGACTAGCGGTTATCTTGCCTTCGCATTACAAGCCCTGCCCAAACCCATTTCTTACTCTTGATTTCGACTAAGCGGTCATTAAACTGCCTTTGTTCTCTCGCCCACTCAGCCCTCTTTCGATCTCTTAACGTGACATCCATCACGTGACTTCGGCTGAGCGAGGGACAAAAGCTTTCTTAGTTTTTCTAAGGGACACGGGTTTAGTGGACATACTTTGACAGTCATCTAAGGGACACGCTTTTAGTGACATACTTGTGTCACTAGTGACATACTTGTGTGTATGTGTGTGTGAGAGTGCGTGAGTGTTGAGTATGTTTGATGTCACTTTTTTTTCTCTCTTTCTCTCTTTCACCCTCTACTTTCATCCTCATCTGGAGTAGCATGTCAGGCCTATAACCAGGCAGACCTCTCCATTATTCACTAAAGTCTCTCTCCTCCTCCATCAGTTTTCTTTACATAGCTCGCTGCGTTGTCCTTAACTTAAGCTGAACCCTCTTCGTTAGCCTCCAGGTTTCTGCCCCATAGGCGAGTACCGGCAAGATACAGCTGTTGTATACTTTTCTCTTTTCTCATTTAATCAAGCTCCTTACAAATCTGTCATGTAATAAGCCTGCAGGCAAATCATTTACCATTTTTCGCTGACCGCAAAGGAACACACCACTTTTTGATGTAGGCAGAGCTAGCAAGAGCGCTAGCTTGACAGCGTTACACGTGCAGAAGGAAAGGAGTGCAGGAAGGCAGATTACTCGAGCGGTTGATTTTCGCAAAGAATACTTAAATACCACTATTTGGAAGTCTTAATAGACTACGCCTGTGTTAGCTCTCTAGGCGCCAATATTTTCTTACTCCTGTGTGCTCGTGTTTTTTTTTTTTCGCGCTTCATTTGACGCTGATTGTAGAGTGGCAGCGTAGCGAGCAGTGACGCCCATACGTTGAAAACTTGGCGCTTATGGTACGCACCCAGCGTTATCTCTGCAGTAAGTGAACAACTACAAGGTGTCGTCGTATTAAAAAAGCAAAGCAACGTCAAGCGTACGGGTTCTTTCGCGGAAAAAATAAATGCTTGAGCGCGTAGACTTTCAACGCGGCACACGAGGCGATGCCGAAGGATGACCACACGTCGAGTGCAGACTACCAACACAGTTTACAGATAGTCAGAGCTTGTGTCTTCTTTCGCCCTAGTTTCTTCTAGCGCGCGAAGTTTTATGCTAAAGTGCCTCCAGTCCAAGCTATTTGTGTTAATTTCCTAGAGGTACAGTTTCGGACGACTGACTTGCTTTTAGCAGCTCTTTTCGAGCAGCCTAGTTTGCGAGCTGTGGGCCGTGACGTAATTGTGGTGGTAGAGATTTGTTGACATAAAAAAGGAATAGTGCAAATTTTTATTAAAAGCCTAAGTTTGTTACTTCAAAACCACACCACACAACTCAGACCGAGAATAGTGACGCAGCAATAGGTAGCCGGCATGTCCAGGAGCCGAATCGTGGGACGCTGTCAATCCCAACACCCTCTCACGACAGTCTCAAGGCCCCGCTCCTATTTGTCGGCACCTGGCCACGGTCAGGGCGTGGCAATGGTCACGCCCTGCGGGCCTTTAAGACTCATTACGGCGACCTTCACTCGTATAAACACGGCCGATCCGTTTTTTGCTTTCATATGCGAACAAAAGATCCGCAGGGATCCCGAAACGTAATTTGTTTTTACCCTATTGTTCTTCCTTTCTTGGCTTGTGTTGGATTTTCTAGAATGATATCATTTCCTCGCCAGACGATTTTTCGTCGAACTCTGGAACTCTGAACTCTGGAAATACTGTAACATGAACCAACAAGCCCTGCATCACGTACTTCTGGACTACTGCTTGTGGTGAGTCGGTATAGAGGAGAAGACAGTTCCGTGGAGTAGAGAGGAGGACCTTTAAAGCAAACAAGCCGTCTCGTATGGCAACGAGCTGTGCTATCATAGAAGGAAGCTGCGCCTCTGTGATGCAGGAGCATGTCTGGCGTGCATTAGGTAGAGCTGGACAGAGGCGAGCAGTGTGCAACATGTGATCTTTTAGGCTTGCGTCCACGTAAGATTGAAGTGCACCTATGAAGTCTGCTGGGAGAGGGGGCTTGTTTCTCTCACTGAACGATGAGCGGTGTGCTTGAAACGCAGGGGTCGGTTTTTCGGTGACCTGTGGATGCTGCCAAGGAGGAGGTTCCAAAGGCGCTGTGTAAACACGCGGATAAGTAGGGTCCGAATAATTTGCAAGGGCAGATGCCGCAGGGATTGCTGATAATTTCAGGCTGTGCGCATTACGGCGCTGCTCCACGAGCTCATCAATCACATTCAGCTGAGCTTCCGCTAGTAGTGTCTGAATAGGGGTCAAGTGAGGAAGGCCAGTTATAACTCGCATGACCTCTCTGTTGACTGTTTCCTGTTGGTCCCAATCTTTTAGTGTAAGGCGTTGGAACTGGGCTTGATAAATGAGCAGAGGCTGCAACACAGAGCCGACTAATGTTCGAGCCATATTAAAGCATGCACCGCCTGTTTTCTGGGCAATTTGACGGAATAGATGCAGCGTACTGGCGGCCTCTTGTCGAGCAGATCGAACACAGAGTGCTGCAGAACCAGAGCTGTCCAGGTCGACACCTGGTACCCGCATCGACGAGGCTGTAGTAAGGAGTTCACCGCTCAAGGATAGCTGTGCAAGTGTGGGCGGCGTCTACCACATCGGTTTGTGATAGACATAAAGTTTGTCTTTTCAACCGACAGCGCCAGGGCCATCTTGGTGCATCACCGAGAGGTCTTGTCCAGTGCAGTCTGAAGTCCTGCTTCTTGGCGGATAAGGTGGGTGTGTACTGATCAAACGGTACTCATCAAACAGTTGATAATGAACAAAAAAATGACACGCATGCTTAGTGATGGCATCCATTTCCTTTATTATGCCCTGCTTTGCCATATAAAACTACAGTTGATAGTTGCGCTACGTAAAGTCATCGCGTTTCGTCCTCGTTCACTCAACGTATCCAAACTACATAGCGTTACATGAGGGTTCATGGAATTGCAACTTCTTAAGATAGTTGATATGAGAGCAGATTAATTAACCAGCTCAACATGATCATAGACTTATTCCTAAGTCCCCCCCGAAATCGACTGTTAGCTTCATAATCCGTCATATAGAGCCCTTTTCGATTGCACCTATTACTTGTCCGCAGATGGCGAGAGGATTTGGCTGACAGCTAACCACAGGTGTGACTCACCAGGAAGGTAGTTCTTCACAACGCGCCTAGAAAACTCGAGAAGGAGAAAGCAGAGGCACGGTATGAAGAACGTCGACAAGAGACATTAGTGGAAGATGCCGGAGACTGAATATATTGTCACCAAGAGCCGGTATAGCGTTAGAGGAAGGGCACACCAGTACTAGTACGGCAGGCACACTCAGCCAACCCACGCTCGAGCAGGGAAAGAGGAAGAAGACAGGCAGGTGCAAACGCACCGCATGGCGGCGTCAGTAAATGGCCAACAGTATGAAACTTAATTATTGTCAGAAGAGGAGTCACTGGCCCCTAGAAGGTCAGTGAAAAGAAAAGGAAGGGTTAATGTATTACGAGGCACTACAGAAGCGAACAGAATCAAGCGCAATCGGCAACGAAATTCCGTGCCACCCCGGGAGGCCTGGAGACAATAGGCGATGAAGATATGTTTCACAGCGAAGACAGTAAAGGGAAAGGCAATAAAGGCAGGAAGGAATGAAGGGACAGAGAATAAGATCTCAGCACGTGTTGATGCGGGTATACTTTGCCATATAACTAGAAATTTACGTACGCTATCAGCTGCATGGAAACGAACATCCCCCAAGGAAACTTGAGTGAAGTTCCATTTCTGCAGAGAAAATGCAGGGTATGAATAATTTACAACAGTCCTCATGACACATTTGGGATTTTCCCCAGCACTTCAATTTACCTGAGGCTGAGACGTCCATAACATGTATGAAGGTATTTCCATGCAGAAAACTGCTTCGCGAAATACTTGTACCTGCTGGTAATTTTAGACAGTGCAAGTCTCGTGACGTACTACAGGAAACGTGGGAAAAGCACTTACGAAGATTATTGCACCGTTCCCTGACCATTGGGTACAGGAAGAACGGGAAGTGGCTAGAAAACTCGTCTATGTAGGCTTGAATATGTTGACAGGGTGGAACCAGCGGAACACAGACGCAGGACAAGAAAAAGGAGGTACACACACCCCACTGCTGGTTGTCTGGTGGTCCGCAGAAAAAGGGGACCTGTAAAACCAAGCACCAGACGAGGTTCACTTCGGGTGAAGTAGGGGTGGTGTACTGCATCCCATTGTCCTGTGGGAAAACCTACTTCGGGCAAACCGGAGGGTGCATCAATGAACGTCTGAGGCAGCACCGAACAACGTTCAATTCAGGCACTGGAAGCAATTTAGCCTTGCATGTTAAGGTATGCAAAGGATGTTCTCCTTTGCTTCACCGTGCGAGCATTATCGGTCGGGGGAGAACAAGACGCGAGCGTGAAATTCTTGAAGCGTTTTTAATCAGGAAAAACAAGGAGATGTGTGTCAGCGATCCCTCGGTTTTTATCACGGATAAAGAATATAACTTTCTTTTATCTTAATACAGTTGTTCCCATCGTCCAGAGTGTGCGCTTGCGCAGGGAAACCTTTAAATGTGGTGGTTTTCTTCGAAATAAATCAGTTGCAAGTCCAGCGGCGTGGTGTGTGTACCTCCTTTTTCTTGTCCTGCGTCTGTGTTTCGCTGGTTCCACCCTGACAACATTATGAACCAACTATCCCAGCAATTTACGCGCTTGAATATGTAAATGTACAATCGCATAGAAATTATGATTGTAGTAAACTCAGTGAGAGAACAGAGAAAAATGTCGCTATTATACCCAGGAAGACTATTGTCCAGCTGAACGCGCCATGTGTGTAGACATTGTTACTTCCTGTGTATGCATTTCCGAAAAATTTGCGCCGCGTATCGTCACGTATGCGGAGCTGCTTCGTACAAGCAGCAGCATGAAAAGAGAATTTCCAGCATGACCGTGCTACACCAGGCGAAAGGACAAATTTTCTAACTCTTCTGTAAACATGCAGAAGTTCAGCATCAGTATGGCGGCTGAATAAGCCGCTACTTTACCCTGGTAGCACTACCCTAATAAAAATAAGCATGCATACGATCGGATCGATTTCGTCCCACTTTAAGGGACAGATGGTGGCGACAGCGGGGTGACCTAACCGCTTCCCTCTCGATCCATTTCCTTGTGATCCGGACATTCCAGCCAAGTCGCCTCTTCGCAGTTTGTACATACTGTTTGGAGGGTTGTCCATCAGAACTGCCATGGACAGACTCTCGCAAGGCGTTGCTACGGTGGCCTCGCCGGCACGGCCGCTTTGCCTGTCGTCTGACCTCAGCCTCTATTAAACGCTTTTGCCACAATTTGCAAGCTGGGCAGCATAGGATGCGCAAATGTTTTGGCTCAGCTGTCTCACTATGAGAAGCTGGTGGCGATTCCTTACTCTGTAAAACGTACTTCTTGAATTATTAAATGTTATATTATTAAGGTTTGAGTGGTGATGTAGCGGTCAAGCTCGCATAGGTGATGTACCGGTCGAGCTCGCATAGTCGCACGCGATTAGGCTCGAAGTGTTACCTCTTTGAAAGCTTGAAGCATGTTGTGTGGTTTGTGAATAATAAAAAAAAAATCTGAGCATAACATCGAAATAGTGTCATCAGTTGCAGTAGCCCATGAAATTAGTGCTGCAAAAAGAGGGAAAACAAGTTAGAGCGAGGGAAAATAATTATAAAGAAAAAGAACAAAAAAAGACAGGAGAGGCGAGATCGATAAATGGAAAAAGGAGCAGGAAATCAGAGAGCAATGAAAACAAGGAATAACGAAAGAAAAAGTAATCAAGTAGATAAAAATATTTTGATGAAATGCGGTCTGCAGCCAGAAGCCAGACAAACACTAATTACACCACTCAAGAGGCGTTGTGACGTTAAAAAAATGTGTTTTTTTTTTAAGAGAAAAAGTAAAGTGAGTAAATAGACCAGCAAAGAATCCTCATATGCAAAATTATAGCAAAAAAGAATATAAATAAAAATAATAAACGAATTAAATTGTAGAAAGAGTTTACGTTCCTGTATGACGCTAACAAATCTTTTTTTTTCTGTGAGTTTTAAGTGCCGCAGTGTGAAGACGGCTAAAAGAGAAGATTGATGACCCCATGCAATGAAGAGCATGTCTGTGAACAAGCCATATGGCTAGAAGTGAGCTTACACCAAGAGATTATTGCAAGCAAGTTAAGTTGTAGGAAACAAACTTGAATTAAGAATAATGAAAAAAATGTTTCTTAGACAGTCACCCCAAATATTGTAGGTTAAGATTTGCTACTGCAATACCAAGATGTGTCAATAATGACAAGACCAATTTTGTGTGACGAATATAAATTCACTAAATTGCTAAAATAAATGCCGCTGGGCCGGGCTCCCCATTGGCTATGATTCGCTGGTGATGGTAGACCCCCCCTTATGCATACCCCTTTTTTTCTGTTATGCAATTTTTTTTTGTTGCCATCTGGGCACACATTTCTTATATATGCTTAAGCCGGTTGTGCCTCCTGGCGGTGCGGGCCGGACACATTATTTTTTTTTTATTTTTTAACACTAACACTAACCTCTGTTTAAGAGAAACACGTGCCGACTCCTTACTCCGTAGAACGCAGTTCTTGAATTATTTAACCTGATATTCAAATCTGAGTGGTAATGTAGCGGTCGAGCTCGCATAGCCGCAAGCAATAAGGCTCGAAGGCTTACCTCCTTGAAGGCTCGAACCTCCTGAAGGGCAAGCCTTCATGAAAACAAGAAGGTTTGCCCTTGTGAGGACGTTTTCACCAACATATGTTTTAGCCTCCCGCGGTGAAGTGAGAGAAATGGATGATTAGTATGACAGAATTCGTGGGCGCGACGATGATGGAGAGCAAGGGTAAAAGGGTTAGGCAGGAATTCTCGCAACAGCCCTCTTCGGTCATCTGCATAATGTTCCTGCTGATGGAAGCTTCAGATATGAACTTTAAACGCAGTAAATCAAAGAAACAGCAAATAATTTCTCGGAGCTCGGAGAAGTTTGCAACCGGCACCGCTTGTAGGGTTCAATTGGTTCGCGAATTAAACGAGGCCTTCCACATACGCATGTGCAAGGGATCTTGCATCAGTCAATTGTCGATCAGTTTGATTGGCAGGGAGATCGATTTTCTAGCCATTCACTAGGCTATCAGTGAGAGAATCGACTCCGTGGTACCTTCCATGTTGCTTTTCAGTCGTGCTCCTTGGCGATATGCTCTGATTACGATTGGTGCTGTCTGTCGATTCTGTGTTTCTTGTTCTATTCTGTCGGCACTTCCTTTTATTACCTGCATGTTCAGGATTAAACCATCAGTTCTGAGTAAGCACTCGTCCTTGTGGTGCCTTGTTCTTCGTATTTTCTTGCGCTGCTACCTACCATGCATTTGAGCCAACTCGCCGAAGCCAACTCGCCGCTTAACAATCAGTTAAGCGCACAAAAAATGCAAGCAGTCCGCCACTGCAGCTTTGAAAATAAAATGTGCTCAGTAAGAGCGTAAAATCCAGTTTCATATACAACTGAAATGCAGTAAAAGCATAAGAATGAAATAATAATTTTGTCCTTTTATGTCTATTACAGCTAGAATAATGGAATGATTCATAACATTCACAAACAATGGTGTTTACATGGCCCCAGCAAATACCTCCTGGCACGCAGGTACAGTATTTAATATCATGACGCCAACACTATTGACGGACGGAATTCAAAGGTTCTTCCTTCATTTCTATTCGGAGCTGCTTATTACACCAATAGCCTGCATGTATTACGCTCTGCAATAAAAGCCGTCATTCTTAATCTTAGTAGCACTGTAGTGTGGCTCGCCTATATATTAGCTCATAATTGGACATGCAGCCCGGACGGACTATTTGCACTCGTTTGACATTTGACATCAGGATGATGCCTATAGGTTTGTTTCCCCAGCCAGTCCTTGGACATGCGGTCATCTGGCACGACCACGTCTGCTATTGTGCTTATTTTTCCCTTTCCCGGTTGACGTTTCCCTTTATGTTGATATACGATGAGTGTGTATTACTGAAATTCTGCTCCAGACGACAACTTCCGATTCTATGTCCCAGTACAAAGGCCCTAAAATGTTTAAACGTGTCTTTAAAATACCAAGCGATCCGATGCTACAGTGCTTTGCACTACGTATACTCATCAGCAAATGCAATCTCAGTCTTCTATAAATGGAATTGTTTTCTATCAATAAGCCCCGAAACAAAGGTGAAATGGCATTCAGTGCACGAATTTCGTTATTTGAGATGAAAATAAGTGCTCCAGTGGGACAAGCGAGCACGTGGTTCATATGTATCCTCCATTTCTTACATCTCGCACAGTGAACATAGCAATGCGGTGTTCGAGCGCACCGCGAAAACGCAGTTAGGTTACAATGAGTGTTATAAATAAGGGTCAAACCTTTTTTTCAGACAAAAAATAAATTGCTTAACAGCATAAATGCAAGTTCTTACTACGTGCCGTTGAAGAAGTGGTGAATAGGTTGCTACTTTGCAAAACAAGACATTTGCAAATTAAATTAGCTAAAAGCTTAGCATGCGGATGCAGAAATTTTTATTTTCAATAGAAAAAGAAGAAATAGTTTGCGCTGCTTCTGGAATTAGGAAATGTAGGACAACTCCTGTCTCTTTTCACTTGCAAACACCCAGAGCTGCGGCGGTGGCTCAGTGTTTACGGTGCTCGGCTGCTGACCCGAAAGACACGGGTTTGATGTCGGCCGCGAACTTCTAGAGGCCCTTGTGCTGTGCGATGTCAGCGCAAGCTAAAGAACCCCAGGTGGTCGCAATATCGGGAGCCCTCCACTACGGCGTCCCGCATAGCCTGAGTCGCTTTGGGGCGTTAAACCCCCGGAAACCGCAAGCACTCGGAAGTGCCAGATAAATGCTTTATGAGCTCAACGATATGGTTCATCAATGAACGCCGGTCACGAACGAAAACTACATCCTGCTCGCGCTCCGAAGAAAATGAGAGACGGAAATATACAGAAGCTAACTTTTTCTGGTATTGTGAAATTGCCACCTGGACAAGTTTTATGCTTTCATTATAAATAACAACGTTAGGGAAAGAAGATACAGGAGAACACGCACTCATAAGCAACGTTTTCATTACTGAAGTATTAGGAAAATCAGCGCTTTGTGCATAATCCGTCCGAGCAATGACAACAGCCATTACTGTCGTAGTGGTACACGCAAACAACACTACACCAGCTACACTGCAGTCAAGCGGTCATATTAACGGAGGAGCTCGCAATGAGCCGTTAACGCAAAGAGATCTTTTCTACTGTGTGTGGCTGTGCAACGAAATATAGAGACGAAGTTTTGCAGGTCTCAGCGCATCCTGCATGTAAACATACTTATTAACCCAAGTCACAGCAAAAGACACAATCCAATGATCTCTTTCTCGTGCGTCAAACCTGTTCAATCGCACTAACGAGAGCAATGATCCAAGATTCACTAATTGAAATTAATTGCTCCATCTTCTAAATTCAGAGCATTAGAATAAAACGCGCGCGAGATAATGGATTCCAGAGCTGCACGGTTGGATCTCGAGCACAAGGAGGCAAAACGGTCGCGGTAAACGTCGCGTCGTGCTCCTAGTCTGCAAACCACAATGTGAGACCTAGTGTAAATGCACTTGCGGCGCTTCATTCCTCGAAAGCACAAAGTAGCAAGTAATTTCCTTGCATCCTACTTACATCAATCGCGGTCCGCCGCTTCTGGGGAGCACGCCGGAGTTGGGCCTCAGCAGGGACCGGCACCGGGGCCGCAGACCTCGACAGCCGCTGCTCCCGGGTCAAAGAGAAAGACGAGCCGAGGCGCACGGAGCCGCCGAGCCAGGCCGATAGAATGGGCGCCGCTGGGACGAGTGGGACGGCCGCCTCGAGAAAGCGGCGATACGCAAGGGTGACGGCGTCCTTGGAAGAGTGTTGCGATGGCGCAGGCCCACGAAGAGAGCCGCACTTTGTAAACACAGTGACTTCACGACGGAAGAAACGATGCCACTCGAAAGAGACAGCGCGGAATCAAGGAGAAACACTCGTAGAAAAAAGTGACATGCGAGGCAGCTCAGGAGAAGCAGCCCATAATCACGCGAGGCGGATACGAAGGCAGAAATAAAATATCGCATGGTGCGAGCGCTCGGCGCCTAATACGGCCCGCGCCCCTAAGGAGGGAGCTCGTCGACGTGTGGTTAGGCGCTGTACAAAGAATGAGTTCTCAAGGCAATCCTCAGCGTTGTGGCGATGCAGCAGAGCCACACATTACCTGTATTGCATCGCCACACAACCACAACACAAAGCCGCTCATCATAGCTCGAGAAACAAAGTCTTATAGAAACTCCACCCGACAAACCAGTGCGTTCTCAGACTAAGCGTCAATGGTGCCGCAGCTCACTGGAGTGAGTCAGATGCGGAGAACATTACAGAAAGGTGGAGAGAGGGGCTACCTGGAACACGGTATCACGTAAATATTTTTAACAGCCAGAAGTAAGCGGACCGAAATAGGTTTAGTTACTCCCGTGTTACACAATAGCTATTGTAGACAATACTAATTCTCCCCCGTTCCAGATAAAAATTGGAAGAACAAATAAAAAAAAAACTTCGAGTTCCACTTCCTATTGAGGGATCTGTCTAAAGTCTCCCTTTCTCAACAAAAACACAAACTCCGTTCAGCTTATCTGGAACATAAGCGCAAAAAGACTGAGGATGTAGGAACGCTGCTTAGTGTTTCGGCCTAAATATCATTACGTCGAACCGCCGCGCCTGCTGTCTGACGCACTGAACACAAGCCGGTGTTACTTTCAATTTTGTCGCTCGTGCCTACGTAATTACTTTTGCCTTATAACATTCGCAGACAGATCAAGCGCAGCTACGTTCCCCCGTTCGGCGTTTGAGAGCACTCTTGCCCGTAGGTATTTTTCCTATTCCGAGGCTTTCATCTCTACGTTGAAACAAAGTAATCTAGAGCAGACGCAAAAATAAAAATTCGCGAATGAAAGGTTCTAGGGCTCCTATACAGCTTGGCGACCAAAATTTTAGCCCGAAACGCAATAGCTAAATTGATATTATTTTAGTTTACTTAAATACTGAATTGAACAAAATGTAAAAAATACTCTCACTTGGTATACAAAATGAGGACCAACATGGCTGAAGTTGCGGTCGTCTATCGTGCCTAAGCGTACGATTAAACCTTATGCTGAAGTTAACTGGGGCACATATAGTACTTTTGATCAAAATACGCCGTCTGTTTTACCCATAGTTGTGACATTTTTCACTTTGTATAAAAATACAGTGACCATTAAGTATACATTTTCGTATTTTGAAAAGTAAACAGTCGACGTGCTTAGCTTATAAGCCGCATTGTAGCATTCTAGTAACATTTGAGTAGGGCCTACCTTACGTTGGTGTGATGACGAAAGTTTGAACATGCGCAAGATTTACTTCGAGATTTGGAACGCTTGCGGTCATAACCAACCACATGTAATGGCTCAGGGACAAACTCCTTCAGCTCTAAACTTTTGTTAAAGGGTGTACAGTTGTGGAAAAAATTTTGCGAGTTGCGGACTTCCGAAAAAAAGATATATTTCTGCGTTGTCTTGGTAGCCAGTCAGATGCATGACGGAAGCCAACAGTCAGCGAAGCCAAGGAGCATGGGGGATGTTCTATTTTTAATTTGTAGTTTTTATCAGTGGGAGATTAATAACAGAAGAAAAACAACCGCATGACGCCGGTGGGATCCGAATCCACGACCTCCCAGTTTCGCGTCCGGTGCTTTACCAAGCGAGCAACAGCGAAGACTGTCAGATCTGCTTCCGGGGGTATTTATGGGTAGTGTGACCGAACCTTGAGAGTATTGATCAGGTCGCTACCCTCGTCTATAGCGGCGGACGTAGTATACGTCGTGTATTACCGCGAGTTCCACGTATAGGAACGTGGTCGAACGATAAGGGCGGAGGTAGTGCGAGAACCCTCTTACGGTATCCCCCAGATCGCATTAGAACTGCCAGATTCGAGGCGCTCGATGAACTATTCAACAGACAAGGGAATTGAAAGAGGCGCTCATATTCACATGCATGACATAGATCCGCCGTGTATCTCATAACGACCACTCTTTCCATTCCCTTGTCTGCTGAATAGCCTGTCAGATGGTATTCTTCTAGCAGATGGAGCCCGCACGTCTCCTTGCGCTTCTACGCATTCCATTGACCTGCAGACCTTAACCGTGCCGCAGTAATTTTTAGTCTGCCAATACGCATCGCGAAAACTTTTGCGCTTCAATTGACTGTGCTTACACCACAAACATAACTTCTGACTGACATATTTCCAGAAAGCCTGTGGTGAAATTGGCACAAATAATGCAAGGAGCGCATGCACCAAAAAGGAAATAAAAGGGAACGAACAAGGCACGCCAGTAGAAATCCGCGGTTGATAATTGCTCAGAAATAGTAAAGTTTATACTACGGAATACCCACGCGCCCAAACATCTTTTCTTTTGTCGAGCTCTTGAATGCGTGCATGCGCACGGAATTATTCAGTATTTAATGATTCGCTATATTCTGAAAGGAGCGCCGTCACAAAGCCAGCTTACAGGAGGCGTCCGGCATTCCGCACGCACGAATGCGAACGCCCCGGGGAGTACGGAAAGGCGGCTGTTATTGCTCGGAGAGGAGCGCAGCAATGGGCGCAATAAATCACATTCCTTTCCACAACGCGATGGGCACGCGGTACCTGTCATCATGGAATTAAACTCCGGCGGGGACCATATTACGCGACAGCGTATGAAGCTCGTTCGGTCGAAAAGCCGTCGGCGTAGTCGGAACCACGCGCCGGAAATCATCGGGGGCTGCGTAACAAAAATATTGTCATGCCAACTTTTGGCTGCAGAATGTTCCGGATGGTGTCATGCGATTCAGCGGTTCGTGCAGCGTAAACTTACTTTAGTCGGATACAACTTAAGTCTGCAGTGAAGCTCCGCCCACATTCAGCCTTCGCGCACAGAATTCCTCCACGACAAAAAGTAGTCCGTTGCTTAAGCGTTTCTTGTTACTTAAACAAGAAGGTTATCACAAAAAAAAATTATGAGCACTATAATTTTGATACGTGGATTGTTTGATATAGCTAAACATTAAAAAGCTGATTTCGTTTACTATTGCGATTGGCCAGTGGAGTAATACCAGATGCCGCGGACCGCGGCCCAGTGTTAGCAACTGCTGTTTTTTTAAGTTGTATCCTACTATAGTTAATTTCCATCTAGCTTGCGGCAGGGATTCCATCCGGCGACCTATAATCGGGGGCTGCGTAAAAAAAAATCGTATCATGCTAATTTGTCTCTCTAGTGATTAATGACTGATTGGTGTGTGATAAGAGATGACGAGTTAATGAAACGATTGTAAATAATTCAATAATTTGACACCTTTGACACAACTTCTGTCCGGCAGTTCCGATCTTTCGCAATGGTCCCAAGTGTGTGACGACGCCTTCGATTCCTTGCGCCGTATGCTCACTGCCCCACCGATACTTCGCCATTTCGACCCGACCGCACCCACCGAGGTCCATACTGACGCCAGTGGGGTAGGCCTCGGCGCCGTACTCGCGCAACGTAAACCTGGCTTCGCCGAATACGTCGTTGCCTATGCCAGCCGCACGATCACAAAGGCTGAATCTAATTACTCGGTCACTGAAAAAGAGTGCCTGGCGATAGTTTGGGCCCTTACCAAGTTCCGCCCTTACCTCTACGGCCGCCCGTTTGAAGTCGTGACCGACCACCACGCGCTGTGCTGGCTGTCCTCTCTGAAAGACCCATCCGGTCGCCTCGCGAGGTGGGCCCTTCGCCTCCAGGAATACGACATCCGCGTCGTGTATCGTACTGGCCGCAAACATCAAGACGCCGATGCTCTATCGCGCTGCCCACTCCCAGCCAATACATCGAGCCTTTCAACCTTAGACGCCTCCTCACCGATGCTTCACATCAGCGCCATGCCTTCGGCGCAGCGTGCCGACCCATGGATCTCTTCTCTTCTTGACTTTCTCACAAACCCTACGGATGCTTCTCCGTCGCGTGCTCTTCGCCGCCATGCTTCCCATTTCTCAATTCGTGATAACCTCCTTTATCGCCGCAACTACAGCTCAGATGGCCGCAAGTGGTTGCTAGTTATTCCCCGTCACCTTCGCTCGGAAGTTTGCGCCCATTTTCACGCTGACCCGGAGTGTGGTCATGTCGGAGTGTTCAAGACCTACGCTCGCATCCGGCTACGATATTATTGGCGTGGCATGTACACCTTCATCCTCAAATACGTGCGCTCGTGCCTTACCTGTCAACGTCGCAAGCCGCCACCTCAACGTTCTGCTGGAGAATTGCAGCCGCTACCCTGCCCGCCACGCCCATTTGACCGCGTCGGCATTGATTTATACGGCCCCCTTCCGTACACTTCGGCCGGCAACCGTTGGGCTATCGTCGCGGTTGACCATTTGACAAGGTATGCCGAAACCGCCGCCCTTCCAGCTGCCACAGCCTCCGAAGTTGCCTCGTTTATTTTAAACCGATTCATCCTTCGTCATGGCGCCCCTCGCGAATTGCTGAGCGACAGAGGCCGCGCCTTCTTATCCGATGTTGTGAAGGCACTGCTCACCAAGTGCAATGTAATTCATCGCACCACCTCCGCATATCATCCGCAAACCAACGGTCTCACCGAGCGCTTTAACCGTACCCTCGGTGACATGTTATCTATGTACCTCTCTTCAAACCAGTCTAACTGGGATCTTGTGCTTCCGTATGTAACCTATGCGTACAATACCGCAACGCAGTCCACTACTGGCTTCTCTCCTTTCTTTCTCCTTTACGGCCGTCACCCTTCTGCTACCATCGACACCATTCTGCCGTACCAACCCGACGCTTCCGAGTATACGCCTCTATCTGAAGCCGCCCAGCACGCCGAAGACTGTCGCCGCATCGCCCGTGCTCTCACAACTGACAACCAGTGCAGAGAGAAATCCCGCCATGACCTCAATCAAACAACGCCACACTTCCCCAATGGCTCCCTTGTGTGGCTCTGGATTCCGACAAATACTCCGGGCCTGTCGTCAAAATTTCTCGCCAAATACCATGGCCCATACCGTGTCCTGGCGCGTACATCTCCAGTTAATTACACAGTCGAACCTCTCGTGCCGTCTTCTGATCGCCGCTGCCGTGGACGCGAGACTGTTCATGTCCAGCGCCTCAAGCCATTCTACGACCCAGCCATCCTGCCCGCGCCCTAAGCCGCCAGGTTGGCTCCTCTTTTCCCCGGGGGCAATTGTGAAGACGAAGACGACCGTTCTGCATAGCGGCGGCGCTGCCATCGCTGCGCGTGCTGTGTTCTCGCCTTCGCCGACCACGGACTGTTGCCGCCCTGCTCCTGAGGTCCCAGTGCCTTTAACAAACCCCCATCTTACAAATTAAAATAATGAAAGCATGAATAAATTGAAAAAAGGAGGTTCAACGGTGTCAAAATGCTCAGAATGAAAAGCCAGGACTTGATGATGCTAATTAAGAAATTTTAGAGTGCGTAATTTATGAATTAGTTAATATAAACAATTAAAAAAAAATAAAAATGCGTTGAAAGGTGTCAAAATTCTCAGAAGGGAAAGCTAACCCTCTACGCTATCGCGTCATACCCTTAGGCGGAGCTTAAGTGTCCTCTCCAATGTTTTTTTATGAAGGGTTTGTTTATCGATTAATTTCTTTTTTGCTCTTCTGCATTGCTCTTTTCGTCTGGCGATGTCATGAATGACAGCTGAAAGGCGAAATGGTAAATGGTGGTGTAAATCGACGCAAATTTCAAGGGGGGGTGAAGGTGGAGGATGCACGTATAGCTTGCCGTGGCATCCATTTTGGACATGTTCATTTTATTTGTTTTTATATAAATGAGATGGGATAGGTTTTATAACAGAGAGTTAACGGCGTTGACCGATTGCAATGTTTTTAACGCGCTTTGGCTAAGTGATGATGCCACAATCTTTGTGTGGGACAGTTTATGCAGAAGATGGAATGCACCACCGTGGCAAAGTTACAAACATCAACTTTATTAGAACATAAAATTTAGCTAGCGAAAATTTACGTCCATATCCAATCGTCCCTCCAAAATAATAAAAACTATATCACTAAAACGTTCATGAAAAGCTACTCGGTCGGATTAAGCGCATGTCGAATGAAAAGCTCCTGAGAATAACACCGGACGCAGCAGGCATTCAAACAGTCACGTACATGTTGCATAAGGCTTTACGTAATTGTTCCATAATGTATAACTTCTCAGAGGCCAAAAACCAAACCAAAGCAGTGGCAAGCGCTTCGAAAATTTTCATCAGTTGAGTCTAGTTAATGTTTTTTTATTTATTTATTACCTGATAACCATAGTGCCATTCGGGTAAGCATAATAGGGGGGGGGGAGGGGTTAAAATACTATAGTATAGAGCGCAATAAAAATACAAAACGCGGTCACACATACGTAAAAGAAAAAAAAGCAAACTTCCAGAGAATAGTTTTTAGATCAGTGAAAGGGAAACATGAACACCTCTTCATCATTACAGTTGGATGGCATTAGATCCAGCACGAAATGGGAACACACGCATGCGCTTATCTGATAAGTGGGACAAGGCTGTCATCAAATTTAATCTGGCCTGATACGAAAACATGCTTGCAGTGATACGAAGGCAGCAGTGATACGAAAACCCATGTGCAAAAAAAAACGTTAAAAAGTGGGAACACACACGTAGACGAGCATTGATAATAAATAGGAAACAGATTATGGCATCTAGTCGCAACCAACAAACTTGGTCTGTAGTGAAATGGAGCCATAAAAAAAGTGTGTGTGTGTTGGGGGGGGGGGGGGGGGGGAGAAGTGGGTCATTTCAGAGCCGCCAAACCATTTAATTAAGAGTAAAACGCGTCAGTATAGTTGTGAAGGCAACGACAGATGAGGGCGATCGGTTCCACTGTCGAATTGTTTTTCAGAAAAAAGAACTGAAAGGTTCAGTTTTGCACTTGCACTAGCGCACTTTTTTGTGGTGATCAAGACGTAAGGACACATATTGAGTTGAAAAGATGTATTTTTCATGCGCGATACCAGGTCGGGAACGGTAAAGCTTTAAATTAAGGAGGTTTAAACGAGGCAGCGCTCAGTGACGATCTAAGGACTGGTTGGTTTCTGGGGTTTAACGTCCCAAAGCGACTGAGACTATGAGAGACGCCGTAGTGGAGGGCTCCGGAAATTTCGACCACCTGGGGTTCTTTAACGTGCACTTACATCGCACAGTAAACGGGCCTCTAGAACATCGCCTCCAAAGAAATTCAACCGCCGCGGCCGGGATCGAACCCGCGTCTTTCGGGCCAGCAGCCGAGCACCATAGCCACTGAGCCACCGCGGAGGCCTGATCTAAGGACTGCCAGCCTAATGATTGTTCAGAAAGTGTAGCAGTCAATAATATATCTTTGGCTGACTCACCAAGAACGTATCTAAAGAACGTAGCGGACAGATCTATTTTGCACTTTTTCAAGGTTTTCTTTATCCAGTGCAGCGGGAGGATCCAATCCCGCGCAGGTGTATTCTAAAATGGTGCGCACGTTTGACTTGTATAAACTTTCCCTCGTAACTTGGGGAAAATTGCCAGCGTCTCTGCCTAAGAAACCGAGGGATTTAGAGGCGCTGCCTATGTGCCGGTGGCAACTTTAAAATGAGGTCAGGTACACTCCTAGATATTTATGCTCGGTAACTACTTCTTGGCTTTTGCCGTTAATGATATAGCGGACATCATTTGTTGTCTTCTTCCTCGTGAATATCACACACACAGTTTTTTCTAAGTTGAAATTCCTGTATTTTTTGCACCATGCGTGTATTGAATGTAGATCGTCTTGAATTACCTATATAATATGCAGTCATCCGCGAAAAATCTCACTCATGACGTGACGTTGCATGAAATATCATTTATATGTATTGAAAAGAACATAGTCCCTGAGACTGATCGTTGCGGGACGCATGATGGAACATCAAGAGCATATGAAGCCGCTTCATCCACTATAACAAACAGACGTCTTATGCGCAGATATTCGGAAATTCAGAGAATAATTATGAAGTCACTGTTATATTGCTGCAGTTGTTCTGTTAAAAATTTACTCGGACAACGTCAAGCGCCTTTTAAAAATCTAGGAAATGCATTCTAAAGTTGCTTGATTGTCATGTGCTTCTGATAGGTCGAAAGTTAATTCTGGTAGCTGTGGCACGCATGACAGGCCCTTGCGGAAGCCACGTTGGTAAGGGTTGAACAGGCCATGAGCGTCTAGATGTTTTAGTATGCAAGCGTACAATATGTGCTATATTATTTTGCAGGAGCAAGATATCAGTGACATTGGATGGTAGCTGTAGGCAGTGGTGCGTGAACCAGATTTATGGATAGGTACAACAGACGCAATCTCCTCTTTGTCAAGAAGACTGCAATGACTTAAAGACTTATTAAAACGAACTTCCCGGTGTGGGGATAGAGAATGTGCACAAGACTTCACCAAGGCATTTGGAATAATACAGTCACGAACAGCAGCTTTTGGGATATGGATGCGCTGAAGTAACACCTCCATTCCGCGGACGTCAAAAACAACATTTTTCCTGGGCGGTACATCAGCAATAACTATTCATTCGACACTATCGTCACGTGCCACTCATCGAGTGGAAACAGATTGGAAATAAGCATTAAAACGCTCTGCTTTTCTGCGGCATCTGTTATGATAGCGTCACCTCCTTCAAGTGGTAGAACAGATATTTTAATCATTTTAATTCTCTTTGTGTATTTCCAAGTTCCTTCGGAATTAGTTGCAGTCTTGAATCGAATGTCTTAAGAAGATAACTTGGCACTATTCATTGCATTATTTACGGTAGTGGTTATAGTCTTAAGATCACGAAAATTCTCAGGCGTCGGATTTTGTTTGAAGCTACTTTAGGCTCTCAGCCTAGTTTGTGTTAACGTGTGTAAACGCTTGGTGAACCGTGGCTTGCTCTTATTCCGCCGGTTTGTTAAGGCCCAGAACGGGACAAATTGATCGCGTATTTCCAGGACTTTATTCTTGAAGCAGGACCGAAGCTTACTTGCAGGACAGGTTTTAGCCAGAGTTTCAAATACAACAAAATATGAATCCAGTGCAGCATTAATCGCCGGCTTGTTGGCTCTAGCATAATTGTAAATACTTCGACTGCTGTTTTCTATTTTTGCATGATCAAGATTCATTTCAGAAATAACAGTGTTATGGTCGCTTATGCTGGGAATAACGGAAGTGAAATGGACCCGTTCCGGGTCATCTGGGAACAAAAGATCCAGTATAAGTCTTCTAGGCCTTTCGTAGGCTTTGACACAGTCTGTGTAATAGCGAGTGTATTAAAAAGTTAGCCACCACATCATTGAGCCTAAGGCCTATACTAGGAAAAGCCGCTTCTTGGTTCAGTTTGAAATCAGGGAGGTTGAAGTAACCACAATAATGATAAAATCATGTAAATGGCATCGGCAGTAGTCTTGAATTCTCATAATTCTGAATTCTGAGGAGGCCGCCCGACTTGCTGCTTGCGGTGGGCCAGGACCTCGAGATCGTCGCACGATAGATGCACAACACAGAATCACACGTTTAGAGCACAGAAGCACAAATAAACTGAAATTAGAGGCTCCGATCACAGAGACACGCCACTAATCATCCTCTTCCTGGTCTTCCCATCAGGAGGTCCTTTTAAACACGTCTTCCCACTTCTCAAATAGGGTTGGTCACCTCAGATATTTAGCAGAGGAATCTCTGCTCTTCCTGTGTCCAGTCACGTGGTCATTCTTGATGATCGGGGCATCCGACCCCCGCCGGATACAGCACCACTGCCCTCTGGCAGTGGTTCCGGTGGCGAGGCCCCGCACTTCTGATGACGATGTCGATCCTGTCGCCGTTTCAGCTTTGCTGGTGGTGGCGCAGAGAAATGCAGTTCCGTAAGTAACCTGCTCTGGATGTATCGATCGTTCACTAGGGTTAATTGGAAGCACCGCGCCCGGCAAGGCCACCATATTCGAAAGCCGGCGCTTCGTGGAAACGTAAAAGACGGCAGCCGTTGTTGTCACTTCAGGGAAAAGAGAGGGTTCGTTTCCAGACTGGTCGGACCACCGTGGGAAAGTACTATAGTTTTATAGCTTAGCGTGATCCGCGATCAGCTACTGTGACCCGCTTCCGCGAGGCGCCATAGAGGCACTGTTATTGCGCAGAACGTCCCAAGTGCGCCAGTAGCGCCACATGCCTTCATATGCGTGCGCTCCTGTCGTGTCGAGACCAATCACCGTCTACTAAGTTGTGTACCGCGGAAGCGGCTAATGGCTGCGAATCGCAGATCCCGCTATGCTGTTACTCTGTATCGACACCTTCTGGCTATCGCTGTTCGGTCCGGGGGAGAAGTCTTCTTCCCCAAACGACGCAGTTAGCACCGAGTGATCACGCAACGCAGCGATGGCGTAGAAATCGAGCATCCACCTCACGTGTAAGAGGACCGACTTTCGAATCCCGCTGCCGTGCAATTCTCCACCGAGTTAAACAAAGAAAAAACACTCCGCATGTCGATGGAATGGCATAACCAGGCCTGTGGCGCGGTCTGATCTCCCTCACCACAGCAGGATTTGGCCACCCTGGTGTAGTACTTGACCACAACCTTCTATGAAGAAACAAAAATTAAAGGTATACAATAGCTATGTTTTACTGGTGCGGACGTATGCGACAGAAACGCGGAAGCTAACGAAGACGATTCAGCTTAATTTAAGGACAACGCAGCGAGCTATGGAAAGAAAAATGATAGGTAAGAGATCGGAAGCGGGCGGAGTGGGTGAGGGAACAAACGCGGGTCATTGATATCATAGTCGAAATCAAGAGAAAGAAATGGACTTGGGCAGGGCACGCAATGCGAATGCAAGATGACCGCTGGTCCCTATAAGGGTGACAGAGTGGACTCCAAGAGAAGGCAAGCGTAGCTGGGGGCGGTAGAATGTTAGGTGGGCGGATGGTATCAAGATTGCGTGGACACGGTGGCCACAGCTGGCAAAGGACAGGGTTACTTCGTAAGACATGGGAGAGGCGTTTGCCATGCAGTGCGCGTAGTCAGGCTGATGATGATGGTCGCGCAGCGCAGCGTCCACCTCGCCAAGGCTGCTGGTCGTCAAACTCTTTCTCCCGCGGGCAAAAAAAAAGCCTCTTCTGTGATAACGCAGCCGCCATGGCGACGTTGAGGACGTTGGCTCCACGTTGGCGTTGCTTTGAAGTGCGTAAATAGTTCATTATAGCATAAAAATCAAACGCATTCCGTTGAGTGGTCAAAAATGGTTGAAATTCATGTTTTCTGCATGTTTATGTTTTACTGAAGGTGGCCTCAAATATTGGGGGGCTGAATTCGCGAAACAGTTCCCGAGGAGCAGGATCTTTGGATTTTGCTTCGCGAGCTCTCACGGGCAGAAAAATTGGCGCCCACTGAGCAGGTACAGCAGTTTCTAAATGGAACGCCTTTGATGGAAGGGAAGCGCAAAGGGCATTCGTCTGCTGTGCGATGTCACCGCATGTGAAAGAACCGCAGGTGATCCAGATTTAGAACGATGGCTGGGATAGTTGGTGCAGGTATGTCACATTCTGACGAGCAGGAACGACAGGTATACACAGAAACGGACTGACAGGGTCGAGCGCTACTTCCATTTGGTTAATTGTGTGAAAACCGTAAGCGCTTTATGCGTGTCCTCCAGTACCAGAATGGCAGCAGCCGCATGCATACATGTGCGAAACAGCAGTGCGATACTAAAATTACTTCGAAGCCTTCTAATGTGCTGCTATGAGGACGTTAAGCCTGATCAGTTGTTTCAAGAATTCTTCTCTGTAATTGACTCAGGTCAGTTCTATCCTCCGCAGTAATGTAAAAACAGAACGCTTTGTCCACCGTTTGCTATATTAAGCCCAAATTAAACTCAAGCTCTGTCATTGAAGAAAACACAACTTTCCACCCTTCTGCACGAAACTGCGTGGTCAACCTAGAAAGATTAAAGCTGGCACAGGCACGAATATAAGTAAACGTAGCACGCGGATTGGTCCGAACGGAAATCACGCCTTTCATATCTTAGACTAAGGAACATGGCTCGCCTACGAGAAAGCGCACCGGCGTCCCGTACCACCTTTCACAAACCATAGCTGGCGATTTCCATTAGGCAACACGTGCAAAATGTAAGAACGCAACAGCGTGCTCCGTTCACTTTTCTCCGTGCCTGCACGTAAGTTATGCGTGTGTTACGCTATACATAATCGAGGATTAACGCAGGAGAGCGCTCGGTTCCCAATGCAGCCCACAGACAAACATTGAGGCAGTGGCTCCCTGGATACATCAATCGCGCTTTCAGGAACGTGGTGGTGACGTCCAGTTGCAAAAAACTGTGCTTTCGCGCAATATTTCGTTCTTAGCGATGTTAAACCTCCAGCCATTTTCTTTTCGTTATATTAGTACAGAGTAGGTGGCGACATTATTACCAACAGGACATTTTTGGACGTCATCCCTTCTTGTTGACATCTATCAAGCCGGCTCACGAAGAAAGAGCTTGTGCGTTCTGACGACACATTACTTCATGACGACCGATGGATCAGTATCGGTGTGCTCTATCGAACCAAGCTGCGTGCGCGCAGGGACTTGCGTCACGCACCTATGCCGCGTACAGGTTGACTATTTCAATGTTTGCGACGAATTGAAAACGATGGCTGCAGTCCATACACAACGTACGGTGCTTTCACATGAATGCGTTGTCAGGTAAAAAGCTGCTGCAGCTGCTTTCAGCTCCTCCCCCGCCCCCCCCCCTCCATTTAAAAAGGAATTAAGGTAATTTCCCTTCACTACGGTGTCTCTCCTAGCCTGAGTCGCTTTGGGACGTTAAACCCCATTGCATAAAACCAAATTAAGTCATCCATATATATTCATGCGCGGGCAGGCTGCCCACCACCCTTTAGGCAGGCGAACACCCTGTCACAAAACAGGCTTCAGGCAGACGACGGCTAAATGCGATGAAGGCGTACTGTAAGTGCTAGCGCACTAAACACAGTGAAGCAAGAAAGCGGATGTCGGATAACATAAAAATAAATTTATTTTATCTAATATTTCAAGTTTTGTGTTCATTTCAGCCTATAAAAATTATTATTTTTTATCATTACAGCAGCCGTTGCCCTGATCACCGGGGGATGTCGATGTCCTTCCACAGGTCCATGACGTCACTGCCGGCTGTCTTGACCCTTATGCGCCCGAGGAGCTTCTCCACCTGCGCGGGGGACATGTGCGCCTTCCAGTCGCCAACAGCACCCTTTCGCACGAACTCGCCGGTCATCGGTGCCCGGACCAGCTCTGCCACGCTCAGGTCTTTCGGTGCTGCAGACAAGGGGTCTTTGCCGCTCGGTCCATTCTTCTGCAACAGACGGCGAAGGAAAAAGAATAAACAAGAACAGTGTTTAGCAAGGAACCAATATATATCCTCCTGATGTTGCTAAGGAAAATGCCCAGAGAAAAAAAAAGTTTTTCACCCTCCTCTGTGCTTGAAAAGTGAGAGCGACTGTCGTAGCACGACCTCCACCCAGGGCCCGTATTGCGGAACTTTGTCAAATATCTGTCAAAAGTTATTGACAGTGATGTCAAAATGACGAAACGACGTTACGTCGACGCTTGACGCAAAATTGACGCAACGAGGAATCAGCCAATTACAGCAGAGCGGCGCCCCGGAGCATTTGTCTGCACAACGAGAGACCGTCTGTTAAATTTTTGCTAAAAGAGTAAAGAAATGCACAGCGATAAAAATAATAATTATTTTATTTTGCCAAAAATTGATGTTTAAAGCTAAAAAATATCAAGAAAAACAAGAAGCGCAAGAAGTTAGGCTATTAAATTTCCTGGTGGGTAACTTTTGCTGCCGCGGGGGTGCGCAGACGGCGGTAAAACGTCGACAAGCCGCTTTGCACGGAAACAGCTGTTCCACGCCTTGATGCTGTTTTCTTACGTGGCGACGAAAATCAAGGTACTGTGCGGTTGTTCTAAGTGCGTAAAAATCGACGAAGCCAGCTTGTTAAGGTCTGTGTTGTTCGGCTTTTACGATCGATGACAAAAGTGTCAAAGCGTGAAGCGTTGTATGTGATGTGTGGTCGTCTGTTTCTTTTTCCTCGACCGGTAAACAGAAGACGACCACGAAGTGCGATTTGCAGGGGAAAATAAAGTTCTTTGCCAGCATAAGCATGTTTTATTTGTATGTAGCTGTGGCACAGAGGTGTCGTCGGCTGCCGAAGCTTGCATGAAAGCCGCCGGTCGGAAATAACCGCTGTGCACACAGCACCCGCCGCTGCACCGAGAGCGCACTCGCACGCAAACCTCCAAATTCATCGGCGAGTTCGTCGCACAGCCACACCGCAGTCTGCCTCTCCAGTCGAAAAAGGCGTCGGAACAGCTCGTCCGGCAAGTCAAACGCGTCTTCGTGCGCCCTCCTTCACCGTTGCTCGCGTCGCCGCAGCCGCCTCAGCCACATACGACGCCGCTGCCGCCGCCGACATTTTCTGTCAAAAACGGAACGGTCCAATTTTGACCGCCTCGAAGCCGTAAAAAAAAAAAAACGTCAAAATGCGCCTGCATAATTAGGTGTGCAACGTCACCACTTCTGTCATGTCCGTGACGTAAACGCCAGTCACCTATGACGCAAGAAAGCAACATGGCCGCCGGCCACGGCCGACCAATAGGAGCGCGGCTACGGCGGGGCTTTTTGACGAGTTTTTGACGCGTTTTTGACAAGTTTTTGATTTGACAGTTCCGTAATACGGCCCCAGGAGGGCGCCCGTTATCAAGGCCAGTAGTACCATATGATTGCAAACCATAGTAGAGAGAGTGCAGACAGATGGTTTCTTAACACACACAAAGTGAACAATGGAGGGGAAAGCCTCCGGGTGCTTGCCACCATTTTGACAATAGATTGTCGAAGCGTTGACATGCACGCTGAGGCTTTCCCCTCCCTTGGTAACTTTGTGTGCGTCATATTGTGAAGCCCATGAAGAGGCGATGCCTCTTCTGCGTGGTCGGCATCGCCGGCTAGGCAGAAGAATAAGAGAATGAAGTAGAGGCGTCGCGTGCTCAGCAGGCTCTCGTTTTTTATTTTTTTTTCAAATTTCCTCTTTAAGTATTCTCATTTATTACCCAAAGCAAGAACATTAACTCGGCACTATAGTTTACCCTCTTCCTTTGGCTCTCCTGACTGAAATCTTGGAGTGGTAAGTTAAAGATACTAGCCCGGCGAGAGCGACGACGGCCGTACAGTTTAAAACAGGCAGTAATACTCAGGCAACCTGAACTGCAGAACTGCATGCGCTGTTTTTGTTAAGAGAAATATGTTCACGAGAAGTAACCATGGTGTAAGAGGCGCTATTTGACGGTAGCATTACCGCCGCGACTGCATGGCAGTAACCACAGATGTCGTTGCCATCGATGTTACGCGTTAGTGCAGCTGTCAGATAAGTCTTTTTTTTCTTCACCAGCGATGCGTTCCACCGCTTCATGTACCTCGTGTTGTTCTTTGTACGTTTTACACACTTTTGCGCAGTGATGGTCGTTTGCAGTGATTTGAAATTCATGTTAATATTCTGTTACTGAAATTCTAGGACCAAGCACGGAGACTGAAAGACTAGTCGAAGGTGCGCATACACTGGAAGTAAAAATCGCGATATATTAAGGCGAAAGCCTTTAATGTCTCATCGTTGTAAGCAGCAGTTGTCGACAGAAATGTCACGCTTTTCAGTTGGTCCAAACGGTCGTGACGTCTCAGTGCGCTAATTTCAAACGGGGCCAATTGTACTTTAGCTAGTAACCATGCAACCAATTGAAGGGATCATATAGTGATGCTCCAAGTAAGTGGGACTGAGCTTAGTTAATTGCTTAATTACCCAATTCCTTGGTTTCAAGACTGTTAGCTTCTTTAGCGTAGTTAGCCAAGCGAGGCACTTATCTCGTTATCCTGTCTGCTCAAGTTGTAAAGGACGTTCCTTCCCATTTCTACTGCTCCTGCTCTAGCGGTGGGACAGCCAGATATATGTGTGAAGTACCTCGTCTTTGGCGGCGAAGTCGCACGAGTTGAAGATCTTCTTCATATTGTTCAGTGCCGCTGCTTCCAGGATATGGCCGACCAGTCCCGGCTCCCGGTGTAGCCTGTCTTTGTACTCGTCACCCAGGAAGGCGGCGATCTTGGCCACCGCTGCCGCAGTGTCCTTCTTGAGTTCCTCGTAAGTGAGGAACAGCACGTTGGGGTCCGCGCGGTGCGGGTACCACGAGAGCACGTGGTCGAAGTAGTCCCCGTACTCCAAGTCGCCCGTCACGAACAGCTCGAAGAACTCGTCAAAGGTGCCGTGGCCGAAGCAGTAGCCGGGCAGGTGCTTGGTGTGATAGTAGTAGGAGACGCAGCAGTCGAACGGGTTGCGCGTGATATACAGGTACCTGCGACGGAGAACCACTTTTACGTGGATGTCTTGGCCCTCTGCAAAACGAAGATTGCTCCCAGTGCTCTTGCAAACAACAGCAGTGATAAGACAGCCGCCCGCAGTGCTCAATAGTTCTTGTTGCGCGACGGTGTGCAAGCATTCATCCGGCTTTCAAGACGCCCAGAGAGTGGACAAGCCCGCAAAGCCCACAAAGAGCGGGTAATAAAAGAATAAAGATACTGACTGCACCATATCTGTTTTATTGGTTGAGAATGAGGCCTTACAAAATTAGGACAAGCAAGAGCGAGACTACGAGCGCAGGCATCCTAATCGTCATCCTCTGCCTCGTCTTCGCTGCGGCTCACTCTAATTAATCATGAACGCAACAACGAGCCCGGCAACTTAACTTAATAAACGACGTATGTGGTTACTCTCTCTTCTCGGACCCGATATTTCCGGCAAACTCTCGCGAAAACGGTCTTCGGTATCGGCATGTGGGGTTCCACGTCCGCAAGCTGCATATGGGATACTAGGAGCACCGTATATGTAATGGAGGGTTCTGTATTAATTACGACTAGGTGGGGTTCCTTAACGCACAGTGACAATCGTACAGCTAAAGGGAGCTTCTCCAGTTCGCCTATGTCGAACTGCTGCCGCCGGAGCACGGGTTGTGTCTGTATCTTCTATATCTTGTTTCTCGCTGCTAACGTTCTCCACCTGGGGAGTGTTTCCTGCTCATGTTTCTTCTGTCATATAACCGCTGTTTTTATTCCTTCCCGAGACTGTTTTGTTTTCCTCTTTCTCATTTTTTTCATCTGCTATCTCCCAGCTGTATTCTGTCACCTATCTACATTGCCTGCGGTTCTGTGTCCTCATTCCTGTCTCTGTTTTTCAATGTCTTTGTACCATCGAACGACGGCGTGACCAGTTTTGACTCTGCGCTCGTCTTTTGTAATGTGTATTTTGTTCGATTTTTACAGAAGTGTTTTCCATTTACATGGCCTTTTTCAGCGCTTAGCTACTATAAGCTTATTTTGAAACAACTCTTATCCCTTTCAAGTTCTGCAAGTCCGGGCTCCCTCTCTCATTTTTCTATCTTTTCAGAGGACCAATGGACCATTGCGGCGGGTAGGAAACGTCCTTTGTTAGGGCCTCCTATGCATGATTAATTCTGCGTGGTACCTGAGGGAACCTGCTTCAGTGACACGAGCCGTGGGCTGATGGCGTGCATTGATTAAGCCAACGTGTGCACAAAACGCATTAATCATCATCATCATCAGCCTGACTACGCCCACGGCAAGGCAAATGCCTCTTAATGTCTCTCCAATTAACTCTGTCCACACTATGCATTAGGAATCAGCAAACTAGGACATGATCTAATATATCGCTCTATGAAATTCTCGGCAAACTGCATGCCTATTTCCCGTACGTTTCAAGACCTCTGGGACCCTTGCATTCATTGCGCATTTAACGTCCCAGTATTTCGCAAATACATTGCGCGGCCAATTTTGACGTCGGATATGTTTCGATGTAATACTCCAACTCTGTACTAACTTTAAACAAGGCCAGCTCCCCTTCGATAAGTGCAACGAGACTGCAGAGCAACGTTCTTGAAAAGAAATTTTGCCTACTGTTAATTAATTACCACTCGCATAATATCTCTGTCGTTAGTGAGGCTGTCAAAAATTAGCACACTTTTTTTCCTGGTGCAATAATCTGCGAAGTCCGCTAACGATGAGAGCAGGATTTTCTTCTTTAACACCAAAGCAGATACGCAAAAATACGATGCCAGATGTGTAAAAATTCAACACTACTATACCTAACTGAACGGGATACACAGCCAAAAAGAATTTTCCGCGCGGAATCCATGAACCAAGAGAAACAAAGTCTGATCACAAAATACTTCTCTGTTAGACTTGTCACAAAAATGTTTGTACCAACTCGACATAGCTCGGCTTCGCGCCGACTGCTGCGATTGAGCTATACTGACCTCTCGTTGTGTGCTCTTTCGCCAGCTTTATTGTATGTTTTCTTGAGTTACACGGTTTAAGATAAAGATAGTCTATGCCCACGAAAGCGGAAACTGTGCTTAAGAGTGCGCTTTGATTTAGTTTGAAGGTGAGTCCTACAGGACGAGGTATGTTTATTTCACCAGCCTATAGGCTTTGTTCCGTTTTCGTTGCTCCAATTATTTTCTGCACATTTTACCCGCGTGACCACCGCATTCCACTAATATTAAGATAATATTTTAAAAAGTGCCTTTATTATGCGAATAAATACGGTAATGCGCTACCTCAAGAAGCCTCCACCATTTCACTCCTGGAGCTTTTCCCCTCGTCTCTTTTTGAAGGTACTGGAAGCTCTAAATTTTCCCAGTGCTTAGTCCTAATACGAAGTCTCAAGTAATTTTAATATCTCTGTGCTGCCCATACAACAATATGCTGGCCCTTTAATGAATTACTTTTAACAACGCGGTAGAAATGCACTGGTTACGTGCTTTTCAAGCAAAAACTGCAACGACGTCGCCTGATGGTCATACCTTATTTTTATGGCGCAATGAGCGCCACACGGTGATGCGACGAAGCATAACAAGGGCTGTGGGAAAGGTAAAGAAATGTTGACAACAAAAGTTTTATAATATAGGCTAGGCATTACGTCTCTTTGGCGGGAAATGTGAGTATGAACACGAGAGCGGGAGCAAGGCATTCTCGTACCTGGCCTGCGGATTGTACGGCTGCCTCGAGAAGGGCAGGTGAGTCTTGATGGCGCCAGGCTTGGTCCTCTCGATGGAGCGCTCTGCACCACGCATTTCCAGGAACGGTGTGTTGTCCCAGAACTGCTCGCGGTCCCGGGGAGGCACGCCGCCACTGAAAGGACCAGGAAGGCATAGCTGACGTGGGAGAAGGAAAGAGAATTCGAACGCTTTTCAACCGTTGCGCATCAGTACAGTAACACAGCAATAAAATTCCAACAAGGAGAGCTGGCAGGGCATGGAAACACGATCTCGCCAATGTTATTCACCGCCTGCTTACAGGCGGTATTCCGGGGCCTGAAATGGGAAGGGTTGGGGATAAGAGTTAATGGAGAATACCTGAGCAATTTGCGATTTGCTGATGACATTGCCTTGCTAAGCCACTCAGGACATGAACTGCAAAGCATGATCAGTGAGTTAGAAAGGCAGAGCAGAACGGTGGGGGCTAAAAGTTAACATGCAGAAAACCAAAGTAATGTTCAACAGCCTAGCAATGGGAACAGCCGTTTGCAACTGGTAGCGACGTGCTGGAAGTAGTAAGAGAATATGTCTACTTAGGGCAGGTAGTGACCGCTGATCCGGATCATGAGAGGGAAATAACGAGAAAAATAAGAATGGGACGGAACGCATATGGCAGGTTTTCTCAGATCATGAATGGCAGTTTACCAATATCCCTTAAGATAAAAGTATGCAGCCGCTGTATCTTACCGGTACTCACCTATGGGGCAGAAACGTGTAGGCTAACAAAAAGTGTTCAGGTTAAGTTAAGGACAACGGAGCGACCTATGGAAAGAAATGTTAGGTGTAACGTTAAGAGTTCGGAAGCGGGTGGAGTGGGTGAGGGAACAAACGCGGGTTAATGACGTCCTAGTTGAAATCAAGATGAAGAAATGGGCTTTGCCAGGGAATTTAATGCGAGTGCAAAATAACAGCTCGTACTTAAGGGTAACGGAGTGGATTCCAAGAGAATGCAAACGTAGCAGGGGAGATTAAGAAATTTGCGGGGATATGGTAGCCGCAACCGGTAAAGGACAGTAATAATTGGAGAGACTTGGGAGAGGCCTTTGCCCTGCAGTGGGCGCAGTCAGGCGGACAATGATGGTGATGACAATAACACTGCTCCCTGCTTTGTCGCCGCATAGTCACCTGTAGATGTTGTAGACGAGGTACTGGAGCCAGGTGGTGCCGCACTTTGGGTAGCTGACGATGAACACGTCGTCCGGCCGTGCCTCGTACGCAAGAGCCGAGCGCACGCACTCCTCAGGGAAGTAATGGCTCCACTTCATGCCCTCGATCTCGCGGGTCAGCGGTCGAGCCATGACTTTGTGTACCTGCGTGTATTAAGGGCGAAAATACATTAATGACAGACTTTACTGCTAGCATTGTTGCATAATTCGGTTTTATACAAAGCTCACATTGTTCCGCATTTCACCACAAGCGCCTGCATCAGCCTACGACCGCAGCAGAGCGAAATCCATGTCTTGTCACCTTTAAGAAGCCAGCTCCTGAACATGCAGTGGCTAGCTCATGCCAGCAACCTTCCCAAGCGCATCTGCTCTGCTGGCGTTTTTGCTCCGTTGACTGCGCCTCCGTTGTCTTGGTATACATCCCATCGCCGCCGGACAAGGCTGCATGCCTACAGGACACATTCAGATCAAGCTTGGTCACTTCTAGTAACTTCGTGAAAAGATCAAAACATATCTCTGGCGTAAGCAAGATGCGGTGGCGGTGCAGTCGCCGGTTGGTGGTAGCAGTGGGAATTACGCCTCATTGAAAGCATGATCAACAGAAGTTCTCAAAGCAGTTTTCCGCTTTCACACTGCACCTACGGCGTCGTCCTTTCTTGAAAAAAACTGAGTACGCCCTAGACGAGAATTTAAAGGTGTGAAACGTAATTACAAAGGTGATATATTTTTCAAACTACCACGATACACGGGTGCGGGAGCCACCACCAGCTAAGAGTACTTGCCTGGTGGGAGCGACGCCTGCCGAAACACATGTAAATTAAATTTTCCGATATATTTTTCTTATTTCGCAGGGTACCCATGGAGGTTCCTGTTAGTCAATAGGTGGCAAGTACTTTGGAGAACAATGTGACAAATTGTACACACATTTAAAAGCTCATCGTTTTAAAACGTCTCTAAAAATGTGCATTATGATGCACGACGTACCCCAACAGGCGCTCGATCACTAAGTGTTTCACCGAATAACGCAAGCTTCTCATGGAGTCAGACATGCTGCCGTGCACGCTACATTTCCTCACTATAACAACCACTGAATAGAGACATTTTTGACAGCTATGCACAAACAAACATTGCCAAACGCCATTACGGAAAGTTTCTAGGGAGTTGGTACATGATTTTAACGGAACGTAAACAGCGCGCGTAAGCCAGGACCGAGAATAGGACACACGCACACAAAGAGCGCTGACTAACAATGGAAGGTTAATTGTATTTCTCGCAATAAATACCAGAAGAATGAAATAAAACGAGATACCACTGAATTTCGGAGCGTCTTAAGTAGGTTAAACAGGACACTGCGTCAACGACTGTCTAAGAGAACATGCCACTACTATCAAGACGGGATACTGCAGCACGCTGGAGAAACACGTGTCTGAATGTCAATGCATTCCACACCTTGGACCACGCCAGATTCTGAAGTTATATTATCACCAACAGAAGCACAAGCTTTATGTTGCCTACGTCATAGAAAAGAAAGGAGCATCGTATCGTAAGCATTGTAAGCATCGTATTAATGGCACTGACAAGAAAAAAGATTGGTTATCTTGGAAACCCATGACGAAACAAAATGATATATGGACTCGTCCTCGCCTTTGCACTCTTTTTTATTTTATTTCATTCTTCCGGTATTTATTGCTGCGAGCGTTGCAATTAACCTTCAGTTGTTAGTCAGCGCTATGTGTGTGTCTCCTATTCTCGGTCCTGTCTCTCACGCGCTGTTTTTGTTGAAATCAAACGCGATGGTAAGCGAACGGAAACAAACCACACATTACAGCAAGACGAATGCGCAGAAGATACCCCCAATTGTTTCCGGTAAGATGCTACGGTGCCAGCGCCTCCTACTCCGGCATCCGCGAGCGTCCTCTATGTTTGCAAACAATGTTGGCCTATATTATTTAATTGACAAGCTTGTTCTTTAACGCTGCGAAGGCGTTGATTGGTTTTGGATACCTATGCAAGCTAACAACTCAAGCCACTGAGCCGGTGTACGATGACGTTTGCAAGGGTTTTGAAGAAGACGCCGAGTTAAGGCGCTCGACTTGCTCTTACCAAGCGTGTCGCACCTATCAGCTTCAAAACGTCCGATTTCCTAAATCCTGCCTATAAAGATGATCTGTTCCAACTAGATCCCCTTACGCCATTTATTTTCTTGTAAAACATACCTCGGAAAAGCTTGAAAAATAAGAGCCTGCTCATATCCTACCAGTACATGTGATACTACGTGTACTAGTACTGTACACGTAGTAGTAGTACTGTACTACTAGTACATGTACATGTAGTAGTACTAGTACTAGTACATGTGCGCTACCGTTCGGATGCGACCTGAGTATGTTCAATTTCAGCGCGCATCAGGCGGTAAGAACCACCCTTCGAAAGGTTCCCAGGGAGTCAGAGGATAGCATGAAAACTGACAATTCGTGAAACAAGGCAACAGGCGGTAGGCTACTTCCTACCTTGGCCTTACGTGGCCTACAGGCCTATAGCTCGTAGCCTACAGTTGGTATTTGTGTAGGAAAATCATAGCTCAAACAAGAAAACGAACCTGGTAACCAATCCTTTTAGCGACTATCACGTGACTTTTAGCACGTGACTATCAATGCGAAAGCATTGATAGACACATTGTCAAATATGGTGACGTCCTCAAGCGGCCGTATGACTTGTGAGCGTTGTCCTGTGATCTTCTCCTTGTGTGTTGTACTTTCGCTGGTGAAGTTATGTCAGAAATACACCAACTCAGACTATAAACCAAGGTTTTCCGCAGGGATCAATACTGGGACCGTTACTGTTCTTACTATTCATTAATGATCTACCTATCGCACTAAACCACACAAAATGCGTATTATATGCGGACAATACAACCATTTGCACTTCAGACAAATCCACCACCACACTTCAGCATAAACTTAACATAGACCTAAATAATATCAGCCAGTGGTGCAAAAATAACATGCTGCAAATGAACCCCAAAAAAACAACTTTCATGCCATTTCACTCTCCTCTCAGAATCATAAATATTCCACCATCACTAACACTTGATAACCATGCACTGCATATTTCCGAATCTTTCAGATTCCTTGGAGTCACTTTAGATAAGCACTTGAAGTTTCATCTCCATGTTCAATCACTCATGCATAAGGTTTCCTTCGGCATTCATATCATAATCAAAACACGTGCATACTTTCAACCGCACATTTTACGTTCATTATATTATGCATATATTCACAGTCACCTTAGCTACTGTTTGTCCTGCTGGGGAAATACATATTTCACTCACATTGAAAGACTTCAGCGCCTTCAGAATCAGGCCATCAGGCTCATGTCATTCAGTTCATTTCTAACACACTCTTTACCACTTTATCATAGCTTGCGCATACTTCCACTTCAACAGTTATTCGTTGTGAAATTATCCATCATTATCTAAAGGTAATTAATCATCATGCTCATATTGATGGCTTTCCTGATCAGCTTATAAATACTAATTCTACTAGGTTTCAACAGCGTAATGATCTTCTTCTACCTAAAGTGAAGACTAATTATGGAAAATTTACCACAATATTTGCCGGCATATCCTGTTGGAATACTTTGCCATGCGAAATTAAAGCGTCGTTTACTGTTCACTCATTTCATCACCGCATTAAAGAGTATTTAATTAATTTCCTGTGTAGTTCACATGCCTAAACAGTAATCCTTGTTTAAAGTCTCATTTTCTTTGCATTTTGTTTCAAAGTTGGTGCTGTATATACTTTTTGTTCCGTTTTTCACACATAACATTGTAAATTTTTTGTAGATTGTTTATTTATGCTAATTGATACACTGCCTTCCATTCTTTGCAATTTTACCCCACTTGATTTGTTCTAGGAGGTCCCCCCGACAGTCGTGTACTATGGGACCTCCTTCTGTACTGATTTTATTGTATTTGTATTACTATGTGCGTTTTAAATAAACTTGAAACTTGAAACTAGCCCCCATGGTTACCTTGTTACAGACTTACACAAGTTGGGCACCGCCTCTTCACACAATCCTATACATTTCGTTCGTTTATATATGCTCGCCAGTGGCTGACTTCCATGTGGCACCAGTTTCCCCGACTCTCCTAGCAAAACTGTGGCGCAATAGTTTGTTTTACAACGTCCTGTGTGATGTCATGTAATTTCTCGTCGCATATAGCTTACTAATGCTAGTCAAACATGACGGAAGCCAACAGTCACCGGAACCAGGGAGCATAGGGAAATCTTTAAATTTATTAAGTTGCCGAGGACGCTGCTGTTTGGTGGCCAGCGGCGTTCAACAAACATCGTTACGGGCCACTATAGTACGGGCGGTGCTGATAAGGGCCACATACCAGGCCATGAGATAGCTTGTGCGATAACGACGTTTCGTCAGACTTCCTTTCAAGTCTGGTGCCAAAACTAACGAGCTCTTGTGACTGCGAAAGAGTCCTTATAAGAAAACTACGTTTTTGAAAATGGGCCCAGAATTTACATTAAATCATCTCACTGCCAGCAGCAGACAGATAAAAGAGACGAATAAAGTTTGATATATGCGTCTTGATCGCAATTAGTGAAAACTATCGTATAAATGCTGCCTGTAACACTTTTTGGATCTCATCGTCGGATACTCGCGAGGTAAACACGTACGTACGACACAGATGACGCATGTCTCTTACTGTTCGCCTTGCTATGGGTGATTTCGTCGCAATCTCCCGTACTCGCATCCTATAAGGTTGTGCGCACCGCCGACAGCCCATTCACAAAAACAGAATTTGCTTACAAGTCTTCCAAGTCTTCCGTATTCACAAGAGGTCGTTAGTTTTGACACCAGGCTTGAAAGGAAGCCTGACAAAATGTCATTATCGCACAAGCTATCCTATCGCCTGGCATGTGTGCCTTATCAGCACCGCCCGCATTATAGCGGCCCGTGACAGCGTTTCTGCAACGCCACTGGTGCCCAAACAGCAGCGTCCTCGGGAACACTTTCGCTGGTTGCAGATTATATGCAGATTATATGGGATGTCCCTCTTTCCGGCAGCAGCAGTTTCAGTTGCTGAAAGGTTCAGCGTGGCTCTGTTTGTATTTTAGCTTCGTGCTCTGGGAGGTGCGAATGGATCGTCATGTTTCTAAAAGCTTTTTTTTTTTCTTTTAGGCACGGAATGTTCCCGTTCTCAGTAAAATCGAGCAATTATCAAAGCTGAAAGAGATCATGAAGGAGAACATGAAGGCGAAACAGAAGAATAACAAGAACCCGCACCTGGAGAAGAACCTGAAGGCGATGTGGATGGATGGATGGAAAAACTTTATTTCCGTCAGAGAGCATGTGTGGACGATTACGTGTTAGATGGCCATCAACCCATGGCTGACGGCGACCTGGGTGGCCCACTCCACGGCCCTGGTCTGGACGACCGGGTTTGAGCTGGCCAACACGGCCTCCCACTGCTCGAGGGAAGGATCACGCATAATGTCCGCCGGTGGCGGTGCTATGCTACAGCTCCATAATATGTGGTCATAGGTTGCCAATTCGTGACACCATTTGCACTCCGGCTGAATGTCCGGGTAGATTTTGCTCAACACGTATGGGTTGAACAAACATCTAGTCTGCAATCGTCGCCAGACGCATTCCTGCGCCTTCACCAATTGCTTGGACGGGGTTGGGTAAATACTCCGCTCAAGTCTGAAATGATTAGTAATGTCATGAAAGGATACCAGCCCATCTCTCGTGGACCTTCCCGGGACGTCCGGCTCACCTACTCGGCTGACGAAACCTCGAACATTCATGTGAGCCGTCTCGTTCCCAGGGTTCCCAGAGTGTGCAGGTACCCAGACAATTTCCGCCTCCGTAATCCCTCGCTCCGTGGCCCGATTCAGCAACCGCGCCGCTGTGACAGATATTCTGCCCCCCCGCCAAATTTCGGATGGCTGTTTTTGAATCGCTGAAGATCAGGTCAGCATTACTACTAGTCATAGCTAGTGCTATCGCCGCTTCCTCTGCAGTTTCTGGAGAGCGGGTTTTGACTGATCCAGAGGCGATCAAGCGTCCCCCCCCCCCCCCCCGTCAACCACCGCAATTGCAAATGCATCCTAGTCCTTATACTCGGCGACATCTACATAGACTGCCCCGTTGTACTTCCCGTACTTAGCATGTAAAGCTTTGGCTCTTGCCGAATTCCTGCGGTCCTCATAGCGAACTTATCCGAAAAGCTCCGAAATTTTTCGTTTGAATACCACTGAGCACGAAAAAGCTCACTATATTTACAGACGATAGAGGAATTCAAACCACTGGTGGCCCAGAAAGATCAGGTTCGCATCCCCGCTGCCTTTCAGAACAAACTATAAACTACAATCACTGGCTGATAATTTGCCATACATTGTAAAGAAATATAAACAGAGCCAATTATAGTTCGAGGAGCTGAGGACTCATTTCGTGCAAATGTAAATAGATCCAACTAATATATCTGTACTACTTTAACTTGCATTTTTTCCATTTTGCTATAATGTGTTGTTCTTATATTTCATGTCACAGTGCTAAATGTGTGTTGATTTCTTACTTTTTCTTTGCATTATAGTGTAATACTGATGCTCTATATCTGCTGTCAATGTATTGTATACTTTTCTTTTTCGTCAAGGTAAAGTGACTGTTATAGGTATCTCTTATGTTGTTTAGTGTCCTTTTCATCTTGCATCATCAGCAACTTGGCTTTCTTACGTTCGTTACTGTCATATAATGGCCCCCTGGGCCTTTGTTAAGCTGTGTGTACATCTTTTAGTTGAGGGCGACCAGCCAGATTTTTTTGGCAAATGAAACTGCATTGATTGACTGATTGATCTTTATATAGTCCACTTGGTCATCACAGCAACTTTTTTTATTTATACCACGAAAAAGCACCGAAAAAAAATTTACCAGCTCGTGCCTCACATAACTGAACCACATAATGGGGCCCCGCAATACCTTCGCACTCTGCCACCAGTATTCAGATAGAAATACTGGGAAGCAGACCATCATGTGGTTCTTTCCAGAGACTGAATACCACGTCTCGCACAAATACAGAGAACTACAGAGTGTTTCGCAGCTGTCAATAATCTCGCTGGGTGTTGTGTGACCCCGTCGTTTTTGTTGGAAGTTTGCTGTAGTAAGTACCGAAAGAGCGCAGCATAACCGCAGTGAGGGAAACAAGAATCAATGGTTCCCGGTTAAGCAGACAGGCGGAATTCGTCCGACCATCACAGAAACATTGCCTTAGCGTGCAGACACGTCTTTGCAGGCAAGATCGAGGTCTGCAGTTTAAAGGGAAACGTGAAAAGAACTGATTGCTAGTCTTATGCTTTACTGATCACGAATAAAAGCGTGGAATTAGTCATCCTCGGATCCTGGTTCGAGGTCTGTATACGTAGGAGACGGCTTTCTGGTGAACGCGGTGGGATGGGCTGCAGCGACAGCACATTTAACGATGTCATTTATTGGCTTCATTATTCTTTTACATTTGGGCACAGCAGGAAATGAAGCCCACAAACTAGTATGGCGACACAATAGGTGGCTATGAACGAAACATTGCACTTATTGAAAATAACAGAGATGACAGCACGAACACATGAGACTTAGAGATTATGTGGATTCACAGATATTTGTATTCCCGATAGCTCGGTGCGCTCCATCAAATCGAAAGCATCCTTACGCTGAGGAGGCGCGTTTCTAGGCCCCGCTCCCAGTTTTCGTCTTTACATTTATGGAATATTTTCTTGCACGCTTATCGCCAGCAATAGTGCTACTGTAATTTCCGCTATAGCGTCCGCACCCAGTGCATGGTCCGCAAGGCTCAGATTGATTTAAAATAAGAAAGTTTACCAAACTGTCGGCATCCGGTACAATGTCCGCATCTGGCACATTAATCGCTTCGGGCATTTCGTATTGGGAGGTAATTAACAAAAATATCCTGGGCGGTTTAGCTTGAAGTTAATCACGAATTATCGTGCGCTAGCACGGTTAGCCAAGGTTTTACATGGACTATCGTGACTTCTTAGCTTGATTTGAACTTGCTTACCGTGGTCGATAATATAATAATGATGTACGTAATAATATACATAATGCAAGTTTGCGTGATGTTGCAGCTTTTTAGGCTTGTACTGCAGTAGAAGTGGTTATTCTCTGAATTCATAGATCCCTAAATCCAGTCATACCACACCTCGCGCAGTGGTGCAGCGGTGAAGCGACGCGCCATTGCCCTGCCATAGCAGGTGCTCTCAGCGGTGGGCCTTGTGAGACGCAGGTTTCTCTTGCCGAGGAACCCCTCGCGACTAATCATTAATTGAACTACCGCCTGCAACGATGCGCAGGTTGTGATGACGTCATAGTGTAATGTGGCCCAGGTGGTTAGCACCTAGCTCTTCCATGGGCCGCGAAGGGACCAGACAGACAAACGAAGAGCTTTTCGGCGGAGTGTAAATGGAAGCCCTAGTTCTAGCGCACTAATAGTTAACCCCTGTTTTACTTCTCTAAACTGAACGCGACGTAGACGAACTAGCACAATATGTATGCATCCTTCTCATAGGTCACTTATGACGCACGGTGTGGTCCAGAAGCAAACACCCTGGGCTCTTAACTTTTGACAAAGTGTGCACCTAGCAACGAGGCAAGTTATAATTTGCATTATAGGACGTCCCAGCGAGCCGCTTGCTACGGAGGGCACTTTCAGATGCACATTCGCCAAAAGACGACGGAACAGGTGCAGTGATACTGATAAGCTCACAGCGAAGTGAAAGAGACGTTGGCTGGACGCCAACGGCAAGTGCAAAGGTATGATCACGCTCGCTCATGACACTTGGCTGGAAGGCCGCTCAGGACTGAACGGTCGCAACTGGTCAGGCGTATTTGCTTGGGTCGTATCTGCCGTCGCAGAAAAAGTCAAAGGCGAGCGGAAATGTCGCATTGCGATCGAGCCACGATTGTGCGCTTTCGCTCTGTCGGCTCATGCATTAGCACCCGCGCCGCTTCGATTCAGCGACGCACACGGCTACACTTTCAGCGCATGTTGCAAGTGGGCTTGGCGCAGAAAACATGCCGCCCTTTAGAAAAAGAAAAAAAATCCCCATATGTATGAGGCCCCCTATGCTAGCCGCAGCTGTCTCGGAAGCAGCGTGCGATTTCCGAGGAAAATAATCACTACGATTGCGCTGAGCTCTATAATGAGCTTAACTCAGCGATTGCAGATGTGTTCGCGCGTAGGGTGTTTTGGTTTGCTCCGCTGCGTTAAGCACGTTTAGAAGCGGCGGACCGCTTTTCCCCGTCCTTGAAGTGCTTCGCCTTATAGTGGTGCCTTGCCGCGCCACTCCAGCGCACAGCGGAGAATGCTACACTGCCACAAAAATGGAAATGGCCAGAGAGGGGAAGTCGCTATTAGCGTTATTTGTTCGTCGTTTACGTAAGTTTTCCTTTTTCGTGTTTCCTACATTTCCCTCTTAATTAGGGTGGCCATATAGAAAAAAATACGTTTATGATCACTTCCCAGGCTGTACTTACCCTCTTTGGCCTTTTCTATTTTTGTGAGCTTGCTATAGATTGCCAGCGACATTAGGTAGTAGTCAACAATCGTCTGCCTTATCCGGAATGCCCACGTGATTTTTTCCTTATATATAGTTTCTCTAATTACAGTAACTAGGTTGCGCTGCTGACAAAGTTATCACAATAACTTCTCTTTACAATTTGTACACATTCAGAACCTCAGTTTGACCTTTCTTTTCCATAAACTTAATAATCTCGGTGCATTCTGAGTGTTTTATATCGTCGCCATTGAGACCTTTAAATCATGTGACTACTAGAATGCTCAAGTACCATTCATTGCATTTTAACATAAGATTATAATAAATTTATCTGTCCTTTCACCTTAATCTACCTATTAATTACCCACTAAGCAACCTTAATTCACTCATATTCCTCACTAATCAACGTTAATACATTTTCTGTGGTAGACCGGCTTCCAAAATTGGGGGGCCCTTTGAATTGTTCTGGGGAGGGCCAACTGATAAATGTACGCCATGAATTCCCGAGGACCACCCTGGTGCCTCATTGGGTTGGTGTGCTTTTTGGTTTGTATTTTTGTTTTGTGTTTGTACTTTTGTAGAGTTGTATGCTACTGTTTTGTACAGTTGTATTATATACTGTATCTGTAAGTCATTCCTGCTTAGGCACTTAACCTGCAGTATCCTGTAAATAAATAAGCAAACAAACAAAGGCTAATACATGGCCCGCCAGTCGTAAAGTGGTCACTGCTCGCACACTTCCACTAAGAATGGTGTTCTTCCGGGTTACCTGGTGCTGTTACATTTCTGGGCCTATCTTGGTGAGTCTCCTTAACTGTTCGAACCATCCACTGAAATGTCTTCCATCTCTTCCAAACTGTTTGGAAACGATTTCTCCACGCCCTTCTTTGTATATTTCTGCCACTTCGAAGCCTCTATCCTTTCACTTCCTTATCGCCCGTTTAACATTTACGACTTCCCTTTTAGCCCGTTCGTTCAGTCTCAGCACTTCCGATACTGCGCACACTACGGCCTGCACCTGCGGTGCTATTGGTTTTATGTCGCAAACACCCTGAGCAAAATTTTCCACTACCTGTGCTGCGGCACCGCTGAGAGCATCAATCAGTCCCACCGCTGCCATTTTTA
Source organism: Amblyomma mixtum (assembly GCF_055824585.1). Classification (NCBI taxonomy): domain Eukaryota; kingdom Metazoa; phylum Arthropoda; class Arachnida; order Ixodida; family Ixodidae; genus Amblyomma; species Amblyomma mixtum. Next base: position 108,317,621 of record NC_143019.1, on the reverse strand, counting down.
TTCATGAAGCAATAAAAGCGCATCTGACCGACGCTTTGCGGGAGGCGTACACAAGATCAGCAGGACGGGTCCACCGGATCCTCGCTGTTTGCGCGCCCTTCCGCTGCTCGAGCGAGTTGGGAAGCAATTCACCAATTTGTCCAGCGCTCGCGCAGTCCGTTTTGCTTTCTCTGCTATCACCAACAAATGAAACGCGAACTCGGGATTTGAGGCAAGAACAGCCAAAGTATATATTACTGAAAGAAAAATGAGTATCTGCACACTTATTATCACTGCGACAGTGCGAAGACCACCACCTGGAAGCGTTAATGGAGCCTACCTCTAATGTAGCTCTACCGGCTTTTGTATTTGCGTTCACGCTTTCCTGTTTCAGGTTTCCTGTCTGCCTTTCATTTGTTACTGATAGCAACCCTCTTGTCTTTCTAATGACGGGGCCCGTCGATAGAGAAACATCGTCATCGCAAGTTGCCACGTTTTTCATACCCCCTTAAAAAAATATGAGCCGATTATTCTGTCGTGTAACGTAGATGAGAGTATCAAGTACAGATTTTGATATTATCGCGAAACGACGGTGATTATGATTTGAATGCGATTATGATCAATAAGAACAATTACTGGGTAAGAAAATGAGACAAGTAAAAGTGGCAAGTCGCTGGAAGGGAAACAGGAAGCATTGAAGCTGGTAAGGTAAGGAAATTAAGGAGGCCATTCAACGATGACAGGTGGCGTCAAGAGAATACAGAGAGCAAGAAAGGCGCAGCTATCTCAATAGGAAATAGACAAAAAATTTGATCGCTTAGTTCGAACTGGTGGGCCAGTTATTAGCGCATACCTATTTGATCACAGCGCACAACAGAAAAACGACGATCGACTGGGCAGACAGCACAAAGGCGAAACAAACCCATCCTGCGCTTCGAATCTCCGCACTCCATGTTGGTCAAGGTAGTAAGTGCCCGGTCATGCTTCAATAACGTCCTTACCAATTCATGAGAGAAGCGCCTTCACACCACTTTCTATAACAAGGCGTCTCAATTAAGGGTTCCCGCTCCACCTGTACGCTTTTGCTTTACGTAGCGGAAGGCGTCTTCAGATCTCTCAAAAGATTAGCTCCGAACACAAGCGTCGATGACACAGCTCGCAAGAAAAAGGTAACAGTGACTGCGCTCCTGCATGGTATCTTTCGCAACTTCCAAAATAGGCAAAGAAGCTGGAGGGAGTCTTTACAGCACCCGAAAAGTTAACTATGCAAGAAGGTCAACCATTCCGTCAGTGAGAAAGAAACTGAACCATAAGGCAAAAGAGACGGTTCGTTCCATGCAAACAAAAGGTTGTATATTCGATTCCCTTCCCCTTTGGCCAAGCCTACAACGGCCAGACAGGCAGATGTTTAAATAAGAGGCGCAATGAGCACAGCACCAATGACGGAGTTGCCTCTAGACACATAGGCACACATTGCCGAGATTGCGAACGCTGCAAGGAACACGGGCCTTTCTTTGAGCGGACAGCAATTCTGCTCAAGCGTACCGAGAAGACCACGAGGGAAATAATCGAGGATGGCGAAGTTGCAAAACTTGCGAAACTCGGTGTTCTTAAGGGATAAGGAGCGCCTTTTCTTAGCCATAGCCGCCGCGGTGGCTGAGCGGTTATGGTGCTCGGCTGCTGGCCCAAAAGACGCGGGTTCGATCCCGGCCGCGGCGGATAGAATTTCTTTGGAGGAGAAATTCTAGAGGCCCGTGTACTGTGCGATGTCAGTGCACGTTAAAGAACCCCAGGTGGTCGAAATTTCCGGAGCCCTCCACTACGGCGTCTCTCATAGCCTTAGTCGCTTTGGGACGTTACACCCCATAAATCAAATCAAATCAAATTTTTCTTAGCCATAGTGACCCAATAACGGTAGTTTCAAGGCTCCCGGTTCACGTATCGACTTGGCGGCCGAGTCCGTTCGGAGTGGAGTATTGTTCTTAGTTTTTGTTTTGTATTTGGAGCGGAATTGTTTCACACGAGATTCTTCGCCGCTATCGAGGAGCGGCTCGACGTGTCACCTTGTCTCTGGTCGTTTTTGTGCGGGCGCATATGCGTCAAATCGAATAATTGTAGGAATATTGGGCAAAGCGCTGACACAAAGTCAGCGCTTTGTGGTGTCTACTCTGTCGATCGTAGTTCTTCTATTGCGCGCTGTGATCAAATAGAAATGAATGAGAATCTTATCGACAATAAAAACTTAATGTATAGACAGTTCACCAGACTATAATAAAGGAATTGACATCTCGCTAGGTGACTGAAGTTCGCGATGCAACTAAAGGTGGGCCAAGAAAATTTTGGAACCATGTAAACAGTCTGCGTAAAGTGAACCAAAGAAAGCAGAAATAGATTTAAAAAGGAGGGACATATTTAAAGGGACACAAGACTCTGAAATGCATTACATCACTTATAGCTGAGTAATTCAGGAGCAATGATTGGGTAGAAGGAGGAGGAGGTAGAAGAGGAAAGGTAGGGAGGTTAACCGGAAGAAAAATTCAGGGGGCACTTTGGCTCTCTAAAGTGCTGCAAGGCGAAAGCGTTTCCTGGCGCACTGTTTGTTTTTATTTAAATTTTAATTTTTCATATTTTTTTATTTTTGCCCCTTTTATTGTTTTTATTGTTTTTCTTTTATTTTCATATCTTCTTTTATTTTGTTTTTATTTTATTATTTTTATTCTCCTTTTCTTGACTTTATTCCTTTTATTTTATTTATGAAACCTATGCATTCACTAGATGCGCCTTTATTCATGCTGGAACATTGAGTCTTCGTGGCGGAGTGGTAGCGTCTCCTCTTCAAATGCCAAAGGCCCTGGTTCGATTCCCACCCTCGGCGCAGTTTCTTTTTAAGCAGTGACGCCGAAAGGCGGACAAATCTGCCGACGCGTCTGTCGACACTCCTGCCGACGCGTCTGTCGACACGGCTGCCGACGCGTCTGTCGACACGGCTGCCGACGCGTCTGCTAACGACAGTATGAGGCATTAAAGGCTTTCGCCTTAATAATCGGTTTGCTACACTACGCGGAGGGAAAGGAGTGAGGGGATAAAAAAATGAAGAAAAGGAGAGTAACAGAAAAGTGAAGTCACATGAAAGTTAGCATTCGTGAAGTCACAGCCTATCGTGCAGGCCAGAAGTCCGCAAAAAGCGGAGCAGTGCCTTTGAGGCCTTCACCGCCGACGATCGCCGCGGCCAATGTTCCGTCAGTGGGCATGGATCTAGATGCTCCAGCGCATGGCTGAGAGACTGCCTTTCGGCGCTGTAGGCAGTGCAATGGTTGGATACCTCCCCGATTTCACAAGCACCACAGGGCAGCATAACGGAAAGGAGCTTGGAATAGACAGGTATTGACTGAAAAAAGGCGGAGGGAAATATTCCTAAATGCACCTCTGCAGGGATAGACGAAATTCCAATCAAGCTCATTACTGATCTGGGTCCAAGAAGCAAGGAAATACTGATGAAAGCATTGGAGACAGTTATAACAATGATCAAATTGTGGACACCTGGCAAAACAGTAGAATTTGATTCATAGAGGGAAAGTAAATAAGGTGAACACAAAATCCTTCACACCGATTACGATAACACGCGTTATGTACAGGCTGCCACAGCAGGTGGGAAATTAAAAATGCAGTCACTGGTAGAAAGTAAGCAGATGTTCGGAGAACTTCAGAACGGTTTCAGAGGGGGTAGGTGCTTAGAGGAAAGCCTTTTCGTGCTTACCCAATGCATAGAAATAATTGAGGCAAAAAAAAATGCCTCTATATCGCCTTCCTGGAAAAAAGTGGTGCGTACGACAACGTCAGCAGGGAACTCCTGTGGATCGAACTGAAAGACGAAGGTATCGCTCATGAGATAACTGATTTCCTGAAGGAAATGTAAAGTTGAAATTACATGGGAAGGTATAAGAAGTGCGCAAATGATTAAGGCAGAGTTGACGTCTATCACTGCTGCTGTTCATGATTTATATGATAAATAGAAAAAGAAGGCTATAGGAAAGTTATCTAGGTTATAATCTATCGTACGGATTAGGTGGAACAGTCGTACTGAGCAGTGGCTCCTGGGTTTAATGTACGCGGACGACATTGTACTATTAGCTGAGAGCCAGGAAGTTTGGCAGACTCGTTAACTCTTGTGGAGACAAAGCAGAAGCTCTCGGCTTCACCGTAGCACATTTAAATAAGTCAGGTGTAATGATTTTCAACGGTTCCACTGATCAGATGCTTAGAATAAAAGGCTATGATATATCCAGACCTGCAGAATCTCGAGGAAATAGTAAATGAATGACATACATACAGGAAAAGCATGGACAGAACGTTACAGCGAAAGGAGAAAGAGACTCCACGATAATGAAGCATGAGGCATTATGGGGTTAGAACAAGGTTGAAGTTCTGGGAGGTATTTGGAAAGGAATAAAGAAGTATGACCTTAGTATCTGGAATGTGGTTCTGTGTTTAAGGGCCGAAGTTCAGTCGAGATTAGAAGCAAATAAGAGAGCTGTTGTTAGGTTACCACTAGCTGCCCATGGCAGAACCACAAGCGAGGAAGTACATGGGGATGTGGGCTGGACATGTTTCGCGTAAACTACTATATGAGGAACGCCTGAGAAAACTGAACTATAAAAGGTGTGCAGCTAAGGCGTTTAAGTACTTTTGCATTGACTGGGTTGGCTCAGAGTGGTGGAAAAGGACAAGGAAACTAACCACTAAGTGTGCAGGAAACAAAGATCGAGAAATAAAGCTTTAAGCGAGAGGTAAAATACGCAAAGGTAAGAAACGGATTATTTCAGTGTAAAAGAAGCTGAGAGTAGAGCTGCACAGAAATTGCAAAAGAAAAATCAGGAAGGAATCGTTTTATGATAATTCAACTGGAAGCGTCCTATTCTTTGAAAATCAGGGTGTCTTTGAGAGCGAAACTACAAGAGAAATGTAACCGATATGATGACATACGTGCAGAATGTGGTAAATATGTAGAAACAATTGAAAATTTTATACTACAATGCGGAAGCATTCATCCTGAAGTAGATGCAGGCACAGTCATTTTACCTAGGTTTAGAGGTATCAATGATCTTGAATCTGCGGTCGAAGTTTCGCAAAAAGCGTTGAAGATTGGTTTCTCAAACAGATTGAGAACGTATGGTCACAACTATCAACAACAAGTGCAAGACTAACAGTTGTATTCGAACAAACATGGAGAATATGCAGTTACGTTTGACGGATTTCGTAAAGAAAATAGAGGAAGAAATGCAGTGCAAGGTAGCAACTGCCACCTGCACGTTTAAAAGGGGGTGCTTCTATCCGCATGTATTAATGGCTGGTTCGGATCCTGTCGAAAGTGTTGGCCTTTGTAATACGAAAAATTAACGCCAACATTTAGTGCATGGGCATGTGCTATATTTCCGCAGTGTAAGTGTCCAGTTTTTTTGCAATGGTTTAGCAAGGCGAGGATAAGGGCATGAAAAAGATTCTGTGGTTACTGAAGCAGCACGCTTTCGAATTCGCCCGTGCCGGCAGTAAGGCGAGCCTGAAAATTGCAAGTGCGGCCTGTGGACCTTCGTGGTCTGCACGCGCTTCCGCTGATAGAACGCGCTGGGAATCGATGTGTCCACCGCTTGCATCTTCGTTTCTACTTTTCAGGTATCTATGTTTAGTACGCTATGAAGATACGCTCGCACAAACGTCGTCAGCTGCCCGAGCACTACTGAAAACAAGCGGTTTGCTGAAATAGCAGTCGCAGGAAAGCGCGATTCTTGCTTGTATTTTCCGTCCCCCTGGATTATCCCCCTGTGATTGCAACACGCTCGTTTCGAGGTCCGTCTTCTGGTGCAGGCGCTTTTAGCTGACCCCTCCTTTTATTATCTGGCAATCAACTTGCGCCTTGCCACTAAGTTATCTACTCCTCACAGGCCACTTTCCCGCCGCATCGAAAGTGAAAATCCTTGATCAACGGCACATCATGCAAGCGTACGGCAACACTTCTACGTTAACTTCACACGAAAAAGAAAAAAAAACGCAGATAAGTGTTCGGTTCAAACACGAGTCTGCAGACACTGAAAAGCTGCTAAGAATGCATCCGTTCCGAGTGAAACTTTGCAGCCAAAAATTCAAGCGTGCAAATTACATCGACGGATAGAAGAGGAAGATCGAAGATTAGAAAGGTAGATGCTTCAAAACGGTTGCGCATCAACGTCACAGAAGCTGTATCTAACGAACGTTAACGCTGACTTTTTGATTTTTAGGTAGGCAGCAAAGAGGTCATAGCAACAACAAAAAAAGTAAACTGCCATTAAATGTTCAAGAATTTTTAGACACTAACTCTTTGTCGGCATGCGAATTCAGGCGGTCGTTCGTTTGAACACCGCTAAAAATCTCAGCGAAGCAGCAAAGTTTTTACCACCCCCACCACCACCACCACCACCCCCAAAGATGAGGCCGCAGTTCATCACTGAGCTGAAAAATGTGCCACATGGAGCAAAGGGGAACTCTTGAGGTTCTGCTGTGATTGTGTTTACTTCGGCAGGTGCGTATGATTAAGTTTACAGAATGCTGCTATGCATGCGCAGCTCGTTATTAACAGTGTAATGCTGCTAGTTTTTAAACAGAGCCGAGTCACTATGAGAAATCTGCAACTTGCACAGAAGGAATGGCGCGTGCGTTTTCTTGTAACTGGCTTTGATACATCAGTGTCAAATTAGTAGCGTTCAGTGCAGAGTAACCACCGAAAGTATGCTTGAGGATCGGTGCTCATTCCCCCATTTGAATTCAGCGCCATCTTTAATAAATTAATTTCGAACTCCGGCTGACATATCTTCCATATTAAGTGAAAGTTTCTACGGGCATTTTTGGCTGCCGTGAAAACTTCGGCTGATGGAAATGCATATAGACATACTGCGGTGCCAAAGGAACCAAAAACATGCTGCTCTAAATTGCTGCATTCCTTAAATCGTTGCATGCCTCATCAATAACGTAACGCCGCCCGATACGGTATTATTGACATGCAGTGGCAAATGACTCCGCGAATTTATAGTCATTTCTTCAAAAAACAGCCATCGATGCTGACTGCTGATACAACTCCCTAGACCTTCCACCTCATAGCTCATAAACCGTTGAGAAAAGCCTTCGACCTAAAACACGCACCAAGCAGACAACGCCGCCAAGAAAGCAGAGCGACTTACGCTTTTCGCAGACTAGACTACGGGCACCCTGTGGATACGGGCTGCACTGTCGTGCGCGAAGCAGACGAGGAGAGGCTGGAGCCGAGCGCTTGTCCTTCGCTCGGCGAGAATGCCCCACAGCGGCTGGGCGTACGCAGCGGAATCGATGTCGCAGCGGCACGCGTTTCTTGAGAGGCGGAGGAAGGGGAACTGGCGCACTGCCGCGCCCCTCGCCGGCGACCAACGTTGCCGGCGACCGGAAAGACGGGCAGCGAAATTGCGAGGCGCCGACCTCCTCCCCCCGGTGCCCCGCTAGCGATTATATAAAGACGCAGCCAACAATAGTGGAAAGAGTGAAAGAAAGCGAAGCGAGCGCTGTCTCGCGGCGGAAGAGCGCCCCTGGCATAGATCCAGGTAGAAGGTCTTGCACTCGTCTCGCGTCCGCATGACGAGGGGGAGCTAAGCCAACTGGCGGGAAGATTCGGATTGTGCACAGAACATCCGGTGTCGTGCTTCACAACTATTACTTCAAAACAATTACATTACTCAATTTAGAGCTTTCTACAGTTTGCACTGCAAGCCTTTTCGTGCAGGGAAAAGGGTAATATACTTTTTAAGAGGGAGGAATTACTGAAGAAATGAAGAAAGGCTTCTATCGTCACTCCTAATGCTCTTCGGGAACAAAGTAAAAACAAGACAATCTCATTAACTTAAACCACTTAAATTCCAGCCTTCAGTTGAGTGCTGTATGGTTAATAAAAATGCTCGAATAGCGACCGCATTATCCTCCTATTTGATGCCCGGAACGCGTCTAATAGGGCTTGTAACAAATTATTCGAAACTATTGGAATTTGTTTCCTAATGTATGAGTAGTTTAGAAATAACTCGAATAAAAAAAAAGCTGTTATTTGCTTCGACGAGACCTTTTAAAACTGTCCACTCTGACGATTACTCCACGTGAGCAAGACGGTTCAGCCCGCGTTGCTGTCCTTTCGTGCGGTGACGTTTACAGTGCTCATACGTGGCCTCAGAGAGTCGCCGCCGCAGCAGGGTACCGCCATGTTGAACTGACCTAATTAACTAACAATCACTGTTACCTCTCAGGCCATGGCTCATAGCTCGTATCCCTTTCATGTAACAGCTTGGCATAAGAGGGCCTGCGTGGACGCAGTGACATAAAGCATAAAACATGACTGCCGCATCTACTAAGACGTGGAGCCAGCTTATTCGCTGTCGCCAGCAGCAAGAAAAGGCAATTTTTGAATGCGTACCACAAGGTGGGCATAGAGCATTACACTGACCTGTTCGTATCCCCCTATTAAAATCAGTGTTGCGTGTTTTCAGAGTTACAGGTATAATTCAATGAGTTATGGCCTTGTCCAGCACCACCACTGCTAACGTTTAGGCCGTTGACGGTCGGATACCACAAGTTGAATCGAATACACCTAGGTGTGATTATTCGATTAGGATTCGATTCGGTTGTTAACTACCCCAATCTTCTGACCGGTAGCGCAGCAAGACAAGGGACCGGTGAACGCAGTGTGTGTCTACTCGTTCGCCGATGCCTTGTTCTTGTTACGCTACTGGTCAGAAGTATTAATCAACAAGCCCACATTTAAACGTTCGATTCGGTTTTGAAAATCTACAATTTGCACGACCGTACTTTTCCTCACACTGCAGTCCCGGTGGCACCAAGAAATAGCCGCGTGATTCTAAACGCATGTACGCATGCAATGGTTCATTCGTACAAACCGCGCAGACATGACCACGTCGGAGAACAAAGTTGCCCGCCAGGATAGAACTATCTCTTCTCAGGGCGCTTTCCTTCACTACTTGCTCATCATGTCGAGGGAGGTCTAGAACCGTCCCGAACACGGACCCGGTCATGGATCACCTCAAGAAATATGTGTTGTCTTTTTCCGTCGCTTTAAATACATGCTGCGGTCTCAGAAGACAAGTCATAAAGGGAAACTTCAGTTGGAAAAACGCATTCTTCTCTGCCAGTGGGAGTGTGCCTTGGTAGGAGACAAATGGCCCAGACCTTGAATAACGTTGCGCCATGTTCTATTACTTGGCTAGAGCACAAAAAGAATGAATGCACTGTACGGAACGAAACTATAAAAATGCAACACATCAATGCGTCAGTGGGTGCGGCACAGTGTCTATATTAACCATTCTAGCTGCAATTTCGCGTCAACGGATGTTCTTGTTTTACGCCAAGGTTTTAGTTATTATTTTTTATTGATTGATTTACTGATATCGCTGTCTGTACTGTTAGAGGCAGCACGGATTGGTTGCGGGGCGTTTGCATAGAAGAACGTCCAAAAAATTTGATGCGCAGTTCTTTCTGAAATTGATTAGTCGGTAGTGAACACCTAGAATCATATAAGCGATTACATAATTGAACAGACTGGGGAAGAATGGAAAACTTCAGGCAAACTTAACGATGGAGCAAAAAAATCTACCGTCTTTTGAAAGGCTAACAACAACAACAACGACAAAAAGTATGGTCAACGGTCGAGTCCGCCGGGCAACTCGCGTGGTAGGGGGCATCAGTGAGATAGGTGCTTGAATTTTAATCGACGAGTGAGCGATTTTGTGCTCCATAATTAGACGATCCCACGTGCGTTTGTACTACAACGGATCCAGTGATAAGGCGTGTGCATGAGATGGCGGTGAAAACTAACGCTCGTAACAGCTCTAAATTAATTTGATGGCCTTTCTTAAAAAGGATTACTATTTCGATATATGTTATGAAGTGAGGTGACCGCATGGCAGAAGCGTACTCTAAAAGAAGTCTAATTAGTGATTTATAAGATATTAACTTTCTCTCTTGAGCACCGCCCTTTAAAGCGCGTTTTAAGCATACAAGTCGCTCCAGCCTTTCAGAGCAGATTACATCGATGTGATTGCCAAGTTAGGTTACTCCTGAAAGAAAGGGCAAGGTATTCGAATTTATTAACATGGATTCGATTGTACGCGTGAGTGTTATAAGTGAATTCAAGCGGCCGTTTCTTGTTAGTGGAAGTCATTGCAAACGTTTTTGGCGAAATTGATGGCGATGCCATGTGTTAACCCAGTCTGAAAACAAAATGAAAAGACTTCGTTCAGCACACGTTGATCATGCAAAATACTATAGCTGGATAGAGGTACAGTCAGTGGCGTCGACCGATTTTCACGACGCTGCGGCTAATCCAATTGAAAAGTGCGTAATCCCCCTTCACCTGCCAGCATGTGAATCTGGAATAATCAAGCAGGACAAGGGAGAATCATTCGACGTCATTGCTTGGAGGGGTTCTTTTGAGGGTCATTTGCCGCTCCGTTCTTTAGTTGTGTCCGAATATAATGTTCAGAAATGGACATCCTGAGGAGGGCGAACCTCATGAAGACCTGGTCAACCTTACCTTGTGTGGACTTCTCTCGATGAGGTAAGGGCGATGGAGGATTGGCTCGAAAAAATTTGTAAGGACGTGGGTGAGTGAGGTAAATATGTACGGGTTGAGGGTGAGGTTTTGTCAAAATGTGCGCACCTGACCTGGCCTTGCTTTAAATTTCCTGTTCGGGGCGCAGTGTATTGAAGAACAGGCGGGGACGCCGAGTAAAGGAAAACAACTAAACAATTCAACTACACTCCAAAGGCGAGGGTACAAACGTATTTCTTACGGGACCTGTCAGTTTGACCTACCCCGTAGGCGGTCCTCCTCTTGCACAGGATGCTGACGAAAGGCTCTTCTACACCGTTCCCCGCTAACGATGCCCCCGTACGGGCGACTGGCCGCGGATACCGCTACTCCCGTTGTCGACAGCAGCTCCGGGCGGCTGCATGGCGGCGACCGCTTCTAGGAACAGAATGGCGAACCCTGCTGAGTCACTGCTCATTAAGAGAGCCAGAGCTTTTTCTCGCGTTCCTTCGCCAAATATGGCGGGGCTGCTGTTGTGACTTGGGGCGCCCAGTTCTTTGCCGTTTCTTCTTGCGTTATTCAAGCAGAGGACAAAGGACCCGTGCACCGACCTTAAGCTCGATTGAATTGCACGCTCCGTCAGTAACAGTGCATTTTCCGAATTGAAAATATTCTTCACTGCTAAAACTCACAAATTGGATTGCTCGCTTCGCGTTATCGAGTTGGAAAATGGATTTGTATATAAAAACCGTCTAAGTATATTTTAAGTGGTTGATCCATTTTTGATGAAGAACTCTTTGCAGGTTAGAAGTTTTCTTGAGGGTCCTACGTGGGTGGGGTCCTTCAGTTAATAAATGCAAATGCAATGCAAATGCCTTTATTTGAACATCAAGTATTGTCAGGAGGTGCACCCCAAAATCGTTAGATTGGCTTGACAAAGGTGTGCACCCCTTTCCTTCTGAAAACAGTGGCAGCAACACTTTACATACAGCAGCAAAAAAAGGTAACGAAGCTTACGGCAGAGTTTGCTTTTAAAACAAAGTCACAAGCATTTAGATGCCACAAATGATGCACAGAATAGAACTGCTTAAACACACAGTTTGGTCTAAGGAGCAGGAACATACAATAAATGAAAGAAGTGACCTTACTTTCGTTCCGCCTTCTTCGTTTGGGAAAGGGGCGTATTATGAAAAAAAAATGCAATATGTTTTAGGTCAAGCATTGCCACAGATCTGAGTGACCTGTTTCGTGCGTCTAGTAAAAACCTCTCTCCTTTCTCTCAGAAGCGTTCCCTGAAGTCATGAAGACTTGCAGGTACGCCGATGACCACTTTGCCTTTTTGGATCATGCCCTCAACCTACGCCGCCTCACGTATCTGTCAGTTGTTAGAGCGACTGCTCCTGTGAAGCGTGGTCCCAGGTTCGAACCACGTACCAGGACAAATTCTTCTTTAGCTAAAAGTTTCTTAGGAAGAACTATAGCTTTTCTTTGTAGCCTTATGGTCGCGCTTGGAAGAATGAAATGAATAGTTACTTCATTATCTATGTTCAATAGGTTCTTTGTAGCGCTCTCGCCTCTCTGAAGGTGACCACTGATTTCCTTTTAAAACGCCTTAACAAATTTCTTTACCTACGGTTGGTTTTTCACTCCGCTCATGTTTGTGGGGCCCTTAACGAAGAGATGCGAAACGTATCCTGTTGTACTATTCGGTTAACTCAAAGCACGCGGTAGCAAGCATCGTCACACTGTGCTTTCTGAATGCCCTCAGTCGGTACTGCATCCATTCCATGAAGTCTAGCTTAAGGCAACAGTTTGAGCTACTCAGCGCCGCTTGGTTCCCTGCTATGTTCTAACATCAGTAGTAGCGAAGCTGGCATTTCATTTAAAGGACCAGCTCGCTTGCAAAATCAAGAGCGCTAAGAAAAGGGGAAAAGAAAAAAGAAGACGCACCGACCTTTCTTATGTTTTTTTATTGCTTGCTTTTGCTGTTTTCTTGCCCTGAAATAATTATTTGCATTCACTATATTTTTTACTGTTCTTTTAGCTTCGCACTGTTTGCATTGTGGATCACTTCTTTCACTCCTGCTGTAAAGGCTCGCATTATCTAATGTAATAAATAATCCTGCATTTCTCTCATCACCTAAGAAGAATCGAGCAATGCGCCTACGTAGACGTGATCTTCTCCGCCCCTAACAAGCTCCAGGCAGCTGTATGGCGGCGAACGATTCACAGAACAGAATGGAGAGTCCTGCGACACCCTGCTGAGCCGCTGCTCATTAAGAGGGTCGGAGCTTTCTCTCGAGTTCCTTCGCCGAAAACGGAGGGGCTTTTGTGACTTGGAGGCTGCCCTTTCTCGTCAACCTGCCTAACAGAGAGAGAATCGCATGCATACCGCGATCCACAGGCCTCAATTCGTGGCTTGCGTTGTCGCAGTTTACTCTGATACCTTAAGCTGTCATGGTTTACATTGGCCGTACCGATAGGCGAGTGGATGATAGTCCATGTGAGCGTCATTGTAACACATAGAAAGTGATTTCTGCGCACTTTGGTGTGCACTGCAGTTGTGGCTGCCTGCGTTCTTCGGAAATTGCTTCTTAATCAGAAAAAGTGGCAAACGACTAGTTAGAGAAATCATAGAGACCTTCAAAAATTAACAGCCTCAAAGGTAACTAACTGCGTGAGCGTCCCTCCATTGCCCTAACCGAAAGAGAAAAGGCAGACCTGTTTGCTAACTGGGATGGTCATCGAACATACGTTTCTCCTGCTCCTCTCCCAGTCTTCCGTGCTTTGTTTTGCTCTCCACAGTCTTCAATTTTTCTCCCGTTTATAGGGTTGCATTCTTTCGGGCTGTCCTTCTCCCCTCCCCACCCCTCCTCTGTTACTAAAGCGGCGTCACCGCTCAGGTTATTCTTCAGTTTCGCGCCGTCCACAGCAGGAACGGACTTCCATGGTTATGTGCTGGATTCCGCCGCCCCCGAGCCCAGAGTGAAGGAGTACCGTATGCACGGGCGCGTGCGTGTTTCGAAATGGCGTCCAAAATGGCGAAATGGGTTGTCGAACAGCAGTCGGACAGCCGCCCGGATGTAGACGCAAGATTCCAGCTGCTGCTAAGCGCTCAGCCCTCTAAAGGACACCTGATTACGACACCGTACCGAAACAGGGACGGCTGTGCTTCTCTCATATTTTTCTTTTTCCAAGTATCTCCCCGATTCACTCTTTGCCCCTTCCTTTTCCTGGCGTGTGTAGCAAAACTAGCTTAACTACTGTTTTCTGGCATTCTTTCTTCCTCTACCTCTTCTTTCCCGACCCTTACTGCGTTCTGCTCAGTGTACGTTTGTTTGCGCTGTCCCTATGCTGCGCCTTCAGACGGTTTGTGCCCTCCTCACATTTGATGTTCCCCGCGGTGCTTTGGTTAGAGGACATTTTTGCCCCGCTCTGTTATTGTCTTTGGTTTGTTTTGTTCTGTTTTTGTTGGTGTTGTTTGTCCTCGACTCCTGTGCAGTCATGTCCTTTGTCGCATTTTCCGTTTCCATCCCTCGCTCTACGAAAGAACTGTCGAGTTTAAAGTCAGTGGTTTGAAGCCTGAAGTTGAAAGTTTATTGAGGAATTCAATCAAAGTTATAATTGTATACAGCGAGAGCTCCCATGGTACAAGACCGCAGGCGGGACCTCCCATGAAAATAAATTTCAATATGCAACAAAATACAAAATACACAATGCAATAATTAGCGACGCACAGAATAAATATAGGTACATAATGTAATATCAGTTACTGAAATATTGAAATACAAACAATGTAATGCAGGACAATGTACAATAAAACACTCACAGATGCCGCGATACATAGGATCAATAACAAAAAAAATCACACATTAAGAAGGAAAAGCTTTATTTTGACCTTGAACAAAGAAAGCGTGTTAGTTTGTTTGATGTCTAAGTTAAAAGAGTTCCAAATAGATATGGACGAAAAATGAAGGCATTGTTTGCCGTAGTTAGTTCTGACCTTAGGTAGTGAAAAGTTATTACGCAGCGCAAAACGTGTGACGATGTTGCTTATGATCGTGCCGGGAGAAAATATGCTTAGCGGGAGATGATGATGAAGAATCTTAAAGAATAGGATACCAATGTTGTAAAAATAAAGGGCCGAGATAGGTAGAACGTTCAAATCTATGAACAAAATGCGGAGGGTGACATTCGAGGGGTATAGGTTATGATGCGCATGGCTTGCTTTTGCAGTTTTATAAAACGCCAGAGAGGAATATGATAGGCGTTACCCCAAGATGAGATACCGCAGTTTAAGTGGCTGTGGATAAACGCGTAGTAAAGAGATAATAAAGTTTGGACTGGGAAATAACTTCGGGCTTTAGTTAGTGCGCGTAACCCATATGAAATTTTCTTGCACGTTTCAGCTACATGATGATGGAATTTTAAGTGAGGATCAATGATAACACCCAGAAAAGAAACTCGATCTTGCGACGAAATAGCAGCAGAATTGAGGTATAGAAGTGGTGTGATGGGCAATGGCTTCTGAGGGGGATGGAAAATCTGAAAACAAGTTTTAGTGACGTTCACGGGCAGGCGGTTAATGTGGCACCAGCGCTGAAGAGAATTAAGATCATTCTGTAGGTTAAATATGAGCTGATTATTGTCCTGGCGCGATGATATCATTGTGGCGTCATCTGCGTATAGTATACTATTGCAATTCTTTAAACAGGATGGTAAATCATTAATGTAGAGTAAAAACAATACAGGGCCAAGAATTGAGCCTTGTGGAAGACCCTTGTTAATTAAAGCTGTGTTAGATGTATGGTCATTAATAGAGACTATGTGCTCTCGGTCACAGAGAAAGCTCTTCAAGAGCATTAGGGGAGGTCCTGTGATAACATAGGATTCCAACTTGTGAATAAGATGGAGTGATCAATGGAATCAAATGCTTTGCTGAAATGTATGTAAACTGCTCCTGAAAACATTCCTTTATCAATTGCCAGCCTAACGTAATGTATAAGAGACGCTATTGAAGTATCTGTAGATAGTCCGCGTCGAAAGCCGTGTTGACTATCTGTCAATATGTTAAATTTTTCAATATAACTAGACAACTTTACTTCAATTAGTTTTTCTAAAATTTTGTCAAAAAAGGGAAGAATTGTCATCGGTCGATAATTATTTGTCAGAGCTGGATTACCTTTTTTGAAGACCGGCATTATTTTCACTATCTTGAGCTGCTTGGGATAACTTCCAGATATCACAACGAGATTGCAGATGTGGTTGAGGACTGGTGCAAGCAATGATCGGATACTTTTCACATCCTCTCCATGGATATTTTAAGTAGAATTCAGCGCAAAAAAACAGACAAGGGACGAAGAGAGACACACTGAGACGTTCACGAGCGCTAAGAGAACAGACAAGGGTCGAAGAGAGACACACTGAGACGTTCACGAGCGCTCACGAGCGTTCACGAGCGTTCACGAGCGTTCACGAGCGACGTTCACGAACATGCTTCACCAACTAGCCCGGCAGCTTGCGCTCCATGGATATTGCAACGCCGGGGCCGGTCGTCTTTAAATTAGCAAATTACAGATAGAATTTCGTCTGCACATGTGGGGGTAAGGAAAAAGGAGTGACGGCAGCGCTAAAGAGGTGTGCACAACGAAGAGAAAGGATAATTAGGTGAATTGAAAAAATAATTGCTAAATGTATTCGCCATTTTCTCGGGATAAGATAAAACAACACCACCGTGAAAAATAGATTTAACAACATTGGGTGACTTACGAATATTCAGAAATTCGTCAAGCAGCTGCCATATTCGTTTAGAATTGTTAGTATGCCTGGATAACTGGTTTCCATAATAACATCGTTTAGCTTTCTTTAGAAGCGATGTTAGTACACTGGAATACCTTATATATCTCAATTTAAGACGCAGATTGAACGGCTGGTGTTTAGTTTTCTTATACATGCTTTCTTTTTCTTCAGAAAGTTTAACAGAACAGTAGTTATCCATGGGGAAATGGGGGTAGCATATTTTCTCATGGATGATTGCAGCGATGTGCATTTATTGATTGGTAATGTAATTATTTTCGACAGCTCATGTACAGCCACTTCGGGGTTCGAGACCCAAAATGTAGGAAAGATCAGTATTAGACATGGCTTCAAAATATTTTCCGCTATCAAAAACTTACTTGTTTGTAGACATGTTGTTACTGCAGCGAGATGATAGTGCGCAAAAAAATACCGGAAAATGATCAGTGACATAACACTCTATCACGAGCAGTGGAAAATTCGAGAGAATATGATAAAGTAATGAATGCGAGCCATGGTCAGTACAACGCGTAGGGTTGCTAGTTAAATTTGCATAACCATAGCTGTAGAAACAGGTCGTATAGTCGACGCAGATGGGATTAGTTATGTCTAGCATATTGATATTAAAATCTCGCATAATGACGACATTTTTATTTTGGAGTGATTGTTTATGGAGTGCTAGTTCAAAACCCCGGCAAAATTCAGACGCATCATTTGAAGCAGACCTATAAATAGCGCCGCATATAACCTTCTCTGTATCACCAGTAGATCGGTAATCAATTTCTATCAATACCGATTCGCATTTATTCACATTCAAGCACAAATCAAGACGTCTTTTGTAAGCAATGCGCTTTTAAATGTAGACAGCCGAACCGCCATAGGGGTTATCAACACGGTGTGCGTATTCGCATGAATAGCCAGGAAAAGCATACAAATCTTTATCAAGGGATGTAGCAAAGTTTCAGAAAATGAGACGATGGAAAATTGATGCTTAAGGGAAGTAAGCAAAGCGGTTATGTTATCATAATTCTTCCTTAGGCTACGGGCATTGAAGTGGGTGGCAGAAAGACCTTTAGCTTCGGATAAGATCGAACGAGCATCTTCCGGGGAAAATGATGCCATGATGGCGGTTAGAAAGATATGGAACGTCGGCACGAGTATGTCTATTTACAGAAATTTGAAGGTCGTCTACATTATTTATTCGAAAGACTGTGCTGTTCTGCTCCTTCCTAGCTAGAATAACAGAGTGGACCGTGCTTGTGAGTCGTTCTTTCAGATCACCTCTCTCTACGATTAGGGCGCTGCGCCGGAGAAAACGTCAGCCGAGCAGATTGCTTGGAGGAAGTCATTGTGTGCAACGCGTTTCAGTCCAGCAGTTTATCGCTCTGCCTCTGAAAACTTACGTAGTGGGCAGCGGTGGGAAGGAAGGTTCGAATAATTATGGCCGTGTATACTATCGGAAAGAATGTCGTACGCCAAAAAAGGACGAAACAGGAAGGAAAAAATACAGAACAGGAAAGAGGCGCAACTTCCAACTTTAATAACAGGAAAGGAAACCAGGCGCTCTTTTATAGCCGCTGAGCTGCATGAGGGTGCGTGAACTAAAAAACAAATGCGGTGGTGGACGAGTGATAACAACACTACAACACAGCACAACAAGTCATAGGGAGGTCGCTATTACAAAAGGCATGTTGATAACTCATGCGAGCGTGAATGATAGCACAGGTTGAACGATTATGAATAAGGATAAGAACTACCTCTAAGATATTAACAATCATGAAACCGATTGAAGGAAGCAGGCGGACTTTGCAAAGGGCATCTAAACGAAACCGTCCAAAAAAGCTAGCTCACTTCTGGTGAGGAGAACAGAAGGCGTGCTAACGCAGTTGTCTTTTCTTTGATCAATATAAAAAGCCTCAATGACTTCTCTTTCGATTTTTTCTTTTGCCCTGGCTAGAAACCTGGACTCTTGAAATTTCGGAAAACAATCTTTACACCTGCTACAATGTAAAGCTAGATTGCTTCCCGTCTTGCTTTTTAGGGTCACATTGTGCTGTCGAGCACGCTCATTGAAGCACTGTCCCGTTTGCCCCACATATACTTTGCCACACGTCAAAGGGATCTCGTATACCACATTAGTGGTACATTTTGTGAACACTCTTTGATGTTTAACAGTGCAGGCCTTTTTGACCCGCTTTCCTGACACCATCGGACATATGCTTGCCAGTTTGCAGGGGGCTGAAAAAACCAGCCGCACTCCGTGCCTGGAAGCCACTTTTTTCAAATTGTGCGAAAACCCATGCAGGTAAGGTATGACCTGCACAGGTTTATTTCCAAATTCCCGCTTGTAGTCCGGCTTCTTCATTTTTTGAAAGAGGCTTTCAGACACACTGGTGACCAGTTGCAATGGGTAACCTGCTGACATAACTCTTCTGATCTGATACTGGAAGCTTTCACTGATTTTGTGTGGACAAGATTTTTCTAGGGCCGACCTAATGCAAAGAGAAACTATTCCTCATTTTACTAATTTAGAGCGGGCGCTATCGTAGGCTAACAGAGACTTCTTTGAGCGAGGTTGATACATCCAACAGACGTGGTTGTTGGTAAAGGAAATTTGTAAATCCAAGAACTGTATACAATCATGATCTGCCTTTTCATGCGTGAACTTCAGGGACGTTGACTTCGAGTTAAATGCGGTCAGTACGTTTTCGATATGCGAATCTGATTCACACTGGGCCGGCACATCAAGCAGAACAAGATAATCGTCAACGTATCTAAATATGCATGAGACAGCTGTGCCGCAAAAACTGGATTCAAGTCGTCGATCAAATGAAGCCAGAAAAATTTCACACAAAACTGGAGCAACTGACGACCCTATACAGATTCCTTGCTTTTGCACAAAAAAATTTTCTTCGAAATAAACAGCTGTGGAATTAAGATAAGAGTTAAGATAAGAGGAATTAAGATAAGAGGAATTAAGAGTTCTAAAAAGTTCTCTACTGTGAGCCCCACTTCATTTTGAAACTTTACTTCCCCGTATTCTTCCAGTTGTTCTCTAACAGCCGCGAACAAACCACCATGAGGCACAGAGTAAAAAAGGTCTTCTATGTCTATATAAAATCCGGTAGTAGCAGCAAGCTTTCCTTCTTCTAAGACCTGCACTATTTCTCTTGAGCTTCGGACACGGTAGGGATCCCCTCCCGCTATTCTGTCCAAATGGCGTCGTAGAAATCCACTCACAGCTTTCTGCCACGTATCTCTTTCAGACACAATGCTTCGTAGAGGGCATGCCGGCTTGTGCGTTTTTCCTGAAAAGAAGATCTCAAGGTGTCCTGTCTTAGCATTCTTGACAGCCTTTCCTAATGTATCCAGGTTCATTCGGGCCAGAGCGCCTGGTTTCCTTTCCTGTTATTAAAGTTGGAAGTTGCGCCTCTTTCCTGTTCTGTGTTTTTTCCTTCCTGTTTCGTCCTTTTTTGGCGTACGACATTCTTTCAAGACAATGTACCAACTAACCCGACAAAAAGTTCTAATACTATCGGAGGTCGGGACAATTTCCTGGCTGAGATTCTTGCGGCACTAACGTGTGCTTGGCTACTTAGGACGTCGTGAGAATAATATTTCTGCGGTTTTCACGGTCCCAGTTTTCGTGAAACTGTTAATTTGAGCCTTGGCCAGAAGAAATACTCCACTGCACTTCTAGCAATGATCTGCTACAGCATGAGCGTTGTCCGCCTGCTATTCGTTGCTGTCGTACTTGGCTACTCAGGAAGGAGTGCTAAAGATTCTCACAGGACAACAAAGCCGAAAGCGGAAGCAGTGAGCAATACTTGGCGCCCAGTGTGACTCAATATGACCGGCACTTGTCGGCAATAACAAAAAATAACTGGAAACTTAAAACTGTCCATTGTAAGGGTGAGAGAGGGACAACGAAGTGAGGATGATGTCACCTTTCGCGCACTTATTGCGTGCACTCCGAGACACCCTTAGAGCGTGCGGTGGTGTCGGTGTGCGTCACAGAGGAGATGCTTTCGACTGAGCGTGGCAAGCTCAGCCAGAGACCAGCTACCAAGTGACAAGAGGTTTTTGGTCGTTTGGAGCCCAGCTTTCGCCGGTCGCAAGCCAGAGAATGAGTCGGAGCCAAAGGTTCACAAACGAAACAATGTTTTTACAGCAAAAAGACAATACAGCAAAGAGACGATACGCGAGCGAAGTGGAGAGGGAATCAGATATCTGCACGCTGAAGGCTACGCCCTCTCCGTCGATCATGCGTAGCATTTACTCCGAATTTCTCGAATAATCGACGGCGCGCGAGCATGCTTCCTTTGGCGTCGCGCCGGCGAGAGACGTGGAGAGGACAGTGACATGCATACAGTTGGGCGCTCTCCGGGGTTTTTTCTCGGATGTTCTAGAATGCTCTCCGGCGAGCACTGGCGAGATTCCTGCCGCGTCGCGCCGGTCTTCCGAATGCATGCCGAGGCGGTCGAAATTTCCGGAGCCCTGCACTACAGTTGCCCTCATAGGCTGAGCTGAGTCGGTTTGGGACGCTAAACCCCCATAAAAAAATTGTGATAGATGAGGAGGAGGGAGGATCAGCAAATTTTACGACGTGAGGAAGGGCCACGGAGTTTTACAAAGTGAGAGTGAGGGTTAGGGAAGTAAAGTGAAAATGAAGGCGCTTGCTCACGTTTGTTAATAATAGAGTTAAGATAAGATAAGATAAGAATTTATTGAGTACAAATCGGTTACATAAATTCAGTATACCGGCGAGGGTCCCAAAGTCAAGCGACTGTCACGGGACCCCCGGTAGATTAATACTAACTTGATCAAAAAACAAGCAGCATCACAGACAGGTACAATTAGCAGTAAGAACAATGGTATTTTAAATAAGTAACAATTATATAATGAGAATGAAATAGATTAGCAGGGCAAAAACAAACAGACAAGCAAAACCAGAATAACAACCCACTATAAATAATATTGAACAAAATACAGCGTTGTGAAAAGACATATAAAGAAATAATTGAGAATACAAGGATACAGTTGTCAAGAAACAAAAAAACAAAGTAGAAATTTCTAGCAAATAATTAAGTACAAGAATTTTCTAAAGGGAATAGAAGCAGTTCACTCCACATTTTGCTGCAAAAGAAAACTTTTTAAATACGATCTAAACATAGACAAAGACATAGGCGATTTTAAACTCGGGGGTAAATTATTCCACAGGGAAATGCATGAGAAATGCAGTCATGTGTGTATAGACGCTCTTTCGGTAATGTGTTTGTGATTTTTAGAAAACTGTCTTTAAAATATATGATGAATAATAGTGGGCCTAGCGCTGAGCCTGGAAGTAGTAAGAGAATACGTCTCTTTAGGGCAGGTAGTGACAGCTGATCCGGATCATGACAGAAGAATAAGAATGGGGTTGAGCGCATATGGCCGGTTCTCCCAGATCATGAATGGAAGTTTACAAACATCCCTCAAGAGAAAATTGTACAACAGCTGTATCTTACCGCTACTCACCTATGGGGCACAAACGCGAGCTACGGAAAGAAAAATGATAGGTGTAACGTTAAGAGATGGGAAGGGGGCGGAGTGGGTGAGAGAACAAACACTGGTTAATGACATCCTAGTTGAAATCAAGAGGAAGAAATGGGCTTGGGCTGGGCATGTAATGCGAATGCAAGATAACGGGTGGTCCTTAAGGGTAGCGGAGTGGATTCCAAGAGAAGGCAAGCGCAGCAGGGGGCGGCAGAAAGGTGGGCGGATGAGATTAAGAAATCTGCGGGAATATGGTGGCCGCAACTGGCGAAGGACAGGGTTAATTGGAGGGGCATGGGAGAGGTCTTTGCCCTGAAGTGGGCGTAGTCAGGCTGATGATGATGATGAGTACTGAGCCTTGCGGTGCCCCTGCCACGACCTGCATTTAGTAAGACGTTTTGCAGTTAAAAGGGCCGGACTCAAACCTTAAAGGGACGGACCACTGAATTCCAAATGCTCCAATTTTTTTCGTCACAAATTAGAAGACCTTGCTCTCTAAAGTGCCACGTTCGGCAGCGGTTCTGTTGGAAACGCTGTAGGAAATTTTTACCTAGATTTTTTTAAAATAGTGCACGCCCCGTGTTTCTGTATCCAGATGTATTCCATGGTCAGTGAGAGCGTCGGCGATCGCACGCCAGCAAAATTGTTGTACGAAAAACTAATACGAATCTCACGCTTCAGATATTATTCAAGCATTTTTAGTAAAGCGTATCGTACATTTTAATTCCAACGCCCAAATCTGTTATGGCACAATGATATTCACCCCGTCGACGAAAGGTTAAGTAACCCGTGGTTGCCGCTCCTTCCAATAAATGTAGAACTGTGTGATGTCGTCTAGTGGCAAAAAGATGAAAGCACAATGGCAACGATGCGAAGGGAGCGTTCCTCTTCATTGAAGGGCGCCCTAGAGGAGCGTAAACAATAATACAAATGACGAAAACACCTGTAAAAAACAACACTGTGCATTCGTAACAAATCAGCGCAGCCATATTTTACCGAGATGTGGTCACGTGTTTGAATACGCCAATAATGGCTGCTATCGCCGCAAGGTGGCTTTTTATGCGATTTTCAATGCTAAATTAAAATTATAAATGGTTGTTTCTGGGATATTGCAGTGCTCAATTCTTACAATATGAGGCACGATCTTTTCATTTCCCTAGCAATATCGTGACACGTTTTGGTCAGCGGTCAGTCCCTTTTTTAGAGCACGTAATCGGATATCCAGCCACTTATTAATGCGAAAGCATATCTAGGCTATGTCGGCGAGGTCGGGTCACCAAAACATGTCCGCAGAACGTGTCCGCAAAGCGTGTCCGTAAAACGGGTGCGCCGCAGTTGTGACGTTCTCTGATGTGGTAGCATCAAAGAAATGCTTGTGATCAGTAGAGGACGGTGTGAGGACGATGCGCGAAAAAAATGTCACTACGATTACCAGGTAATTATTTGCAGCGAATAATTACCGTCAAAATGTCGCAATTGAATTTCGAAATAGCGCGGACGGCAAGCAGAGGCTGCTTTTCCTGCATGCTTTCGATAGCGCATGCATTTTCTCACGATGCAGCCAAATTTTGTCGAGCCACCGCAGCGACGGTAATCGTGTTTGTTTTCGAAAATGATAAAAACTGATATGGCTATTACTAACGACCGGCTACAAATCTCTATTTGCAACTAGGCGCGTAACTGTAATAGTTAGAAAGTTAACTATTAAATGTATTAACCATCTTGGTACCTAAGACGATTCATCAGTATTCTGTTGTCTGCCAACACTGGCAACACTATGCCACAAAAGCCATATTTTGAGACCAAAAAGCCTGTTTCTGAAAATTTTTTAAGTGTTCGCTCAAACACCCCGTATAATTCTGTAGTTACCAATTAGAATGACGTAATTTTCCGAGCCTGTTGATGGAGTTAATAAATAATACAATGAGGTAACGGGTGTTCCGTTTAGACTGGTGCTCTGAAGATATGCTTCACACTTCGTCAGAACCAGAACTGTTATTCATGTTAACTGCTAGAAATATGTTATGAACTCCAGCGCACCTTATAACAACGGCAGGAAGCTCTGGAAATGTGCCATACGCACAAAAAGAGGGGTTAAAGAAATCATCCTAGAACGCAGACTGAAAATAGCTGTTGAAAGCTTCTGAAATAATCGCCGGATCACATGAAAGATGATCATTGTTGATAAACTGTGAATCATGAGAAGCCGTAATATTCGTTTTCAAGTATTTTTATATGTTTTATAGCACGAATGTTCATAAAGTGTCACTGAAATAAATTTACGGCTTCATGCATTTTGTTCTTTAGTTCAGATTGCAGCGCATGCAGTAATATGAGCTTCGGCTGCTCTCGTTCAAGTTTTTGCGTTTCAGGTGTCTTCTGATGCGCATGATGAGCTTAATAATGTCCGTTTTATACTGTGGGCGCATCCTGTTGCGTTTTTTACACTTTTGGGGAATTAAATGGGAGTTGCATTCTTGAACAATTTTGCAAAATTTGTCAGACAACTAATCAACCTTCTAAATCTTACTGCAGTCCAGAAACGTATCAAAAGAGGACGCTAAAATGTTAACAATAAAAATGCTCTCAGCGCGGGCAAAATCCCTAACAAGCTGGAAATAAGGCCTACTGCGTTCACAGATTACATCAGACATCAGCAGAACACCCTTATGATAGGACAAGCCTTCCACAATTTGATAGTCGTAAATAGCTTCTGGTTAACAAACATAATATCTAGAATTTAGTCCTGGCGTATAATGTTATCAGAGACCAGCGTAAGGTCTAATGACACTGCCATGCCAACAAAGGAGTCACAATTGGCTTGCCGCGTCAGTTTCAAGATATCACCATCTAATCAATATAAGGGTACTGAAGTCACCGGTAAGTGTTAATTCACTGCCTGCGACATGGTAACTAGCACTAAAAAGCACAAGCGACCACGAAAAGATACCGACGGGACACACACCGGCACGGGACACACATAGTCGTCGTTCCAGTGCTCTCAAGCTGGCTCAGAAGCATAGCAAACGAAGCGCCTACATCGGAGGAAATGAAAGCTGAGCACCTTGCCGATATCGTGTGATAAATTCCCTCGTCTAGACTTCCCGCTGCTCTTTTCTACTGCGACGGCAATCTGAGCTGCTGTAACGGTGAGGCCAGAAGCATACCGCACTCGAACGACTGTAGGGTAGCTGCATTGACGCACCTTAAAGAGACTGCCGTATTTGCAGCTAGAACATCACTTCATTACAAGCGGATGGCTCACAGGCGTTGCGACCTTATAAAAATGGTCTATGACCGTCTATAGACTTCTTATCCTCTCTATTGACTTCCTATAGATATTGCTTTTTGTCTATTCATAGTCTATAGAGTTTCTATAGACAAAAGTCCACTAAAAGTGTATGGCTATAAATGTATAGATTCTCTATACACTGTCTCCGGCATTTGTATTACCTACAAACTGTTATCTAGGGTTTGTCCACAGACAGTCTATAGACTTTTAGACAGAAGTGTGCAAACACTCTACAGAGAGAGAGAGAGAACAACTTTTATTTAGAAAGCCTGCAGAGTCGGTTAGGCTCCCTCCAAGCAGGGAGGACAAGCTTTTACCGCGACGCGGCCACTACGTCAATCTCGTGCGTTGTGTAAGGGCGTGCTGTTAGGATGCTTCAGCGATACAGCTGTCCGGCCCGCTCATGGCCGGCGATACCTAAATAGGTGACCAGCTAAAGCCAGTGACGGGAAGCATTCCATTCAGCGGCCTAGGACGCTCATCGCCAACAGCATTAAGGCGACATCTATTGCACAGACATTTCGTTCATTGATCTCCAGGATTCGCTACTCTGGGCCAGAACAGGCACCCTATCCCCATTATGTTTACCAGTATTGCCTTCGCAGCTTCTCTTCACCTCCATCTGCTGTGGTTTATACCCCTTGGACTCCACTCGTTATCAAATATGCTTTAATTTACGTCACGTAACAAGCAGATAGAGGGCAATGAAAAAAAGCCGCCAGTTGGCTTCTTGACTCGTCAATTGCCCCGCGTCGTAAACGGTGCTTGGAGTAGGACGATAGGGAGTAAACTATAATGAGGATAAAAAACTAAATATCTGCATAAGAATACAAATGCTTTACTGTTGGTGTAGACGGCTCTAAGGTGTACGTGTGGGATAATTAATTCTGAAATTTTATCTCTGAACATGTGCCATTTAGTTTCTATGGACCAATCCTGACAGAATGGCAAAAAATCATCCAAAAATGGGCAGAGTTCGCTGTTGATGGGGGTACAATCAGCTCGGCGCTCGTCTTCTGACCCGAAAGACGCGGGTTCGACCCCGGCCGCGGCAGCTGAATTTCTATGAAGGCGAAATTCTAGAGGCCCGTGTACAGTGCGATGTCAGTGCACGTTAACGAACCCCAGGTGGTCGAAATTTTTGAAGCCGTTCACTATGGCGTCCCTCATAGCTTGAGTTGCTTTGGGACGATAAACCCCAATAAACCCAATTAACCCAAACCCAATTTTTGTAATCTTTCTTTTATATCTGACGTCGCTTCTGAAACCTGAGCTCCGACATACTTTCCAACGTAGTGTTTTGCGCTACTTCCACTTTTTGGGACCTTCGTTGAACTGGTTCATGGTTTGCAAAATCTGCGTAAGATCTTCAGGACCATGATTACTCTCGATGTCCCCAGTTAGCAGGAGTCACAATGAACACAAAGGCAAGAACACTGCTTTTGGGCACGGAAGCACGATGACAAAGCGGTCGTCTGATTTCAAGCAGGGAAATGGTAATTTGGAAAGATAACTAACTTGCAGGAGGATGAAAGGTGTGCGTACGTCTTTCATTCTTTCCTTCATCGTGCCTCCGGGCCCACTTTTCCAGGCCACTATACCACTGCATATTTCAGGCCCAGGGAGCAGCCTGGTGTCGCTCACCAGAGCCGACAACTCACTCCCTCACCAGAACAAGATTTCGCCACCCTGGGGTGGCAGTTGGCCATAGTTTCCTATATAAAAAACCAAACCAATTAAACCTCCGTTCTCATTCTCCAGCGGCTACGGAACAATGGACTAATGCGATGGTCATACCTTTGACGCAGCGGAGGGTGCTAAGAATCCTTGGCTCCGGACGGGCCGCTGTTGGAAACTGAACCTGGCAACGTTGAATGATAGAATCTTAATAATGTGAGAAGGACAGATTAAGCATATACAGTGTTAAAGGGAAGGCACATCCTATGCTATCTTTGACTAGGCGACTCTCCTGGCCAGCTCCACGGCTGCTGACCAGTGCCGGATAATTAGCGACGCCTTGAAGCGGATAGCCCTCCAAGGACTGTCCTTCGCCCTTTAAGGGCAACCCCATAAGGGTTGCCTCGTGGCACGCAAGGGGGACAGGGTTTGCACCCTCTGCATTGCTTGGGAATAAATGTTTCCACTGCCCCCACCCTCCAGATCATAAGACATTGCGTACACAGTCAGGATAGTTTTTAGCACAATTGTCCTACCGTTTTTCAGCAGGCTTGGTGTTACCTGATTCTCAGGGGCAGCTTTCTTCATTGGCATTGCTTCTAATGGTTTGTTTACTGGCTCTTTCGTTAATGGAGGGCTGCCCAGTTGCTATTGACTGCTTTCTAATTAACGTCATGTTTACATTGGCTACTGTGAAGACTTATCTAGCACTCTTATCTACTTTAATTGCTAACTACATTGTTCTCCTTGTCACTTAGAGCACCCGTCTGTTTTTGCCTGCACCGAGTTTCTTCCTCGCAGTTTTTAAGCGACCTCAGTTGTTTAGAGCAAGCTCATTTCTCGCCATATTACACTTCCTTATATCGTTTAGCAGATACGAGCCTGCTGATGACTGTCGAGCACGTTGTGTGCCGGAGTTCAGACGAGCGTCGTTGGTGGGTCGGGGGTGGAAAGGTGCTGAAGATGACTAGCGGCGATGCAGTCAACAATTAGGGTGCAGTAACCACAAACGGTGCAGGCGGAATCGGTGAAAACAAAGCAGGGTGAGAAGAGGCGGCCGGGAGTAGTTATAGGCAGAGTAATGACAAACTCCTCACGCGACAGAGACTCACTACGCAGTGAGACTGCAACGAGAACGCGATTCCAGTGTCGATTACGACAGCCGTGAAGGCAACTAGCTGGTAGATACCGGCGCGGCGGCGATAGCCTGCATGGGCGGAGTGGTGCGCACTGAGGAGAGTTGGGAACATATGGCTTGAGAGAGGGCCTTTGTAAAGAGGGTGTGGACTGAGCGAGTAAGACAGGTTAGTTGTCGGGAGTACGCAGGTGGTGGGTGAACGTCGTGGTGGCCTGGGAGATCCCTACCGAAAGGGAAAAAATCACACGCTGTATTTTCGCATGGGTGTGGGCTTCAGCCAATATTACTCAAAGTGTTTTGAGGGCCAAGGGCAAGTAGTGGTGACGTAGAGGGTCTCATTGGTGGCGTAATGCAGTCTGTAGACTCGGAAAATTAGAATATTGAGTCTGTCCTGGTCTGAGAGAATAAGAACACTGTAGAAGGCCAGCATGCGATGCTGGAAGTGACTCACGTAGAGCGGTTGTATCAGTCGGAGTGCATCGGCTTCTGCGAGGCCCATTGGATGGTGTGAGGTAAGGCGACATAGACTTAGAAGTTGCCCAGCGTGTGTCGAGAGGCAACTCAGAGGAGGACCTGCAAGCCTCCTCTTCTTGGCTTGGAGGGGCAGACCGAGGTCTGAAAGCGATGTGACAGTTATTAAGTGGTTCCATGGATGGATAGATCTGTTTGTGTGCGGTGGTTGGCACGGTTGCGTGACCGGTCGCACACTAAGAGGAGTTAGGACTCGGCAGAAGTAAGGGTCTGGCCACAGAAGGTTGCATAGGAGGTGGCAGCGCAATTGAAAGCGGCCCTCCGAACCGAGATTCACCAAATGGGTGAAACCGTCCGACCCAGGCTATGGTATAGGCAACGGTTACAGATGAGGGGGATTCCTTCCGAGTGGAACGAAAGGAGGCGTGATCGACGAAGCGTGGAGATTGAAGCCTGGTGTGCAGCTGAACAATGTTGATCATGGTTGCAATAATGTAATCTCTACCGAGGATCTCAAGCAGGTTACTACAGTCGTGGTGAGGCATGTGAGGAAGCACGGTAATGCACGAGGAGGTGTCACAGTTGACGGGGTCACGAGATATGTGGGTGACATGTGGCCACTTAGGAGACGCCGAGCGATCGGACGTGGGTGTAGAGTCGCCCACTTTTAGCCATGGAGCGGGTATCGCGCTAAAGTGAGGACAACTAACAGAGTGAGCGGTGTGCTAGGTGACGGACGTAATCGAAGAGGTAAGAGAAGGATTCAGTATGTGAGCTCGGAGGACCGCACACTATGAGTATAAACCAACTTGGGGTGTGTTTAGGTAGTGGGAGCAGGATATCGTTGGTGTAAGACCGTTGACGGCCTGAGTCAGGGGAGGATGCTTGCAGATAAGCACTTTACAGCGGCTCTTTACATATCGGCGCAAACTATCGTTAGTGGTTTGGGCGCCATCATAAAGTGTTATCAGAGGCCAGCATATGAGACATTGATCAAACTGCGACGCGAGTTTTTCAAGCAATCTAGAGCGTGTTTACTAATTTTAGGTTTGCAAAAGTGAAGGCCTATAATATATTTTTTTTTAACACCCAAACTTTCCATCAAAGTATCTCTTTACGTTTGAATTAGGAAGGACATGAATCATCAGCATTATTAAGGTAAGCGCTGCAACTGGTACTTCCCCTCTGCAGTGTGATTGCCGTAAGACTCGGTCGCACGACTTTCTATGCACCATCCTCGCCGTACCGTCCGTCATTTAGGGGTATGGCGCGCATAACTGGAATTACATGAACAAGCCTTGCACATTCCATATCGTCCCCCACTCTACAGCGCCTCTTTCTCTTCATTCTGTTAGTGCCAGTTGTTTTTATATGAGTGTTTATGAAACGTAAACAAAGCTTAATGCATAGGCACTTCTAATGTCGTGAGCAGTGTGCGGCGGTAGACAAAAATAATGAGGCCAGACAGAGAGTCAGGGAGGGAATCAATGCTAATAGCCCTCATCTCTTCCCTGTAGGCGTGAATAAAGTGTCCACCAAGATTAAGAAGGTCAATGTGGCTCTCATATACTAACGAATTTCCATTTCTGAAACTCTTTAAACGGCTGTTGGTGGCGAGAAAAACAGAATACAGTATAGCGTGTCCACGCTGTTCATTCCTTTAAACTTGAGTTATATAGCACGGGTCAAGGTACGTGAGCATTTCGATGTAGGCGAAACGCTACAGCTACCTGTGTTCTGAGCGAAGTCACTATACTTTAAGAAGTTGTAGGGTTTTAATGCAGTCAACCGACGAGGCGTTGCGAAAGCATGTTTCTGGCCTGGTTCGCTGATGGTTATGCTTTGCTGGGTCGTTGGCACCGCTGGAGACGATATTGTACTCAGGTTAAGCTGTGATCGACGTTAAGCTTATCTGATCTGTTCATGCCGCAGATGTTAAGTTGATGAAGACGACGATGGGCAATGCAGAGCCCGAGAGTTGGTTGCGGTTTAAAACGACGCGTCATGAATGCGGCAGTAGCACAGTGCTCTCGTGCAGTGGTCATCGACGCTTATTTGTTGGTGAGCTGCCGCGGGCTCCAAACCCAATCGCAGCAATACTTATATTATATCTGCTCCCTCAAGGTCAGGGACGACACGAGATTCTTGGTTGGGTTGTTCCCCGCGAAGTAGTGTTTTCGGACTAAAAATCTGGTGGCAGAAATTGTAAATGCGGAAGCATTATGTGGGTCATGAGGCGGAAAATCCGGTTTGTCATTGCTCTCGCATGAGAGTTCGAAAACCCACTTGACCTCATCAAGTCATCGGCAGCGCCTAAGCTGTCAGGAAAGAAAGAAAAACAAAATTTCTAAAATGAAATTTTTCCCGAAGTAGGTTTTGAACCTAGCCGGCGCGGAGAGATGCGCCCCACTAGCAACTGCGTTAATGTAATACGTAATCGCCGTATTTTTTATTTCATGGTATTTATTCAACATGATTATGTACAGAAAGGATATATATACATATATATGTGTGTGTCTCACGTCTGGACGGTTACTTGCTAATCGGCGCAATCAAAAGAAAAGCCCGTGTCATGCGATGAAGAGCCCCCACTGTGTTGTTGTTGACCCGGAGCCGAAGGAGGTGAAGCTGAAGCTTTTGTGCCTTCCCGAGCGCTTGGAAGATTGCTTCATCCATGAGGCACTCCAGGCGTACGAGAAGGTCACATCTATCTCGGCGGAAAATTGGAAAGTTCCAGACATGGCGCAGATGAGATCGCTAAGCCGTGATGTAGCCCTGTCTTTTGCTGAAGGAGTCGGTGTTAGTGACGTTTCACATCAGCTGTCTGTGTGCGGCATACAGAGCCTTGTTCTGATTCGATTCCGGGCATACCGCATCTGTGTCTACATTGCAACCGCGTTGGACACATTCGTCGGCACTTTCGTACGCCCGCGGTGGGACGACTGCCGTCGTTTCGGCCATACAACGGAGGAGTGCGTCGTGACGTATGCCGACAAGTTGCGGCACCGCGTGCGGCCCCTTGGCGAAGCTCTACAGGAGCACATCATGGACGCTACGAAAGTTGTTTACACGACTGGGGACTTGCCAGTCTCCGCTGTGGCTGAGCCTTCGAGTGTCAGTGTGCCGGTTGTTCTCCTATGTGTTGCCGCAGAGTGTAAAGAACCGGCGGATTACCATGCAGCGCCGCCTCAGTGTGAGCCACCGAGTTCTGCTGCTGGTGGGAACCAGTCGCCGTCCTTGAAGCCCCTATGCATA
Source organism: Amblyomma mixtum (assembly GCF_055824585.1). Taxonomy (NCBI): domain Eukaryota; kingdom Metazoa; phylum Arthropoda; class Arachnida; order Ixodida; family Ixodidae; genus Amblyomma; species Amblyomma mixtum. The sequence continues at coordinate 108,285,890 of NC_143019.1, read as the reverse complement.
CCACGGCGGACACTTCGCCTCCTCCTATCATTCCTGGCCAGCAGCTTACGGATCAGGGCCTTCTTCCAGCGGATGATGAACCTGGTTCCGCAGACAAGCCGCTTCAGAAGCGCCGTGCGTCCTGCGCTTCCGAAACGAGTGACGATGAGGACCCAGTGCGCAGCACCTATCGCCGTCGGCGTCGAGCGTCGAGGCGCAAGGGGAAGTGCCCATGTCGGCGGTCCAGGAGGCCTGGCGGTGGTTCTAAGGCGGCTTCGCCGTCTACCGACAGGCACCAGGAACTGTAGGCATAATTTTTTACAGTCATTATGGCTGCTTCTGCAGAGTTAGTATTCGCAACACTGAATCGACGTGAATCTTCGCAACACTGAATCTAGGTCTCGCCAGAGGCCGGTGCAACTCCTCCGACTCTTCTGCAGCAGGCACCTTGATGTTATCGCCGTCCAGGAGACGAAAAATGAAAGTGAGGAGGATACCGAGGTGGCCCTGCAGCCCTTTTTATCAGAATATAATGTCCTCGTGACGCATGCTGTGGGCTTGTCGGCGGGCTGCTGTTGGTTCCTGCGCAAGACACTTCCTTGACCTATAATGTCGATAATGAGGGCCGGCTAATATGCTGTGATTTTCTGCTATACGGAAATCCATGCGGACTAATTAATATCTATGCATTTAATACTGTACCGCAGCGCATCAGCCATTTTGAAAGCATAGCTAGCTTATTGGACTCTGACCGGCACGTTGTGCTAATGGCTGACTTTAATTGTGTGTGCGACCCAGTTGATCGTGCCGGGTCCTAATACACCCAGGGATAGGAGCGGTGAAGTTTTGCCACTTGTTACTGAAGATGCAGTGCTCATTTATAGCGGAGCTTCATGTCCTGGTTCCTGCTTATTCGCGCCCACTCAGGGCCATTCTCAAGCTGACCTAGATCGAATTTATGCATCCTTCGCACTGTCTCCCGAGGATTGGTCGGTGACACTACCGGTTTCATTCTCTGATCACTGCACGGTGGTTGCTCGCCTCGGAGGCAGTGATTGTTTAAAATTTCGGCCGAAATGGGCGCTTTGAAACCTGAACTCATCAATAATTAATGATGAAGAATATATCATTCCTGTCCGCTCGCAACTGGAATCCTGTTTGTCGAGCAAGATGCCGTTGTTCGCTGCTTGGGAAATGTTTAAGCAGGACGTGCGTGCTACAGCCATAGAAATTGGTTCCGTGAGGTCGTTTTGCACAGAAATATCGGGAGCATACACTAAGGAAAAATTGATACAACCTGTATGAATTGGAGTGCGAACCACCTGTCTTATATACTGAAGAATTTGCTAGTCTCAAAAGCGAGTTACAAAGAGTAGATGCAGAACGCCACAGGGGTGCCCTTGTTCGATCTCGTACCAAGCGACAGCAAATCTCATTTCGGGGATGACGTAATCGCCGCATCACAACATCACACGCCCTCAACTGCGAGCCTCTCCCGCTTGTTTGGTATCGTCGTCTTCATAAACTTCCGTTCGGGCAGGGCAAACAGGTCAGTCTACACTTTTTCTACACTGTCTCACTTTTTCTACACTGGAAAAAAATGGAGCCATGCTACACTGGCTACACTAGTGTTGCCAATGTAGTTAAAAAAATTGCCCTAATGTCTCAGCTGAAAAACTGGCTCTGGTTTGACCAATGGCCATTCCGAGTAGAATTGCGCAAGCAACGGTGGGGCAATCGCAGAGGCGGAGGGATCTCAGGGGGCACTTTGACTGCCGAACGTACATAGAGGCGAAAGCGTTTTCCGCACCTCTCTGACTGCCTCTGTTGCACTGGTGACGTCACCGCGGTATGACGACACACATAAGTGGGTACATATTACTAAGTAATGACAAATTACTAATTAATGACTAATCACTGATTAATGACTAAATACTAATTAACTGCTAATTAATGAAACTTATGCTTCGCCTTTAGGAGGAACGCGACAGCGTGTTGTAGCCATACCAAAGAGTCCACGGAGCGCCAGCACCCATTCAGCGCGATGACTTGAGCTTTGAACGCAAGGCTTTTTTAAGAAAGGAAATGGCGCAGTCATTCTCTGTCATCTCGGTGGACACCTGAACCGCACCATCCAGGAAGGGAGGAAGTGGGAGTGAAAGAACAAAGTTTTGGTTTATTGATTGCAGTTTAACGTCCCAAAGTGACTCAGGCTATGCGGGATGCCCTAGTGAAGGCTGCGGAAATTTCCACCTGAGGTTCCGAGCAGTGCGGACTTGCTCCGCATGGCCTCTGGCCTCGTGTCCATTTTTTTGGCGAATTTCATTGACTTCTGTTCCCGTGAATTGTCCGAAGAATTCGCAAAGGTGCTCCATGCCAGCCGATACCGGATTTCGCCAGGTACGACCACTGCTTGCCCATTTTTCGGGACTTTAAGTGTCAACACTTGGTGAACCGCGTTTGGCCTAACGCTAGGCCGAACGCCGGTGCCGCGCCGCTGGGGACCCGCTCGCCACGCGCACCACCCATAACGACCGCATCATGGAATACGCCGTACAAGGCGAAGACATTACTCCGGCTCAGCTTGCCGGAGGAGAATGGAAGACCGTTCTCAACCTGCAAGAACGTTACCGGCGCTCCGGAGCGAAGAAAGCCATTCATGGGAACGCAGACCCGACGAACGCGCCGGCGACGACGGGGAAGGAACACGGCACCGCTACCGGCGTTCCTCGTAACGAAGGCAAGTCCAACTCCGCTCTTCGGAAAAAACCACCCGCCCGACGTAGGCAGGTACCGCTGCCGCGTCTACTAGCAAACGACTGCAAAGTCGTCGTCAGGCTGAGAGGCATGGACTTGCGCACAGTCGTGCCGCGCCACATTCTCAGAGCTACCTGCGTAGCGTTCGACCTACCGCTTGAAGAGGTGGTGAATCAAGACAGTCTTCGTGTTAACACCGTTAACAACACATTTACCATTAGCAGACCGAATACGTTCAGGGCTTCGGCGTACAGCAGTCTGAGACTGCTCAAGGTGAGCGACAAAGAGTACGAAGTGTAATCGTACAGTCTTTGTCAAAAGTAACCAGGCTGCATGGTTTGCTTCTAGCTCGTACAGTGGAGCCCTTACAGCTTCCCTGAAGCTGAAATGGTCGTTAAAGGTAAGGACTGGAAGTCTTCTTACCTTCCAACATGTTTTGATCTTTAGGAAAGCCACAAGGGCTCCACTATACAAGCTAGAAGCAAACCATGCAGCCTGGTTACTTTTGACAAAGACTGTACGTGTCGGCGCCGGGCCACTCCACGAGAGGCGTAATTTATTATGCATACGATGGCGGGACACCTGATGAGGTCCGACAGGGATTCCTGAAGCGCAACCACGGGATTCCGGTGGCGGATGCTCGCCGCCTCGGACAATCAATGTCCATCCTGGTGACTTTCACCGGCAAGAAGGCTCCAGACACCATCGACTATTGGGAGAGTCCTTTCCGTGTGCACCCGTACAGGGAGCAGGTCGAAACCTGCTTCAACTGCAGAAGAGTCGGGCATCGGGCGGACGTCAGCTACAGACCCAGGACCCAGCTGTGCCGCAGATGCGGCGAAGAACACCCTCCCCCAGCCGAGGGGGAAGAACATGAATGCACGCCAAAGTGCATTTTGTGCAAAGGCGCCCATAACACCGGCAGCAGGAACTGCAAGCATCGCTTCGTCGACCGCCGCCCCAGATACAACCAAAAACAAAAGTAGCGAAATGAAGAAAACGACCAGCAGTCGGGACACAAGTCACGTTCCAGAGGCAAGGCCGGCAACCTATCGTCGAGCCACCGTCGGACAGCAATTCCCGCGACAGATCCGCCTCCTTCCCACCGCTGTCGTCGAGCCAGGGTGGCAGTTCGAGGCAGGGGAGCAAGGACAGACACAGGAGTGCGAGCAGAAGCAGGAGTGGAAGCTGCTCGACAAAGCAGGTGAGCTGGCCGGATACGGCCTCCCAAAACTACATTGCTCGCGAGAAGGAGCTCCTAGCTAAAATACAGTCCAGAGACGAAACCATTGTGCAAATGCATCGAGAGATGGCCTAAATGAAAGGCTGTTTAAATGGCTACAGCCCCCCGCAACAGCCATGCCGAACGCATCTCGCACGCCCCCCTCTCCCGCGCTCAGCGCTACACCTTCCACCAGTAATGCGATGGAGACGGATAGCCGCATTAACCTCAAAAGGCCGGCTCCTTCAGACGAGGGCTCCGAATCGAAAGGCACTGCGGAAGCGTCCAAAGAGGGAAGTAACCCACCTTGGTACAAACATCGCTGCCTTTTTCCATCAAGTAGTGGAGCGCCTCGCGGGCTTGGAGGCAAGCCGTAACGTTATGCCACCAGTAGCGACCTTGCCCGTAATAATCCCTCCAATATTCCACTATGGCCCCTCGCCAACAAATTGAGGTATGGCAATGGAACCGCAGGGGGTTCCGCAACAAACGGGGAAACCTCCAGTTTCACATCCAAAACCTAGGTAGACAACCGGACGTGATAGCCCTTCAAGAAGCTAGCGGCCCGGCTAGAAGCTAGTGGGCATGGCAGCGCTACCAGGATGCGGTTCACCGACAATCCGTTCTTGTTTCTTGTGCAGGTTTTCTTGGCCCTGCTAGATCATGCCGGTGACAGAAGCATGCAGCTGCCTTCAAGAATGACTCACGGATCAGACACTGCCGACGTACGCCCACCAGACCAGCTACACGCGCCCACATGGGATCACCGATGGATTCTACAATCAGCGACCACATGCGCAGACCACTACATGCATCCGGGACAAGTGGCGACACCACCAGACTGGACTATATATTGCCACCCCACGCGCGCGGCGGCCACTGGGCACGGCAGCGCTACCAGGATGCGGTTCACCGACAATCCGTTCTTGTTTCTTGTGCAGCTTTTCTTGGCCCTGCTAGATCATGCCGGTGACAGAAGCACGCAGCTGCCTTCAAGAATGACTCACGGATCAGACACTGCCGACGTACGCCCACCAGACCAGCTACACGCGCCCACATGGGATCACCGATGGATTCTACAATCAGCGACCACATGCGCAGACCACTACGTGCATCCGGGACAAGTGGCGACACCACCAGACTGGACTATATATTGCCACCCCACGCGCGCGGCGGCCACTGGGCACGGCAGCGCTACCAGGATGCGGTTCACCGACAATCCGTTCTTGTTTCTTGTGCAGGTGAGAAAACGCTACGGCGTTTGTATTCGCTCTAACAACCCATTCTTGTTGGTGCTGCCGTGCCCGCGGCGGTTGTTTGATGTTACTGTAAGCTTGCGCAAACTGCTATTGTTGGGGGGTGATATCGAAGCCAATCCTGGACCGAACACAGCTCAGATACTTACGCAGCTTCAAGAAATTGCCTCAGACATAAAAGAAATAAAGGAGATGTGGCTGGCGGACATAGACAATAAACTCGATGCTCTTGTTAGACTAGAGAAACAGGTCACTTCCTGCCAGGAGCAGGTCGCTCAGATGAGCGAAGTCATAGAAAGGTTAGAGGAAAGAATAGACGACTTGGACAACCGAAGCAGAAGATGTAATTTAATTGTCTATGGCCTATCGGAGAGAGAGGAAGAGACCAAGGAAACACTTAGAGAAAGGGTAAATAAAGATATTGTTCAGGATAAACTGGATCTCGACGCAGTGGCCATCGAGCGTATCCACCGTTTGGGGCAGCCTGCTGAAAACAAAACAAGACCTGTTATTATGAAGCTTTTAGACTACAGAGAGAAAGAATCAATACAGAAACGAGGGTTCAAGCTTAAAAATTCCGATCTGTCAATTGGCGAAGATTTCTCGCGGAAAATTAGAGATATTCGGAAAAAGTTGTGGGACAGCGCGAAGCCTAACCGGGACAATGGCGACAAAGTGTCCCTTTCCTTTAATAAATTGTACATTAATGGTCAAGCATTTGTCTGGGACAGTGAAAATGCAGTGAAAGTGCCGTTTGGGAAAAAAAAGGACAAAGCAACTACCCCAGAAAGCCAAAACGACCACGTCTCCAGCTCCCGAATGACACGTCGAAGAGCAGAATCAAAAAGATAAAATTATTGAACATAAATGCCAGAAGTGTAGTGAATAAAGTAGAGCAGCTCGAAATTGTCCTCATTGACCAAGATCCAGATATTGTGGCTGTCACAGAAACGTGGCTCTCGAGTGATATTGGTAGTCAAGAAATCTTCCCTCCGAACTACTCAGTGATGCGCAAAGATCGGCTTTCCCGGGGTGGCGGCGTTGCATTATTGATAAAGAACCACTTTTCCTTTATCACTCTGCCGGACATCCCGGGAGCAGAGGCAGTGTTTTGCAAGATTCTATGTGATGGCGTCAGCATTATCGTGGGATGTGTTTATCGGAGCCCCTCTTCTGGACGTGATTGCTTGAGTGCTGTACACGATTATATGCAGGTGCACGTACGGAACTCTAGACTAATCATCATGGTCGATTTTAACCTTCCGGATATTGACTGGGATACCTTGCACCATACTGATCCGGCCTCAGATGCACTCATTGATTTAATGCTGAATTTTAATCTACATCAAACAGTCTCCCGTCCAACTCGCATACTAGGCACAGCAAAAAGCATTCTCGACCTAATACTTGTAAGCGAGAACTTCCCAACACACCAGACTAAGCTTGACATAATCGACGGAATTTCTGATCACAGTATACCAGTCTGCGAGCTACCACTCAATATTCTAATACCAACCCGCTCCTCCCAATCGACTGTAAGTAATTTTAATAGAGCCGACGACGCTAGTATATCAACCCATCTTGCACACGAGTTTCAGATGTTTGCCGAAGCAGCATGTGAAGCAAGCTCAGATGTAAACTCCCTCTGGCTTCAGTTCAAGGAAATCATTTTTTTCTGTATATGCAGATATGTCCACTCAAAAAACAAGCGCGTTAAAACAAAGAACCCGTGGATCACGCGAGAGGTCATTCATGCAAAACGCAAAGTGAAAAGGCTGCGTCGCTCTATTAAGTCCAAAGGTACTAACCCCGACAGAAAACAAAAATTAGCCAGTGCAGTTGAAATCTTCGAGGATAAAATGATGAAATCAAAGGAATACTACTTTAGTTACGCTGCCTGACTTCCTTACTTGTAGCCCACACAGGTTCTGGAACCACTTCCGCAATAGAAACACAGCAGGACACGAACAGACACCAGAGGAAAACAGTGCGAAAGCTAATTACTTTAATGACTTTTTTCAGTCCGTATTTACCACCGATAATGGCGTTATTCCCCAGATGGCAACAACCCAAACTTCAGATATAAGAGAAATAAACATAACTGATGACGGAATTTTCAATCTTCTCTTGAACATCGACCCGAAGAAAGCCAGCGGACCAGATAACATACCGAATGCATTTTTGAAAAGATACGCCGAATGATGCAGCAAATATCTCGGCATAATATTCCGCAAATCACTTGCTGTGTCAAAACTACCAGATGACTGGAAGCTGGCGAAAATCATTCCGATCCATAAAGGAGGAGATATCAGTAGTGCATCAAACTTCAGGCCCATTTCACTGACTAGCACAGCATGTAAAGTTTTCGAACACATAATCTCAAAACATTTAACAGATTTTCTAGAGCATAATAAGTTGATATCACCTCACCAGCATGGTTTCCGCCGAGGGCTGTCGACTATCACTCAGTTAACCGAAGTCGTTCATGACTTGGCCCTCAGCATCGATACCTGCAGTCAAACTGATATATTACTACTAGATTTTTCCAAAGCGTTTGATTGCGTGTGCCATAACAAACTAATCGCAAAGCTGCAATGCGTGATAGGGCGGGGGGAAGTTCTGGGTTGGATCAAAGAGTTTCTATCTAACCGTTCTCAATTTGTAATCTTCCAAAATATGCCTTCTAAAGTAACCGCGGTCACTTCGGGAGTTCCGCAAGGCTCCGTTCTTGGCCCACTTCTCTTCCTTATCTATATAAACGATATAACCGCTCAGATTAAGTGTAACATTAAGCTATTTGCAGACGACTGCATCATCTACAGGAAAATAGAAAGTCCGGAAGACCACATTGCGCTTTCCCAGTCACTTGACGCTGTGGTGGATTGGTGTGACAGATGGCAGATGACCGTTAATTCTAAAAAATCAGTGTGCACGTCAGTAACCAGGAAAAGAATATCCTCATCTTTCCCTTACAGCATTCACGGTACGCCACTCATGAAAGTCTCCCAGCATAAGTATCTTGGTATTACACTAACCGCTGACTTTAGATGGGACGTACACATCGCTAATGTAACATCGGCAGCATTACGAAAATTGTTTTTTTTTTGAGAAGATGTATCCGACTCGCACCAGCATCTACTAAACTCCTAGCATACAAAACTTTCATAAGACCTATTTTAGAGTACGCCCACACTGTTTGGTTTCCGGAATCAACCACTAACAAAGCAAAACTAGAAAAAATACAAAGTAAGGCACTACGGTTCATCCATAATAAATATAAGCGTACTGACTCCCCATCGAACCTTGCAGCTATTTCAGGACTCCCGACGCTATCAATGAGAGCAAAGCACGCGCGTTTAAAATTTTTATACCAACTGTTGCATAACGATTATAACTTCAATGTGTCAAAATATATTTGCCCGTCACAGACTCGACCGACACGACACAAACATGCACTCACTCTAACTGATTATTCCTATCGCACAGATGCACTTAAACATTCATTTTTTCCTGTAGCCATCCGAGAATGGAACAAACTGGATGCCTCGATTACTCATGCGCCGACCTTAACAACGTTCGCTACAAGGCTCGAGGCCAGTATTGCCGCAGAGTAACGCTCTCAGTGATGCACATGGGCCTCTGGGTATTGATAATCCGTTTCACTTCCGTTCCTTCTTGTCGTCTTAATCAGTGCATCACCCCTTGCGTAGTCATAGTTTGTCTTCCTGGGTTCGATTGTCTGCTGTTATTCAGCATTATTATTGTTTCCATCATATACGTATCGTGTCTTGAGCGCCAAGGTTTTTTCTTTCATTTTTTGTTTTCGCTTCTACGTGCATGTTGTTCACTGTTAGCCGTGTTTGATCACTTCATATGGTAACCTTGTCTGGAGCTGATTGTACATAGTTTGTCCGCAGGTAGACAAATGAACCACTGTTCTACATATGGTAACCTTGTCTGGAGCTGATTGTACATAGTTTGTCCGCAGGTAGACAAATGAACCACTGTTCTACCAGATTTATCTTTGCATGTGTTCTTGCCGCATTTTGAAATTTCCTTGTGTTGTGTGATGTAGTTCTTGCCTCAGTGTAACTGTTGTGTGTGCCCACCTGCTAGGGCCCTGTAAAGGGGCCTGCAGTATTGAAAATAAATAAATAAATAAACAAATAAAATTACCAGGCTATAAAGCATTTATTCCCCCTCAAACTCAATGACGAAGGCGACGACCCCGTTCACCGCTACCTTTGTGCAACGCAACATTACGGCTATACAACACACTATAGACAGTTCTAACGAACAATACACGTTACTAGAAATTTTGCCGAGGAAAAAGGGAGACGCCAATCTCTTTATTCTGAACTTATACAGTTCCCCAAAAGACAGAGGGTCAGGAATTTTCGACCTACTGCTTAAAGCCACGCGCCTGGCCGCCAGGACACAACTTTTTGTGGTAGGTGACTTTAACGCCCAACATTCGGCTTGGGGCTACCGGGAAAACAACCCCAAGGGCACCAAGCTGTGGCAAACGACCCAAAACGTGGGCCTCACAATTCTTACCGATCCCCAAGAAAACACGCGGGTCGGCAATAGCGTTAGCGTGGATACCTCACCGGATCTCACACTCTCCAAAACATTCGCGACGCCCGCTGGTCGAACACGAAACACACGCTGGGAAGCGACCAATATATAATAGCCACGACATTTGACACGAAACTGCACAAACTGCACCTCATGCGCACTCGCATTACCGACTGGGATAGGTTCAGGCGTTTACGAGAGCAGACTTCCCCGGCCAGATCAACAATCTAAGGGAGTGGATCGCTGCACTCAAAGACGATGTCAAGACCACCAAGGTCGAGACGCCTATTGAGGAGTCGCATCAAACGACCGACTCTAAACTCCTCCACATGTGGAAAGCGCACCCCAACCTGCTAAATCGCTGGAAGAAACAGAGACACAACAGAACACAAGCGTATTGCGCAACTTGAGTGCCAAATCGAAAATTACACACTAGAACTACAAGAACAACAATGGGGCCAAATTTGTGATAATATGAATGGGAATATGGGATGCAAAAAGATATGGCTCTTGCTCCGCCACCTGCTCGACCCAACACACACAAAATCCACACAACGAGACCAACTCAAGAAACTAATTCACCAGTATCAGGGTACAGACACAGAGCTACTCGCCGAACTGCAAAAACGCTACCTGAACACGTCGCATACGGACCCCCTACCAGCATACGAGGGCCTCACCAATGAGACCCTGGACGCAGACATAGTGGATGCCGAGGTCTGGTTTGCTCTGGGTCAGCTCCGTACCACCTCCGCAGCGGGACCGGACGGAGTGCCAAAAAAGACGCTCAGAAACCTGGACCCCAAGTCTGTCGCGGCTCTCACAGACGTAATGAACGCCTACTGGAGGGAAGGCGAGATCCCCCAGGAATGGAGGCATGCACGGGTGACCTCCATCCCCAAACCGGGAAAGAAACTCTCGATTGAGAATCTGCGGCCCATCTCCCTCACGTCTTGCATCGGAAAACTCATGGAACATGTCATTCTTAGCCAAAGCAAAATTACGCGGAAGACCGCGACGTACTTCCTCCCACCATGATTGGCTTTATTGCTAGCTTGTCCACGCAGGACGTGATGCTCCAGCTTAAGAAGGACGTGCTGGACCCTCCACGCGGAACCGGGACGGACGCAGTGCTCGGGCTAGACCTGAACAAAGCCTTCGACAACATCTCGCATGAGGTCATCCTCACGAACGTCCCCAAAATAGACTCGGGAGAACGGACATTCAATTACGTCCGATCATTCCTATACGAGCGAACCGGAGAGCTTGCCTTAGGTGGCATCAAATCCGAGCCCATTCTTCTGGGAAGCCGAGCCAGGCCACAAGGCTCGGTGCTCTCGCCTTTCCTCTTCAACCTTGCACTCGTTACACTGCCCCCCAAACTCGCCGCCTTGCCGGGCCTGCAACACACCTTATACGCGGACGACTTTACCCTACGGGTAACCACTGGGAATGACGGCCAAATAGAGGATACCCTGCAGCAGGCAGTTGACATAATTGAAACTTATGAGTCGGGAGCGGGCCTCGAATCCTCGCACACGAAATCAAAACCGCTGGTTCTTAGGGCCCAACCACACGGTAGAAACGCAAACCTGACCCCGCCGACCCCTCTGAATGGTTATGTGCTAGGACTTCTGTCATGGAGGTCCAAACCATACGCATACTGGGCATGTACATACAGAACAATCGCAAAAACACCGAAACAGTCAACAGTCTCACGGCCACGGACAATCAGACTATGCGGCTAATCAGACGGATCTCCAGCAAAAGACGATGCATGAAAGAGAAAGAGCTATGTCGACTTGTGCAGGCTTTCGTGCTGAGCAGGACGTCTACTCCCTCCCTGGACTTCCCCCGGAGCGCGGAGTGATCGGACGCGTGGTGCATCGGCTCCGTCGATTTCTCGGCTGGAACCGCGGTAACCTGATGTAACGCCTATCAAACCTGTGCGACTGCAACCGTGAAGTCAGCAGGATCCTGGAGAACCCGATCACACCCAGGTACGCTGAATTTTCGGCCATTTCGAGCAACCCTCCGCATCACCACGTAGCGGTCGAGCTAAGCCTAACGGCTCCGGCTCCTCCGCCGCTGGCTGCGGAGACGCCTGCCGGCCAACCTCTCAACATGGCTCTACCTGAACAACGCGGATACGACCCAACGTTCCGTCGTGGTCATCTGTCCCTGTAAGCCAGCCAGAGGACGGCCCATCCACCATTTCGGCGCAGCAAGCTGCCCTTTTCCAAGTCGTTGAGAGCCGGCGCCGCCGCCGGCAGAACGCACGAGGAGCGGCAACACCCAAGACTCCTCTCAACAATTCAACAACGGGAGACGCTCGCGCTCCGTCTTCTACACCTCCACAGAAGACTTCTTCACCAGTCTCGAAGTGGACTCCCAAGCCAACGGTCAGGATGGACCCTGACGACTACGTGGTCGTGCTGCAGCCACGCAGTACGGTCTCCCTCAAGACGGCCTTCAAGCAAGGTGAGCTCGGCGCTGCCATTTCGCAACTCATCGGTAGGCAGCACATGAACACCATCACCATTTCACCAAATTGGGAACAGAACATCATCGTCTGTGGCACGCAGAACCCAGAAGTGGTTAAAAAGCTCCTCACGGACATTCAACTTAACACCAGCAGAGGATCGCTCGCATTTCACGGCCACCTCAAGCTCACCGGTGATGTGTGTCGCGGTGTGATATCTGTTCACAACTTAGAAACCAGTGAGTCACTAAAACATAATGTGCAGTGGCGCGGTGGTGAACTAGTTCATGTGCGCAAGCTGGGACAATCAAACGTAGCTGTGCTGACTTTCGAGGGACGCACTGTTCCGCGTTACGTCCACTATAACGCAGAACTGACTCCCGTCAAGGAGTACAAAAAAACAGTGCCAGCGTGCTACCGTTGCGGCACACTGGGGCACCGGGTGGACAACTGTCCCACCCCAGTCAAGGAAAGATGCGGCCTTTGTGGCCAAAACGTGGGGCTTGGTACTGAGGGGATGGCCCCCCACGTCTGCAATCCTATCTGTTTAATCTGCGGGGGCCCGCACCTCACCAGCTCCCGCGAATGCACCGCGAAATTCATCAAGTTGCCGCAGCCAGGGCCCAGGACGCCACCCAAGGGAGCCAATGCCGGCGCTACACGGGGAGGGCGGCAGCGAAACAACCAAAAGACGCCACGGCGTGGCGTGATGCCTCCCCCTGGCAAGACAGCAACAGTAACGCCACCACCCGGAGCAGCGGAGTTCCCAGCTCTCAGCGCTTCATCTGGCGGCGCCGCCTGCAACCAACCCAAGGTAGGCAGCTGGGCGAGGGTCGCCTCCTCTCCTTCCCCTCCTCCCTCCTCCCCCACCAGCACCGCCGAGACACAGGAACTCAAGCGCGAGCTCGCCCTCTTGCGAGCTCAAAACGAAAAACTAGCCAGCGAGCTTAACTCGCTCAAATCCCAATTCCATACTCCGCCCGCGTCGAGCGACGAGGCAGAAAACATAACAGACAGGGAGATCCCTCCTCCTGTGGAGAGTCGCGCAGCGGCCCTGGAGACCCGGGTGACCGCAATTGAAACACAATTGGCTGACCTCCCCAAAATTATCCATGACACCATCGCGCGTCAGGTGGAGAGTGTCATCGCACAGGTGACACAAGCCGTAACGCACATTATCCAAAAATGGATAAAAGATAATCCGTGCGTCCTTAAACGCGTAGGACCCATCAGGGACGCTAACCGCCCCTCAAAATTCAATAGAGCTATTCCCGATGAGTTTGACTTTTCGGAAGACTCCTGCACGTCTGCGCCGGTCACTAGCGGACTGGGGAGTCTTAACAACGTGACCCCACCCTCCGCCTCCGACCATGGCCCCTAACCCTAAGTCGCGAGCAAGTACAACTCAGCCGCTTACACTAACGCAGTGGAACTGCCGAGGTCTCAAGGACCACAAGAAGCGGACTCATCTCCGCCTCTATCTTGAGAATTTTGAGTTCCTCGTCGCCGTGGTTGCCCTTCAGGAACCCGGCGCCGGTGCCAAACTAACAAACTACACTACATTTCAACACAACCCGCAGACATGTATACTTGTTCACAAGCGATACACTGCGCAGGAGGTCACACTTCCCACAACTCCGTCTTTCCCATACACGATGGTTTCAGTGCTGCCCCTAAAGCGGTCTGACCCACCTGTACACATTCTAAATAATTACTGCCCACCGAAACTTAACAACGTCACGTTCAATGAAATTTTCACTCAAGCTATGCAGGTGGCGGGTAGGGATCCCCTCCTAATCGTCGGCGATTTCAACGCCCCGAGCAGGCTATGGGGATACCCCCGGGACGACACGCGCGGGAGGAAGCTTGCGGAACTTCTTTCCACACTTGGACTCACCCTGCACACTGACCCCGCCAACCCAACACGTGTCGGCAATTCCATTCAACGAGATACTTGCCCGGACCTCACATTTACACGCAACATACGACATGCCGACTGGCTGAATACAGAGGACACTCTAGGTAGTGATCACTGTATAATCAACACAACCATTTACATGCGTCCCCTGAAACGCCCACTAAAACAAGCTCGTATCCCAGACTGGACGACTTACCGCACCTCTCTACCTATTGTAGACCCCCTCCAGTCGGGATACGACGCCTGGTCCAGATCGCTCACGTCTACACTCACACAACACGAACAGCAGATACAGCTCACAGAAACACAAACAGACGTGGACAACCACCTTCTCCACCTTTGGGAGGCCCGTCGCAGCCTCACGAAGCGATGGAAGAAACAGAAACATAACAGACGCCTAAAGAACCGCATCCTCGAACTCACACAACAGGCAGCGGAATATGCTACTCAGCTAGCCGACACTAACTGGGTGCACCGGTGCAACGCGGCTGCTCGCCAGATGTCTGGCCGCAACACGTGGCGCCTGTTCCGCGCTCTCATCGATCCAATACAAACACGCACGGAAACCCAACGCCAATTACATAGGGCCTTGCACAACTTTACAGGAACGACAAAACAACTAGCGCACACGCTCAGGGATCGCTACCTGTGCACCACTAAGGACCCCCGGCAGGCGGCGTACTCGTATGCAGGCGAAGAGAACACGGAGCTGGACAAGGCGTTCCAGCTCCACGACCTCCGGGCGGCCTTGAGCAAAATGAAGCGGGGCACTGCACCCGGGCGCGACAAGGTTACGGTCAAGCTCTTGGCCAACATTCCCGACGCGGCCTACGCCGCGCTCCTCAAATACATCAATAGCATTTGGGACGGAGAGACTCCTCTCCCTTTCGATTGGAAATCGGCTCTCGTGACCTTTATTCCGAAAGCAGGCAAACCTATTGATGTGGAGAACCTTCGCCCCATCTCCCTCACGTCTTGTGTCGGCAAGCTGATGGAGACGATGGTGCGCGACAGACTCTCCGATTTTCTCGAAACACAGCACACTTTCGCGGACACCATGTTCGGTTTTCGCCCTCACAAGTCAGCACAGGATATACTTCTGCAGCTTCACCACGACATCTTAGATCCTGTCGAATGTCCCCACAACGACAAGGTGGTCCTGGCCTTGGATCTTAAAGGCGCATTCGACAACGTCAAACACGAAGTAATCCTGGACCACCTCATTAACACCAACTGTGGCCACAAAACATTCAACTACATAAAACAACTTCTTACAGACCGTCAAGCCTACATACGCATACAAGATGCGGAACACGGGCCATACACCATCGGCTCGAGGGGAACACCTCAAGGCGCGGTCCTGTCTCCCCTCCTCTTCAATTTGGCAATGCTTCATCTTCCCTCCAAATTGTCCTCTTTGCCCGGGATACATCACGCTCTTTATGCGGATGACATTACAATCTGGGCCACGCAAGGTAACCTGGGCCACATGGAATCCTGCCTGCAAGCAGCGGCGAGCCTAGTCGACGACTACGCGGCCTACTGCGGACTCCAGTGCGCCCCGTCTAAATCAGAATTTGTGCACATACGTCCCTCCCCTCGGGACACAACACCGCTTTGCATCAGTCTCCCCTCGGGACCGATCCGGGAGTCCAAGGAGATCCGCGTCCTTGGTCTCTTCATACACCACCAACGCAGAGTCGACGCCACCCTAGCCAAACTTCGCACGGTGGGAGACCAGGTGGGCCGCATGGTCCGCCGGGTCTTCAACAAGCGGGGCGGATTACGAAGCAAGGATGCACTGCGGCTTGCCCATGCTTTCGCAACGAGTAGAATCCTCTACTCAACCCCCTACTTGCACCTGCGCAAACATGATGATGACCAACTGGAGGTCATCCACCGGAAAGTCATCAAGCGGGCTCTCGACCTCCCGGTCACCACGTCCAACCAGCGACTTCTGGCCTTGGGCGTGGTGAACACATTTCGGGAGCTTCGAGAGGCCCACTTAGCCAACCAATACACGCGTCTTGCACAGACCACGTCCGGTCGCCGCCTCTTGGACCGGCTACACATCAAACATGACTACCATATTGAGGAAAGGGAGAGAATGCCAGAACCCTGGAGACGCGCCCTCCGGGTCCGACCCCTTCCCCGCAACATGTCCAGAGAAGACCATAGCGGTCGTCGCCAGGCGCGCGCGGAAGCGTTGGCGCGATACTATGGTAACCAACAACATGTGTATTACGTGGACGTTGCCGGCCCACACCACGGGGTATGGTACACGGCCGCAGTCGTACACAACACAAACACAGTCAACGGGCTCACTTTCAAAGCCTACAGCGCAACACACGCGGAGGAGATTGCCATTGCTCTTGCTCTCACTACTCCCAAGTCGAAACACATCATCACCGACTCGCGAGGGGCCTGTCGGAACTACGAGTTGGGCTGGGCTCCCCCGCTTGCCTGGCGCATACTAGAATATAGCTGTCGATCTGAAGATCCAACTCCACGCAACCTGATTTGGGCCCCCGGTCACCAGGGACTCCAGGGAAACGAACAGGCCGATCAGTCCGCCCGCGCACTCTCTCCCCGGGCTATCTCCCTGTCCTTGGAAGGGTACTCCCAAACAGACAATCTGGCCATTACATTCAAACAAATCACCGATTACTACAAGGAGGAGCACCGGCGCTACCCGGCCCCTTGTAAGGGTCTGGATCGCGCTGATGAGCGCCTCCTCATCAAAATTCTTACTAACACTGTACTGTGTCCGGCGGTGCTTAAACATTTCAATACATCCTTTGATGGCGCGTGCCAGTTCTGTGGGGAGGTGGCTAACACCTTCCACATGGTTTGGGCGTGTCAGTCAAACCCATCTATCCCCCCCAACCCCAACCCCACCAGAGAGGACTGGGAGGCAGCCCTGCTCGGCTGTCAGGACCTAAAGACCCAAAAGGCCTTGGTTCACCGGACGCGGGCGGCGTTGCTTGCCAATGGGGCCCCGGAATAGGGGCTCCACCTAGTATTGTTAGGGGAAAGGGCCAATAGGGCCTACCCCAATCACCTCTCTGTAAATATTTATTGCATTATAAATGTTTTTCACCACCACCACCTCCCTCCCTTACCTGCAACTGCAGCTTGCGGAAAGAAATAAGGTTGAAGCTACAATCCGGCAGGCCTACAAGGCGGTCCTTGGGTTCCCGCACAGTACGTACACGGAAAGGTTGCTGGCCCTTGGGGTTCAAACACACTCTCTGAGCTGTGCGAGGCGCACCTCGTTTCCCAGCTCGGACGACTCACTCGCACGAGCGCGGGAAGGGCAATCCTATATAGATGTGCGAACAGCTCCCAGAGAGGGACGCGAAAACGCAGTTACCGACGCACATCAGGAAAACTCGTTTGATCAAACCCCTACCCAAGAATATGCTGCCCGCGCACCACAAAGGACGACGCATAGCGAGAGCTCGCGCCCTACACACCAAATACGGCCGACACGACAACGTGCCTTACGCGGACGCAGCGGAATACGGACAAACACCGAGAAAAGCGTTTGCACTGGTCGCGGTGAACGGTAACGGCGCCCCGTTGGCGGCTGCGTCGATAGAAAAGAGCTCCTCCGAGACTGCGGAGGAAGCGGCAATAGCCTTAGCGATAGCGAACACGCCTGCTAATAATGCATTCAGCGACTCCAAAACAGCCATTCGCAAATTTGCGAGGGGCCGTATCACATCTACCTCACTCCGCATCCTTCAAACCCCCCCCCCCCCCCCTTCCGATTAGAGAAGTTGAATTGATGCCGGTCCCGGCCACCTCGTCTAATGCGGGGAACGAGGCGGCTCACGCGCAAGCCCGAGGTTTCGTCGACCGGGCAGTGAGCGCGCCCTCCGACCCGAATTTCACGAGGGACGGATTGATCTCATTTCATGACATCACGAATCACTTAAGGCTGGAGAGGCGCGCGTAAACCCCTCCCCACAAATCGTTAACAAAAGCGCAGGAAGTTACCGGGCACCGTCTGCAAACACACTCCCTTCTCAATCCGGCACTGCTTGCCCTATGTACCCTGGCCAGTACGATCCAAACAGCCATAAATGTGGTGAAAGGGCCACCTACGACCACATTCTGTGGAATTGCGCCGATGATCCGCCTCCGGCGGAGTTGATACATCTCCCTTCTCCCGAGCGGTGGGAGGCCGTGCTGGTCAGCTCGGACCCCATGATCCAAGTGCGGGCAAACGAGCCGGCCAACGAGGACGCCGCTAGCCTTGGGCTAGCGGCCATCTAGTACGTGCCTCCGCAACCTGCTCTCGACACAATAAATGTTTTACAATCCAATCGACCACCCGGGGTTCTTTTAATGTGCACTGACATCGCACAGTACAGAGAGAGAGAGAAAACTTTATTTACACAGGAATTCGGGGCACGCTCCAGGGTCCCCGCACGACCCCACTGCACTCAAGTGTTTATGTTCCGAAGTGCATGCCGGAGTGGGGAAGGAGGGATGATAGTGGGCTAGGTTAAGGTACGGGCCTCTAGAATTTCGCCTTCATTTAAATTCAGCGTCTGCGGCCGATATCGACCCTGTGTCTTTCGGGCAAGAGAAAAAGGGGCCGTAATGAAGAAAAAAATTGTATTTGAGAAAAGGAAATTACGCAGTAACTGTCTCACATCAATCGGTGGACACCCGTCAACCGTTTGTACATGAAGGAAGGAAGTTGGGGTGAAAGAAAGAGACAGAGAGGCTGTAATGAAGAAATTGAAAATTGTATTTGAGGAAAGGCAATTACGTAAACTCTCTCACACTCGCTGCTCGCGCGTGTACAGTTGGGGCTCTCCGGGGTTCCGCCAAATCGCTGACATCTAGCGTAGCGTTCCTTCCGCAATAAAAAAGAATTCGCCGAAGGGCGCATAACTTGCTCCATGGTTAAATGGACGCCTTACTCACGCTGTGAGATACCTGGCGTTCGTGAGAAAAAAAAATGGCTGTGGTTTAGTTCTGGTGAAGCCTGGAGGATTGCGAAAGCAACATCAGCGCGTAGCCATATATTGTGGCGGGAGCTGCAGTGCCCACAGTCTCGCCATTTCGCATGCTGTTGCACGACCATACTGCGCATGCGCGAGGAGCAATGATGTCACTGTTACAGCTGGCGGTCCTCGCCGAGCGCGCGCTCGCCTTCCTTTCCTTAAAATGATCGGAGTGTAAAACGTTGACAACGCCAACGCCAATGAACACAATGAACGCCGATGGCCCATGGTTTCAGCGCAGCGTTTCTGGCACAACCCTCTTCTCTCTCTCATCACTCCACGTACCTATAAGAATGATTCAGGCGTCCACTCACCCAGTGAGCCATTATGCGCACTTCCTTTCCTTAAAACGATCCGAGTGTAAAACGTGGTCAACACAAAGGAGGTTATACTAAAATATAACCTCCTTCGTCAACACCAATGAACACAACGAACGCCGATGGCCTATGGCTTCAGCGCCGCGTTTCTGTCACAACGTTGTCAATTCCAACGCATGCAGCGCATACCTGTCACTACCGCCACTGGTTGAGGTGTCCACCATTCCAAGAGGGCAGTTACGCGCCTTCCCTCTGGGTGAGGTGTCCATCGAGATGTAGACACCTCGCCCTCACCTTACGCTGCGTATATCCTGGCATAGCAGTGCTAAGCCACTGCCAGTTTTATCCTCATCATCATCATTATAGCTTGACTACACCTACTGCAGGGCACAGACCTCTCCCAGGTCTCTCCAATTAACCCTGTCCTTTGCCAGTTGCGGCCACTGTATCCCCGCAAACTTCTTAATATCATCCGCCCACCTAACTTTCGCCGTCCCCTGCTACGTTTGCCTGCTCTTGGAATCCACTCCGTTACCCTTAAGGACCAGCGGTTATCTTGCCTTCGCATTACATGCCCTGTCAAATTTATATACACCACAAACCACGAAGATGGAGATGCACAATCGCTACTGCGCATCAAAGATGGAGAGAGAGGGAGACTGTCCTCGAGCAACACCGCCTCGAGGCGATGGAGAGCTCGCGGCAGCGGAGAGCAAGCCGACTCACGCGTCGCCATAGCAACGGAGAGGCTGACGTCACACCATCTGTTAGGCGCGGCGGCTGCTCTTTGAGGAGCCGGGGGGTCTACGGACTACGCGATGAGCGGTTTGACCTTGCGTAGTATTACTATTATTTTCGCAATAAAAATTGGGTAGCAGGATATGCGTAGCGAAAGCAGGCATGCTACACAGCTGGCGAAGCGAGCGAGGCGAGCGCAACATCGAGGCAAGCGATGTGACGTGATACTAAACGATATCTGGCGTTCGTGAGAAAAAAATTGGCAGTGGCAGGATATACGCAGCGAAAGCAGGCATGCGAGAGAGAGGGAAATAACTTTATTTTAAAAGGAATTCGGGGCACGCCCCAGGGTCCCCACACGAACCCACTGCACTCAAGTGTTTATGTTCCTGAGGTCCATAACACTGGCAGCCCGGCCGGTGGCGACGGTCTGCACGGCTGGGTCCTCCGAGCGCAGCAGGGTCTCCCAGTCCTCCCAGGTCTTGAGGGTCTCTAGGTCCCGCGGGGGAGGGTCCTCCGGGCAGAGTGAAAGGATGTGGAGGGAAGAGGCGAAGGGTTCTGGGCATAGAGCGCAAGCAGGAGTGGGGAAGGAGGGACACAGCTGGCGAAGCGAGCGGGTGGTGGTGGTGGTGTAAAACATTTATTTGTACTATATACAGAGGTATTGCTTGGACCGTGCCTGAAGGGACCGGCCCTCACAATCACTAGGAGGGATCCCTAGTCCGGGACCCTGTGGCCTTCGCGGCGGCCCGGGCTCTTGTCACCAGGGCTCGTTGGTCCTGGAGAGTTGAGCAGCCGAGCAGGACAGCCTCCCAGTCCTCTCGAGTGGGGTGGGAAAGCAGGATTCGCCGGGCATCCCCACACCATGTGATACGTGTCCGCAAACACTTCCCCACAGTGTGGACACTCGCCCGAAAAGGCCGAATTGAAATGTTTGAGCACTGCCGGGCACAGTACCGTGTTGGTGTAGAGGCGAAGTAGCCAACGCTCCTCTGACTTATTGAGGCCTTTACAGGGGGGTGGGTATCGGCCGTGAGCGTTTTGATACAGGAGAGAGATCGCCCGAAACGTAATAGCCGGATTAAAATCAGTAGCCGGATCAGGCGGCGAGAGAGGCGATGCCCGGTGGTTAAGCGCGCGGGCGGTAGTGTCCGCTACCTTATTTCCCTCTATCCCCGCATGTGCTGGGGCCCAGATGATGGTGCGCCGGGTTGGGAAATCCCGGTACTCACATCTGTGTAAAATTTGGAAAGCACGATCTGGAATTTGGCCCTGTTCAAAATTGCCGCAAGCTTCTCTTGAGTCGGTGATAATGACTCGGGACTCTGGATCCGCAGCTGCAAGTGCGATAGCAACTTCCTCCACGAATGTAATGTTAGGGGCACGGAAGGTGAGGCCCTGAACTGGGTTGTTTTGGTGGACAACGGCAGCCGTGTACCAACCCCCATGGTGTGGACCTGCGGCGTCCGTGTAAAATACCCCTGGTCGAGCACCATACTGCTTGGAAATGGCCTCCGCTCGCGCGAGGCGGAGGCCATCATGGGCATCTTTTGTCATGTTATTCGGGAGGGGGCGAACCTTTAGTGCGAAGCGCCAGGCCTTGGGCATGGGTACCCGCTTCTCCTCTTGGGTTGTGTAATTGATGTGGAGGCGGGTCAGTAGGCGGCTACCCGCACGTGTTTTGCTTAACCGCAAGTGTTGATTGCTGAGATGAGCCTCGCGCAGCTCCCCAAAGGTGTTCGTCATCCCCAGGCCGAGGAGACGCTGGTTGGATGTTGCAATTGGGAGGTCGAGAGCTCTCTTATAGATTTTTCGGGGAATCACTTCGAAAGCGTTCTCATCGCATTTGCGCAGGTGGAGGTACGGTGCCGAATACAGGATTCGACTGGTTACGAATAGATTGGGCAGCCGCAGGGCGTCTTTGCATCGCAACAACCCTCGTTTGTTTGATACCCGGCGGACCATACGGCCCACCTGATCCCCCACATTGCGGAGTTTCTTCGGCGTGGTGTCAATCTTGCGGTTCTTTTGTATGTAGAGTCCCAATACTCTGATTTCATCGTGTTCAGGTATCGGGCCACTAAGCAGGGAGAGGACAATTTTGGTTGTGCACCTTGGATTGGGACGTATGTGCACGAATTCCGATTTGCTCGGGGAGCACTCAAGGCCACAGCGGTGTGCATAATCGTCCACAATAGCCGCCGCTTGCTGCAGGTTGGCCTCGATTTCTCCAACCGAACCGTGTTGCTCAGAGGGTGATGTCGTCCGCGTACAGGGCATGCTGCACACCCGGGGCCTCACCCAGCAGGGTAGGGAGCTTCATCATGGCCAGATTGAAGAGAAGAGGCGAGAGGACTGCTCCCTGTGGAGCCCCTCGCGTACCAAGTTGATACGGGCCATGGTCACTGCCTTGGAGTCGGATATGATTGCCGATCTGTGAGGAATTGCTTGATGTATTGGAATGTGTTGTACCCACAGTTCACTTGGGACAGG
Source organism: Amblyomma mixtum (assembly GCF_055824585.1). Taxonomy (NCBI): domain Eukaryota; kingdom Metazoa; phylum Arthropoda; class Arachnida; order Ixodida; family Ixodidae; genus Amblyomma; species Amblyomma mixtum. Next base: position 108,263,129 of record NC_143019.1, on the reverse strand, counting down.
TGGGAGAGGATGATATCACGGGTAACATTGTCGAAAGCCCCCCGCAAGTCCAATGCGAGGACCACCTTGTCATCGCTAGGGTGCTCGACTAGATCAAGAATCTCTCTATGAAGTTGCCGCAGCAAATCTTGTGCGGACCGGTGTGGGCGGAACCCGTACATGGTGTCTGCAAAGGCGTTGTGCGTTTCTAGGTAGGTGGATAGTCTGTCACTGACCATGGTCTGAACTAATGGAGATGATGGTGCGGGATCGGTTATCTACATATCTTGAACACAAACAAGTCTTTGCGAGCACCATGTTCGGATTCCGCCCACACAGATCCGCACAGGATGTCCTCCTGCAACTCAATCGGGAAGTCCTTGACCCCCTCGAATGCCCCATAAAGACCGGGTAGTACTCGCCTTGGATCTTAAAGGGGCATTTGACAATGTAACACATGAGATCATACTCACTAACCTAAGTCACACCGACTGTGGCCTTAACACATTCCAATACATAAGCCAATTATTAATGGATCGTCAATCCTACATTCGAATTCAAGATAGAGACCAGGTTTGCCTGCTTTGGGTATGAAGGTGACGAGAGCCGTCTTCCAATCCACTGGGAGAGGCGTACCTCCCGTCCAGATGGCATTGAAGTATTCGAGCAGCTGCTTGTAGGCCGGTTCGGGTAGGTTAGCGAGAAGTTTCACAGTTACCTTGTCCCTGCTCGGGGCTGTCCCTCGTTTCATTTTGGCCAGGGCCGCTTTGAGGTCGTGAAGCTGGAACGTTTGATCCAGCTCTGCGTTCTCAGAACCTGCATACGAGTACGCCGGACCATGCGAATCCTGGTCTGTGTACAGATATTTGCCTCGGAGCGCGTCAGCCAGTTTGGCTGTGTCTCCGTTGAAGGTGTGAATTGCTCGCCAAATTTGACCACAAACTAAAAGAGCTAGACGCACGCCTCGAGGTCAGATTCAATCACCTTCCCGCCACCCTCACCGAAAAACTTGAGCAGCGCATGGACGCTATGCTTACCAAGATGATTGAGCTCTTGGAACATAATCTTAACCATCGCTTCACCCAACTTCAAACCCCCTCCACTCCCCCCATCCTTCCTCCGCAAGCACAAACCACCTATCCTGAGCCACACATACCAATTGACACCCGTCTTACATCCATCCTCAATCCCCCTACCATCCAATATGGCGGCGGGGAACACTAATTATCTACCTATTTTAACCTGGAACTGCCGCGGCTTCCGGACGCGCAACTTCGCTGTGTGAACCGGGGTGCCAGTGCTATGGCCCTACGTGTCCTGGACATATGCGCGTAATGTGAGGGCTGTACGGTGGCCCTGAGACCTTGTACGGTCCAAACTCACTTGCTTAATAAAGTTTTCCATCCATCCGGGCAAAGCGCGCGCCTCTGCAACTTCTCCTTCCCACCATCACACCCACGCCCCACATACTACATCTACAGGAGACTGCACGCCGGGCAACCCTCCCCTGCTACACATCTACACACTCGGATACCACTAACACACCCATGGCGTCCACACTCATCCACCGCAGCGTCACCTACAAAACTCATCACATCACGTCTGAGACGCCCTGCGCGATCACAGAACTTATACATCACACACATTCACTTCCTTCTATATTTATAGCAAACATATACCACCCCCGTCCCTGCCGATGGCCTCGCTAGAATCACTTCTGCGAAAGCTACACCATCTAGCAGGGAAACATCCCCTACTCATCGGTGGGGACTTCAACAGTCAGCATACTGACTGGAGATACACAACCACGACACATCGAGGTCGCAGGCTCTGGCTGCTCTTGCAGAACCTCCAACTCACTGTGCACAACACGTTTCAGACGCCTACGAGGATCGGCAACAGTGTCAGCATGGACACCAGTCCGGACCTGACGCTGAGCCGCTGTATCCGCGGCGTTACCTGGAACAGAACACAACATACACTGGGCAGTGATCATTATATTATACAAATCACTGTCCCGTACAAAGCACCCCGTCACGCAAATACAACACACAAACTCATTAACTGGGATGCCTTTCGCGCTGTACGCACCGCCCTCCCAGACACTCCCATCGCAGACATCGACGAATGGGTGCAGCCACTCAAGCATGACGTTCACCACAACACGCGAGACATTGAAACTACAACCGAAATACCTACCCTTGACACTCGCCTAGCCCACCTCTGGGAGGCTTACCACAGCATCCTAGAACGCTGGAAAGGCAACAAACACAACAGAACGCTTAAGAAGCGGCTGGCCGCGCTGCAGACACAAATCCAACAGCACTCTGAGGAGCTCTGTTGATCCAACTGGGGACAGATATGTGACGGCATCGCCGGAAACCTGTCCAGCAAACGCGCATGGCAACTCCTCCGACACCTCATTGACCCCACGCGCACCAAATCAGCAACACAGCACCACGTGACACGCCTCACACATGAACACATTGACGATCCCGACACCCTTCTAGACACACTTCAAACCATGTACACATCTCCAGGCGGCCCTATACCTCCACCGCACTACACAGGACACGCAAACCCAACACTCGACACCGACATCACGGAGACGGAAGTCAGAGCGGCCCTCCTGACTCTCCGCGCCAACTCCGCACCTGGTGCAGACCAAATCACAAACTCCATGCTCCGTAATCTGGATGACCAATCGATCACCCACATTACGAAATACTTCAACCAGTGCTGGAGGGCGGGTAACCTCCCGCAGTCCTGGCGCCACGCGACAGTAATATTCATACCTAAACCCAACAAACCACTTACACTTCAAAACCTTCGCCCTATTTCGCTAACCTCATGCCTTGGGAAGCTCCTAGAGTATGTTGTGTTAGCGAGACTCACAAGTCACATGGCGGACAACAATCTTTACCCGCATAGCACGGTAGGATTTCGCCCCCATCTATCCGCACAGGACGCTATGCTGCAACTCTCACACGACATTTTCGACCCGCTTCTTCCGGGTCACACCAAGGCAGTCTTAGCTTTGGATCTCTCCAAAGGTTTTGATCGCATTGAACATCAGGCGATCATGACTGCTCTATCCCCATTGAATGTGGGTGCACGCACGTATGCCTACATTCAAGCATTCCTCACCGACCGCACAGCTGAGATACACTTCGGCCCTCTGTCTTCCCCCTCCTACACTCTTCAGAGTATCGGCACCCCTCAAGGGTCCGTCCTTTCCCCCTTTCTTTTTAACATTACCCTCATCCCTCTCGCCCGAAAATTGGCCACTATTCCATATCTGAAGCACACTCTTTATGCCGACGATGTCACCCTGTGGACAACTCACGGCAGTGACGGAGACATAGAGAACACCTTACAGGAAGCAGCCACCCTCACCCAAAATTACGCACGGACCATCGGACTGTCTTGCTCCCCAGAGAAGTCCGAACTCTTCCTCATCCGGCCTAAGAACCACCGCTGCCCCCGCTCTCCCATTGCCATTGAACTGAATGGTGACCCGGTACCTGAGGTTGGAACCCTCCGTGTATTGGGCCTGCACATCCAGAACGATGGCAAAAACACCACCACCCTCAAGAAACTCAAGCAGGTTGTAGGCGCGATATCGCAGCTCATGCGCAGGGTTTCGGGACGTCATAGAGGCATGAAGGAGCGCGACCTATGTCGCCTCATTCATGCCTTTGTGCTCAGCCGTGTGCTGTACACTACCCCATACTTACACCTATCCACACATGACATAAACGCTTTGGATGCTTTGATTCGCAAGGCATTCAAGGTAGCACTTCACCTTCCCGTCAACACACCCACAGACAGATTACTAGTCCTAGGCATCCACAATACGATCGGGGAACTGGTGGAGGCCCACCGACAGGCCCAATACATCAGGCTCACACAAACCTCCACTGGTCGGTATATTCTGGATACCCTCGGAATCAAAATACCGGCCAACGACCCAACCCCCCTCGCCATCCCACGATCCCTTCACCGAGAGCTCCTCATCAGGCCGCTCCCGAGGAATATGCACCCGTCCCACCATGAGCAGCGCCGCAGAGCCCGTGCGAAGGCACTCCATCGAGCGTATGGCCCCCAGCCGGACGCCGTATGGGTGGACGCTGCCTGCACGGGTGATGAAGCGACAGCAGCTGTGGTGGACTCCTCTTTCTCCGCCCACCTCACACTACCTCTCCCTCCAGACACGTCCCCAGAGGCTGCAGAGGAAGCCGCCATTGCCCTTGCTATAACCAGCACGGAAGCCCGGTACATTTTAAGCGATTCTAAAACTGCGATTCTAAATTTTGCTCGAGGCCGAGTCCATGTCCCTGCTTTTGGCATACTGGACTCGCCCGATGCCCCCCCGCCCTGCCAAGTTGAGCTGATATGGGTGCCCGCGCACTCCGGGAATCCCAGAAACGAGGCCGCCAACCTTTTAGCCCGAGGTTCTTTAAACCGGGCTCAGGTGGCCTCTGATCGGGGATTCACGAAGGAGCGCATGCACTCATTCAGTGAGCTGACCCAGGCCTTAGTCGGGCGCGCACGGGCGGCGGCAACCGCCACTGGGGTCCCATACTAGGGACCTCCACCTAGTGTTTGCAAGGATCGGTCCTTTACGGGCTGATCCAAACATACCTCCTGTTCATTCGTAATGTTTTCACCACCACCCAGGCGCACAGAGCCTTACGCCAGCTCTACCCCCCGCCCCACCCATCCCTAGATAACAAACACGCAACACTCTGGCGCAGACTACAGACACACACACTCCCTTCACCCCTTACCCTAGCCCATTATCATCCCTCCTTCCCCACTCCGGCATGCACTCTATGCCCAGAACCCTTCGCCTCTTCCCTCCACATCATTTCCCTCTGCCCGGCGGACCCTCCCCCGCGGGACCTAGAGAACCTCAAGACCTGGGAGGACTGGGAGACCCTGCTGCGCTCGGAGGTCCCGGCCGTGCAGACCATCGCCACCGGCCGTGCTGCCAGTGTTATGGACCTTCGGAACATAAACACTTGAGTGCAGTGGGGTCGTGCGGGGACCCTGGGGCGTGCCCCGAATTCCTCTGTAAATAAAGTTTTCTCTCTCTCTCTCTCGCGAGCGCAACATCGAGGTAAGCGATGTGACGTAATGCTAAACGATATCTGGCGTGCGTGAGAAAAAAATTGGCAGTGGTATTATATACGCAGCGAAAGTAGGCATGCGACACAGCTGTCCAAGCGGGCGGAGGCGAGCTCAACGTCGAAGCAAGCGATGTGACACCAAACTGCGGCGTCGGCCATTCAATTTCAGTAATTCCAGTTAACTATTAGATTAGCAATACCAGTCGTAACTATGAATAGAGTACCGCTATTTGAAAACAAGGTGGTTCGCTTGCATACTTATGGTCAATTAAATGCAGGGATGCTGTCTTAGCCGTCACCACTAGTAGCGCTTAATTAAGGCATGATTGAACGAGTAGCAGCTTTATGTGCGTGTTTATACCGGTGTATCTCAATCCTGGGTGTTTTGGAGAGGTGGAGGACGCGTTTTCTGAACGTGTACGCGCCTGGCACGCGGGCACTGAGAAATGAATTCTTCCGCTCGGTCGCGTCCCACTGCCTCTACCTTATGCCGCATGTCATAAGGCCGGAAGCCTTTAATGCCTCATCGTTGTAAGCAGAAGTTGTCGACAGAAATGTCACGCTTTTCAATTGGTCGAAACGGTCATGACGTCACAGTGCGCGAATTTCAAACGGGGCCAATTGTGCTTTGGCTAGTAACCATGCAACCAATTAAAGGGATCGTATAATGATGCTCCAAGTAAGTGCAAATGAGTTTAGTTAATTCCTCAATTACCCAATTAGCCTAATTAACCTTTCTAATCAGGCCAGATAAATAAATAAAACAGAGTAGGAAATTTGTCGAGTTCGGGAATCGAACCCCGGTCTCCGGAGTGCGAGGAGGGCATGCTAATCACTCCGCGATGCCAGCTCGATGGTTGGGAATGAATAAAGGCGCGTCTAGTGAATACGGTCTCTCCGTTCACTACCATCTTCCTCTCTACCCGTTATGGCGAGGTTGAGGTGTCCACCAAGGTATGTGAGACAGGTACATAAATTTCCTTTCCTCAAAACCAATTTACCGACGAGCAAGGCGTAGAACCGAACGGACGATGGCGTTCTATGGACTCCCTGGCAGCGTTGCAAGACGCTGTCGCGTCCCACTCAAGCTTAACATCTTAACAACGCATCAGTGACACAAGCGGCAACACTGTGCTTATGGCTTTCGCCTCACCGTGCTTTAGGTCAACAAAGTGCCCCCCTGAATTTTTAATTGTGTGCTGGACACCACGCGGGATATTAGGAGGCCCGGGCAGGGTGCCTCGAATTACCACGCACGCGAACTCGGCAGGTTAGTGCGCCAAATGAAGCTATCCGACGCCTGGGTCTTGAGGCACGATAGCGTATTCACAGCCACTCGCACGAGAGGCCAGAGTGCGAGCAGGATAGATAGAGTCTATCTCCCCTCGAAATCTTCACTCGTCCTTGCAGTCATGCGAGATAGTTAGGTTCCCGGGAGGCGTCCGCGACCTCAGTGACCACCTTCCTGTTTTGGCCACGCTGAAGAACGGGTCAGGGCGAACCAGTATTTCCCACACTTGGCGGATGGACGTGTCTCTATTGCACGATGAGACCAGCGTGCGAGACCTTCGAACGGCCCTAGCCGAGTCTATCGTAGGCGTGGACCGTCTCACCCCTAACGGGTGGGACGCCCTCAAGTGCCAGTGGCGCTTCATCTTGATCGGGGCAGGAAAACGCAAGCGCGTGAGACACACGCAAGCCCTGAATGAGGTCCTGCGCAGAATTCGCATTGTCAAGGGGGGAGGCGACCTCACCTTCGCCATGCGGGAGTACTTGAAGATCCTCCGCGTTAGGTATCACCGCATTCTGGAGGAGGGGTCTCGCGATTCACGCGCAGCCGCGGATCTTCGGGTGCCTCTTCCATGCGCCACAACGACAAGGCCATCCTTGCCCTCGATCTTAAGGGGGCCTTTGACAACGTTCGTCATAGCAGCATCTTGGCTAACTTGAGTACCACTGATTGTGGGCGCAAGGCATTCACATATGTAAGAGACTTTCTCTCGAAGCGTCAGGCCTTCCTCAAGATTGAGGATGACGAATACGGACCATACACGATGGGTACACGGGGTACACCCCAAGGGGCGGTCTTGTCGCCACTTCTTTTCAACATTGCCATGATGCAGCTTCCCCACCAATTGGCCCGGGTGGAAGGCATTCATCACGCACTATACGCGGACGACATAACAATTTGGACTACCGAAGGGAGCCTTGGGGAAATGGAGGACCGCCTTCAGCGGGCCGCCACCATAACCGATAGCTACGCTATCGGCTGTGGTCTCCAATGTGCTCCCGCAAAATCGGAACTTCTGCACATCAGATCCGATCCTAAGGACAACACGAGTTTGCAAATCTCTCTGACGGGAGGCCCTATCAAAGAGGTCGGGGAGCTCCGCATACTAGGTCTGTTCATCCATAACAGGCTCAGCCCGGAATCCACTATTGCCAAACTCAAGCGCGTAGGCGAACAGGTCGGACGCATGATCCATCGCGTTTCTAACAAGCGCGGCGGGTTGCGAGGCAGGGACGCGCTTCGGCTCGCCCATGCCTTCGTGACCAGCAGGATCCTGTACTCCGCTCCCTACCTTCGCACTACGAAACAACACGAAATAAGAATCGACACCATCGTTAGAAAGGCTACAAAGCGAGCACTGGGCCTCCCAGTGGCCACCTCCAATGCTAAGTTGTCGGCGTTGGGGGTGATCAACTCCTACCAGGAGCTACGAGAGGCCCACCTCGTGAACCAATATACGCGACTCTCGCAGACGGCATCCGGGCGCCGCCTGCTAGACCGCTTGCACATCCAACACGAGTGCACTCCAGAGGAGACGTGTCGGATTCCGGAGCTATGGCGTCACAAGCTCTGGGTCCCTCCACTCCCGCGCAACATGGACACACATACACACGAAGGCAGACGAGAGGCGCGCGCTCGGGCCCTCGAACACCAACACAGATCCAAACAGGGTGTATACTACGTTGACGTGGCAGGGCCGTCGCCCAATGGATTCTACACGGCCGCAGTAGTTCACCAGGATCAATGCGTTAACGGGCTCTCCTTTCGAGCTCGAAATTCAGCACAGGCTGAGGAAGTAGCAATTGCGCTTGCCGCCTCGGACTTGAATTCGAAGGTAATCGTGACAGATTCGCGTCGAGCCTGTCAACACTACCTGGCTGGCGAGATTTCACCTTTAGCCTGGAGTATATTAAAGCGCGCAGTGAGGGAATCGGACCCTTCGCCCAAACGCATAGTTTGGACTCCAGGCCATCAGGGCGTTAGAGGTAATGAGGCTGCGGACGCGGCTGCCCGAGCGCTTACCTACCGGGCACCTCACCCAGGCTCTTCCGGCTCGGAGATTGTGCAACAGCTTCTGCGGTTCAGAGAAATTCTGGACGACTATTGCGAACGCCATCGTCTTTTCCCGGTCCCTGCTAAGGGCCTGAGTAAAGCTGATGAGCGAACTCTGAGGCGCTTGCAGACCAACACTCTGTTGTGTCCTGCAATAGTGAAACATTTCGACCCCAAAATTGATGGGCGCTGCCCTCACTGTGGGGAAGTTTCCGATACCTTCCACATGGTTTGGGCCTGTCAAAAGAATCCTTCCCTTCCCCCCAATCCTTCCCCTTCCCGAGAGGCATGGGAGGCAGCCCTGCTCAACTGCTCGGGGCTGGAGTCTCAAAGGGCTCTAGTCCAACGGGCGCGAGCAGCGGCCTCGTCCAGCGGGGTCCCGGACTGAGGACTCCACCTATGCAAAACGGCCATTTTTGGTCTGCAAACTCTCCTGTTGTTTATTAAAAAGTTTTCACCACCACCGGGTGCCTCTCGAAGACACTCCAGACCTTATTCACGCGCGCAGTCTCTGCCATCGAGGCGACCGTCCAGCCCACGTTGCGGACGTCGAGCTGGCGGACGGCTCCAGGTCGTCCGATCCAGCCGACATCGCGTGAGTGTTTCGTGACTTTTACGCCGAGTTGTTCGCGACACAGGGCCTCGGCCAACAAGAGTCGTTCGAGGCGAGCGTCGCGGAGTTTTGCGGCACTTTGCCGCGCCTACCCAACGAGGTGGGCGATTTCCTTTGCACCCCGGCTACGCGGGAGAAGGTTTTAGACGTCATCATACACATGAGGCAGACATCTGCGCACGGGCCAGATGGCCTAGTCGTGGCCTTTTACCGCGACTTTTTCGATATTCTCGGCGGCCTCCTTACCGACCTGGTAAACTCCTCCTTGACGGAGGGTGTGAAGCCTCTCTCTTCCAGTAAGGGAAGGATCGTCCTGATCGCAAAAGACGGTGGTGGTGGTGGTGGTGAACACATTTATTACGAATGAACAGGAGGTATGTTTGGATCAGCCCGTAAGGGACCGATCCTTACAAACACTAGGTGAAGGTCCCTAGTATGGGACCCCCGTGGCGGTTGCCGCCGCCCGGGCGCGCCCGACTAAGGCTTGTTGGGCCTGTAAGTCGTGGCAGCCGAGCAGGGTCGCCTCCCAGTCCTCCCGGGTTGGGTTGGGGATGGAGGGAATAGCGGCGTTGGAGGGGCAGGCCCACACCATGTGATAGGTGTCAGAAGACACTGCACTGCAGTGTGGGCAGCTGCCGCTAAAGGAGGGGTCAAATGTTTTAGCGCTGCCGGGCACAGCAATGTATTGGTGAGAAGGCGGAGAAGGAGCCGCTCATCCGCCTTCTTCAGGCCTTTACATGGGCTAGGTTAAAGGCGATGACAATTTTGATAATATTGATACATGCATTCGAAGAGACCGAAGTAATGCATGCACTAGAAGAGGAAGAAGTTAGTTGGGTCTCGCGCGCGCGCTCGGGCCACTAAGGGACTGCCGCAGTTTTGTCGTCTCAGCTCCGGTGTTCTATTTCGCGTTGCACGCTACAGTTTGGTGGAGGTGCGGGGTAAGCTTCCCGACCTGCGCACTCTATACAGCGTCACTACGGACCTCACACCGGTTCACCAGCGACCCAGCCGTCGTCTCCGCGGAGAGTCGCCTGAATTTGGGCCCCTTCCCCCGCCAACAAGGACGAAGCAGCCTCGACCGCCGAGTCCAACTGACATGGCCACTGACACCAGGACCCCGCCGCCGACCCAGCCTGTACCGTCGAGTCCAATTGCCATGGCCGCTGACAGCAGGCCCCTGGCGCCGATCCTTTGCCACCCACCGCGAACACCGCCATCTTTTCACGGTGACGTGTTCGAAGACGCTGAGGACTGGCTGGAGACCTTCGAGCGGGTCGCACGCTACAACGGCTGGTGCGACGAGCGCAAGCTCAATAACGTCTACTTTGCCCTGGAAGAGTCTGCTCGGACGTGGTTTGAAAACCACGAGGCTACCCTTCCAACCTGGGAGACGTTCTGCCGGAGTCTCCTGGCTACGTTCCCCAACGCTGACCGCCGGGAGAAGGCCGAAGCTGCGCTGCACTCCCGAAATCAGCGCACGAACGAAAGCGTGCGCATGTACACCGATGACATGGCCCGTCTTTTCAAGCGCGCCGACCCCAACATGACAGAGGAGATGAAGCTGCGCCATCTCATGCCTGGGGTTAAGCAGGAGCTGTTCGCGGGCCTCGTGCGCAGCCCACCGCGCACGGTGGCGGAATTTCTAACCGAGGCGACCACGATGGAGACGACGCTGCAACAACGAGCCCGACAGTACAACCGGGACATCAACTGCATGGTGCCCGAAGGCTTTTCGTCGTGTCTCGGCGGCAGTGCAGACACCCTGCGCGAAATAATTCTCTCAGTTGTCCGGGAGGAATTTCAACGGATTCATCTGCCCCAGGTTGCCCCTGCGCCGCTGGCAACGCTGACCGAAGTTGTCAGGGAAGAGGTGCGACAGCCTGCGCAGGCACCTCCTGTACCCGAAGCGCCGTCCCGGTTTGATGACCGACCCACGTACGCATCTGTTGTACGTCGCACGACAGGCTACGGTCCCATTACCCCAATGCCTGGCGTGAGCAACATCGGCACATGTCACGCAAGCGTGCCTGGCTACGGTGTGACCCCGCCGACCCCCGTGAGTAACATCGCCACATATTCTGCAACCGCATCTGCTACAGCTGGGCCACGCCCTCGCAAGTCGGATTTGTGGCGTACACCGAACTATAGGCCTCTCTGCTACCACTGTGGGGAGCCTGGTCACCTCTACCGCGCCTGTCCGTACCGCCAAGTGGGCCTTCGCGGTTTCCGTCCAGACGCACCCTGCCCTCAGAACGGCGAACGACCGCATGAGATCGCGCAGCATCTCTGACCACGCCAGTATCCTGCCTACTCTGGAAGGCGCGAGTCCCGTCCCCTTCCCCTCTCCGTTATCGCCCTTCCAGCCCTGGCCGCCAGAGTAGCTCTGCTGGCCGTCGCTCGCCGAGTCCGCGTCGGGAAAACTAACACCAGCGACCTCTGGAGGCAAGGCCGCTGACGTCGGGACGTGTCAAGATCCTCCGTCGCGAAACCCTCGAGCCGACGATACCTGGACAGAGAGAGGCAGCGACAGTATCCGATACGCTGCATCCGATTTGCGTGTGACAATCGATGGCAACGAGATTACCGCGCTGCTCGATACCGGTGCTGATTATTCTGTTATGAGCCGTGTCTTTGTTGGCGAACTTTAGAAAGTTCTGACACCGTGGACGGGGACCCCCATTCGCACCGCTGGTGGCCACCTAATTTCCCCTGTGGGCAAGTGCACGGCTAGAGTTGGGATTAGTGGTTTCACGTACGTTGGTGAATTTGTCGTACTCCCCGAGTGTTCCAGAGACTTGTTTCTGGGGATCGACTTCCTGCAGTCGAACGTCGCTGCGATTGACTTTCAGGAGGCACGTGTCACGTTCTCGACCAAACAGGCCGTGGCGCGCTTTGACTCCCGTGATCCCTGCAGCAACGCCCTGCGCATTGTCGAGAACGACGTTACGGTGCCGCCGCGGTGCAGTGTTCTGGTCCTCGTGCGGAATGACCTCTTTCACGACTACGAGGGCCTAGCGGACAGCCATAGTCCACTGCTGCTTAAGCGGGGACTTGCCGTTGCAAGAGGTCTCGTCCAACTACGTGACGGCCGTACCCACGTCCTCCTGACTAACTTTGCCCACGAATATCAGCACCTGACCAAAGGCATGGCAATTGCCTTCCTCCACGACGTTGCTGAGGTTCCAGGTTTGTGCACCGTGGGAGCACCCATTCCGGAGTATGGTGGCCCACATCACGTTCTTCAGTCAGTCAGAATAAATCCTGCCCTGCCGTCGGTTCAGCGAGATCTTCTGTCGGACCTCTTGGTAGACTTGGCGGACTGTTTCGCTACGTGCTCGAATGTCGGCCGAACTCCACTCGCCAAGCACCGTATCATCACTGATGAGACTACGCGACCCGTCTGCCAGCGCCCATATCGTGTTTCCCCGGTGGAGAGAGAAGCCATTCAGAATCAGGTTGCCGAGATGCTTGCAGACGATGTCATTCAGCCGTCCACCAGTCCGTGGGCATCGCCTGTGGTTCTTGTCAATAAAAAGGACAATACTCTGCGTTTCTGCGTGGACAACAGGAAACTTAACAACGTGACCAAAAAGGATGTTTACCCGCTGCCCAGGATAGATGACGCGCTCGACCGATTGCGGAACGCCAGATACTTCTCGTCATTGGATCTTAAAAGCGGGTACTGGCAAATCGAAGTGGATGAGAGAGACCGGGAGAAGACGGCTTTCGTGACGCCTGACGGCCTGTATGAGTTTAAAGTGCTCCCATTTGGTCTGTGCTCAGCACCGGCCACGTTCCAACGCTGTTCTCTCCGGCTTGAAATGGCAGCCCTGCCTGGTGTACCTGGACGATGTCGTTATATTTTCGACCACCTTTGACCAACACTTGGAGCGGTTGCTCATTGTGCTACAAGCGCTCAAGTCCGCGCAGCTCACCATCAAAGCCGAGAAATGCCATTTTGGCTTTGAGGAACTTCGCTTTCTTGGTCACGTTGTCAGCGCACAAGGCGTTCGCCCGGACCCTGAGAAGACCGCTGCCGTCTCAGGTTTTCCACGCCCAACTGACCAGAAGGCCGTTCGCCGGTTTTTAGGCCTGTCCTCCTATTATAGGCGCTTTATTCAAGATTTCTCGAAAATCGCGGAACCGCTGAACGCACTGACCCGTGACGACACGCCCTTCCTGTGGGGGACCGACGAAGAGGCTGCATTTGTCGAACTTCGCAGCCGTCTGCACAGCACTCCGATACTCGGCCATTTCGACGAGCATGCTGCCACGGACATCCACACTGACGCCAGCAATGTTGGCCTTGGTGCAGTACTGATCCAGTGGCAAGACGGTGCAGAACGGGTCATCAGTTATGCTAGTCGAACACTTACGCGTTCCGAGACCAATTATTCTACGACAGAGAAAGAATGTCTTGCAGTGATATGGGCCATCTGCAAGTTCCGACCGTACCTCCACGGACGACCCTTCCGTGTGGTAAGCGACCACCGCTCCTTATGCTGGCTGGCGAGCCTCAAATACCCCTCAGGACGCTTGGCTAGATGGAGCTTACGTTTGCAAGAATACGACTTAACAGCAGTTTACAAGTCTGGCCGTAAGCATCAGGATGCGGATTGTCTGTCGCGCTCGCCGATCCCAATCAATAGCGAAGAAACCACCGATGATTTTCCTTTCCTGGGCTCTGTTAGTACCAGCCAAATGGCACAGCTTCATAGGGCGGACACGGAGTTGGCGCCGCTCATCGATTACCTCGAAGGCAGTGAGGCTTCCATTCCGCGTGTTTTTCTTCGAGGGCTTCACACCTTCACTTTACGGTCTGGTGTTCTCTACAAGCGGAACTTTGCCAACAGCGAAGAAGTGTTTCTACTTGTCGTACCATCACAGCTGCGGTCTGAGATCTTGAGTCCCTGTCATGATGCACCATCCGCCGGCCACCTTGGAGTCAGCCGTACACTCGCGCTGATTAGACAAAAGTATTATTGGCCCAGGTTACTCCCATCGGTCCGGGCCTACGTCAAAACATGCCGTGAATGCCAACGTCGGAAGACTCCTCCATTGAAACCGGTCGGATTTCTTCACCCCGTCGATCCACCGAAGACCCCTTTCCAACAAGTGGGCATGGACCTCCTTGGTCCATTTCCGAAGGCTTCGTCTAGAAAGAGTTGGATAGTCGTTGCGACTGACTACCTCACACGGTACGCTGAGACCACTTCTCTTGCCAAAGGCACTGCTGCTGAAGTGGCGCAGCTCTTCGTCCACAACACTGCCTTGCGTTTGGAGCACCCGCCGTTGTTGTTACTGACCGCGGAACTGATTTCACGGCCCGCTAAACCCAGTCCGTGATGACTCTGACGCACACGAGCCATCAACGTGCTACGGCGTGTCACCCACAGACAAAGGGGTTGGCAGAGCGACTCAACCGCACACTAGCCGACATGCTATCAATGTACATTGACGTCGAGCATCGAACTTGGGACACCATTCTGCCGTACGTAACGTTTGCGTACAACACCGCCCTGCAGGAAACATTCCGACTGACCCCCTTTCAGCTTGTCTTCGGTCGCCAAGTGACCACTCCGTTGGATGCTATGTTGCCCGTTGACCCTTACTGCGACTCTGACGCTGACCTCGATGTAGATACCTTCGTTCAACGTGCTGAGGAAGCGCGTTGTTGTGTATCAGACGGACGCCAGGCTGGAACTGAACAAACGTTTATCGATACTGTGCCTTTTTATAGGCCGATGGACATGTGATCGGCCGACGACTGCTTGCGTGGCTGATAAGCGATACATGAAAATGCAGTGTTTTAAACATGCGCATGCGCTATCAGTACACCACACTCCTTTCTCCTAAGATTATTTGCACAATCCAAAACTGACTAGCTAGACATCAATGCCATAACGAAGGACAGGTCGTCGAACACGCGTTGATCTTCGCGGCTCGACCGGTACTTGGGTGGCTTGGCCTGGACTCGCCCCAGCGGTTGCTTCTGGGCTAGCAGACAGCGGCTGTGGCTGCCTAGCTGTAGGAGGAAGTCTGACGTGGTAGTTCTTACTTGTGACTGGGTCATTTTCGAGCCGCGTCCAGGCGCTCCTCAATTGGTTGCGGTGACTGTGATGACGCTCGCCGTTGTTTAGCTGTACCACGTACGACACCGGACCTCTGATTGCCACAACCCTGGCAGCCTTCCACCTCGGACCTGGACAAAAGCTTTTAGCGCAGACCGCGTCACCGACACGAAACCTCTTAGTCTCCGGTCGTTGTAGCTCAGGCGCGTGTTGCCGGTCCGGATGGAGTCTGTCTAACGCTGACCTCAGTCTTCGTTCGAACATTAACTTTGCTGGCGATTTTCCCGTGACCGAATGTGGCGTCGTGTGTTGCTTAAAGAGAAACCGGGAAATCTTGCACTGCGTCGAACCTTCCTGCTGCTTCTTCAATGCTTTAACTTCTCTTACCATCCTCTCCGCCCTACCATTGCTGGCTGGATGATAAGGTGCAGTGAAAATAGCACGCACGCCATTACACTTCAAAAACATTTGCAACTCTGTGCTAGTGAAAGCTGTGCCGTTATCTGAAACGATAACGTCTGGTACACCATGTGTCGCAAATATCCTCCTTAAGCTGTTGACGACAGCCGTAGTTTTCATGAATTGCATGATTTCGACTTCAGCCCAATTGCTGTACGCGTCTACCACGACTAAGAAAACTTCTCCTTTAACTGGGCCAGCGAAATCAATGTGCAGTCGACTCCAAGGCTGATCTGGCTTGATCCAAAAATGTACTGGAGCCTTGGGATCGCTTTGACGGTTACTCTGGCATGGATGACAGTGCCGCACAAACTCCTCAATTTCGTGGTCCATCTTCGGCCTCCACATGAGCCCTCTAGCTGATGCTTTCATGGCACTCATCCCTGGATGATTTGCATGCAGGAGTTGCAGCACATTCTCTCTTGCTGCGGTTGGAATTATGACGCGATTCCCCCACAGTATGCAATCACGATGCAATGACAACTCCGACCGTCTCACCTCATAAAGCGCAAACTTGCTGTCCACTTGTGTTGACGGCCAGCCACTAAGTAGCCATTCCTTTACCCGGGATAGAACCGAGTCCTTTTTGATCAGCGCAGCAATGTACGCCGCTTGCAGCGGTGAGCAGTCGACTGCTTCCAACAAGAGCACGTCCCCAGGCGGTCTTGGCTCGGCCTCGTCTCCCGGGGCTGGTAGACGACTGAGTGCATCGGCGTTGGAGTTGTCTTGGCCTCGTCTGTACTCAAGGTGGTAGTTATACGCAGACAACAGTAAAATCCAACGAAGCATTCGGGGCGACACAACTTCGGGCACTCGCTTGTCCGTGTTAAACAAGCCGAGTAAAGGCTTGTGATCTGTTATCACTGTAAATTCTCGCCCAGCTAGGTACTGGTGGAACTTTTTTACGCCAAAGACCACAGCCAAACCTTCTCTATCAATCTGAGCATAGTTGAGTTCACTGACGCCAAGAGTGCGAGAAGCATAAGCTATGGGCTGCTCCTTCCCGTTTTCCGCACGATGGGCTAGCACTGCCCCCACCCCCACAGGCGATGCGTCGCAGCACAAAATTAAAGGACGCTTGCAATCGTAGGGCACAAGTACGGAGTCTGAGCTGAGTAAATTTTTCAGTCTCTCAAACGCCCGCTGATGCTCACCTGTCCACTTCCATTCGTGGTCACGGTCGAGCAGTCGATAAAGCGGTTCGGCCGCTTCCGTCCTGCCCTTGAGGAAACTGCTGTAGAAATTCAGCAATCCCAAAAAGGCTTGCAGCTCCTTTTTGCTTGCGGGCGCAGGCGCTTGCCGGATGGCGTCCGTCTTGCTTCGGCTGGGATGTACTCCTGAGTCATCAATCCTGTGTCCGAAGAATTCGATGCTCGTCTGATTAAATTCGCACTTGTCCTTGTTTACTCGTAGTTGTGCCTTCTGCAGAGGCGATAGCACAGTCTCTAATCTCTCGGCGTGCTCTTCTGCGTTACATCCAGAAATTAATATGTCATCCAGATAAGATTTCACTCCGGGAATGCCCGCTAACAGCGTGTCGATGACTCGTTAAAAAACCCAAGGTGCGACCGAAATGCCAAACGGCAGCCGCTTAACCTTGTGCAGTCCCTTTATCGTGTTAACTGTGAGCACCTCAGCCGTCTCGTCGTCTAGCTTAAGCTGCTGATAAGCTTGGGCTAGATCCAACTTGGTAAAAAACTTGCTTGAACTTAGAGCTGTCAGCATTTCAGCTGCAGTGGGCAAGGGGTATCCACTGCTCTTAATAGCTTTGTTTACGGTACTGCGATAGTCGCCGCAAAGACGTAAAGTTCCATCTTTTTTTCTTACCACTACCAGTGGTGTTGCCCAGTTGGAGTAGCTGACGGGCTCCCACACACCTTGTTGCACCAAGCGGTCCACTTCGTTGGCCACGTCATCCTTGAGGGCCAGTGGAACTGGTCAACTTTTGAGGAACACCGGTTGGGCGTCATCTTTCAGTTCGATGTGAACTGGCGGTCCGTTGAAGCCAGGAAGTTCCTGCGAAACACCTCGGGAAATCGCGAAGGCACGTCCTCCACGTTTACTTGCTGTATTCCCCTCAGGCCAATGCCTAACGGGTTAAACCAGTTTCGCCCAATCAGGCTGTTGCCTTGCTTCTGTACTACGAGCAAAGGTAGCTTTGCCTTCCTGCCTTTGAATTCCACCAAGACACTTGCTTGACCCAGCACGGGTAACGCCTCCTTTGACCAGGTTACGATAGTTGTTCCAGAATCTTGCAGTGGAATTTTACCGTGATTCCTTTCAATAACCCTGAACGTATCTACTCACAATTGAGCACGATGCGCCAGAATCAACCTCCATCAACCCAGGAACACCGTCCGAAGAACTTTTGGCCAACCTCCGTGTCCGAACCCATGGAGCAGAAGTACTACAAGCCCGCATGCTGGGCCAGACCAAAACAGCGGTCATTACGTTTCGCGGCCCGATCATTCCCCGCTATGTCATATATTACGGGGGTGAGATGGCCTGCTATCCGTTCAGACCTACCCAACAAGTATGCCATGTGTGCCTGAGACTGGGGCACAGATCGGACGTGTGCCCGACCCCCAACATCAAAGTATGCCAGAATTGTGGCCAACACAACCCCGAGCAAGACCACCCCTGCACAGTAAAGTGTGCTATCTGCGAGGGAAAACACCCAACGGGATCCAAGGAGTGCAAACAGCGTCTGAAGACCAACACTACTCCTCCCACCTTCCCCCAAAACACCAAAAAGCAAGGCAGGCTCAGCCGAATCGACAAGTCCAAGCGAGATTTCAGGTGGTTCTCATCGGAAGACGAGGAGGCCGAGTATACCGACCGCTCCAGTTCTCGATCGAGATCCAGAGGGCGATCTAGTTCCCGGTCCAAGTCAAGGCCAGGAGACCTTTCCCTCCCAAAACACAAGCAAGACAAGGCGAAGCAGGAGACCAAGACCAGCCAGGGCCAAGGACCTCCACCAGGGAAGAAAATGGACTCCCCCGACAAAAGGGTAAGCTGGTCTCAGGTTGCCGTCTCCCCTGCTCAAAACAATACTAATACATTCCAGGATTGCAAACAGCTAGAAAATACTAACAAACAGCTCAGAGCAAAAATAGCGGAGCAAAACCAACGCATACAAAGGTTAGAGGAAAAGGTCAACCAACTTCTTAGCTGTCGCTTAGCAACACCTAGCCCAGTACAAGCATTACCAGCCCCAGCAAGCATGGAAACTGAAGACCTTAGCAATCTACGGCCTCAGACGCAGAACACAACTCCCCAAGCCTCTCTTCAATGCCCTCCCCCTGACACAAATGTTGGACAACCAACTCTCCAACAAAGTATGGTCCAAATCCAGGCTCAGATGCAAGCTCTGCAACAAGAAATGCAACAACAATCCCTCCAGATGCAAGAGCAAATTTCCGCTGTGCAAGAAGAATTCAATTCTAAAATCCAAGTCGTCACGCAGGGAGTCAGGAAACGCGCAGGACTGACTGACAACCCCCGGGCCAAAGTCAACAGAAGACACACAAGCGTGGCTGACGTCAGCGATTGTGAATCCGTTGCTAGCAGTCAAGATGGCCCCCTCCCCTAAACAAGCACAAAACCACTTAGAAATCTGGCAATGGAATTGTAGAACTTTCAAAAATAAGGACAGTTCCTTGCTTATGTTCATTCAAAAGTCTCCTATACCCCCGGATATAATCTGTCTCCAAGAAACCCGCGTGGCTCCTTACCTTCGTGGATATTATACAATGGCACCTACGGACTCGCCGAGAGTAGCAACTCTTGTGGCCAAATCAGTTACGACAGTCCCACATCAACTCCCCTTCATAGATATTAACCATGTTCTAGTTCAAGTTCTGCCGCAAAAGAGGGGAAAGCAGAGCATCTTTATCCTAAATATCTACAGCCCTCCAAGCCGCAAGAAGGAAGATTTTCTGCCTATACTAACAGAATGCACCAGAATAGCCCAGGGCAACACCTTGGTGGTTCTGGGAGACATGAATGCAAGACACAGCTCCTGGGGCTACATAAGCGACTCTCAAAAAGGTGCTAATCTACTTGAAGCCGTGGAAATGCTAGGTTTACCTCTCCTACCAGAACAGGGAACAGTATTAGCCGAGATACCTGCCCAGACCTCACCTTCATTAAGAACATTAATCACGCAACCTGGACTAACCTAGGGGAATCCTTGGGCAGCGACCACAACATCATAAGTCTCTCTATACCAACTG
The DNA here is from genome assembly GCF_055824585.1 of Amblyomma mixtum. Classification (NCBI taxonomy): domain Eukaryota; kingdom Metazoa; phylum Arthropoda; class Arachnida; order Ixodida; family Ixodidae; genus Amblyomma; species Amblyomma mixtum. The sequence goes on along the minus strand of NC_143019.1, from coordinate 108,243,294 downwards.
CCAGAATCAGAAGAGCTCTGGGAAATGTACACATCATGGACTGGACAAAATTCAGAGACTGCCCGCCGCCAGAAGGAGGCATTAAAAATATTCAAGAGTGGACTCAACTAATCAAAGATGCCCACTCAAGCAACACTCGAACCATCCAACGGACCATAGAAGCACCGGACGTAGATCGCCACCTATTGCATCTATGGGAGGCTCGAAAAGGCCTCACTAAACGCTGGAAAAAGCAGAGTCTCAATAGAAAACTAAAACTACGAATTGCTAAGATTACACAGCAAGCGCAAGCATATGCTATACAACTGTGTAGACAAAACTGGTCTGAGTTTTGTGCTTCCCTGAAAGGCACTCTAAGCACAGCCCAGACATGGACCATCTTAAGATGCATACTCGACCCGAATAAGGCCAAATCAGTTACCAGCCGAACTCCCCAAACAGTTGCCCATAAGTTTCAAGGCACAGACCAAGACCTCATAACAGCCATGCATCGCAAGTACATAGGAGACCACACCCCTCCATGCACCCTGACCTATGAAGGACAACAAAATCCTGACCAGCGAGACCCTGGATCAGCAACTTAAGTTGGTTCAGCAAGTCCGTCAGTCAGCTAAAGCCAGTGGCGCCTTGGACTAGGCGTGCCACCCAAGTTGCTCGAGCAACCTTCTTCTTTTTAAATAAAAGTTTTCTCTCTCTCTCTCATTCACCGACATGAGCTATCTGTAGATAAGCAGTGTGTTACATGGGGAAATCGAGTGATTATACCTCGTGGGTTGCGCAAACAAGTGTTGCATCTTTTGCACGAAGGACACCCCGGGATGACGCGCATGAAAATGCTCGCCCGTAGCTTTGTGTGGTGGCCTCAGCTCACGGAGGACATTGAGCAGATTGTGAAAAGCTGTGACACGTGTCAGTTAACACAAAATGCTCCACCACGTATTCCACTGCTAACTTGGGGCTGGCCAACTCGCAGATGGCAAAGAATCCATCTGCACTTTGCTTTTACAGATAATCAGGTAACTAGTACAGTTACACTTTCCCCAGTGCCGTGGGATGACTGAATGACAAGGTGATGCTTCAAGGGCATGCCAGTGATAGGCGATGGGGTAGCGAGACACATCACCAAAGAACATCACCTCATGTTACTACTGCTTAGAAGTTTGACAAGTGCACATGGTAGACTGCAGCCTCTCCGGTGCAACAAGTAACTACAATGCTTGCAAGAGTATAGCTACCATGTTATTAAAGGTTCAGAGAGTATGCCAGCCACCTGAAAACTAGCCTTGAAGGATAGCTGCACTGCGGTATCTGTGGGTGCACACCTCAATTTGAAGACCCTCTCAGGTCGACTGACGAAGGAAAGTTTGGGATCTGAGAATAGCAAGGGTACTGTGTGACTGTGTTGATCGTCTTCACTTCTATCAAAACAATTCGCTAATTGCCTGTCGCATGGAGGCGTTAAACTTTTTCTCCCCGACTGTTTCTTTCCCCACGCAAACACTGCACCACTACATTTGTCTCATCATTCTTGTACAGTCGTCAGCACGCCTGTTTAAAGCGCTAGAACGCCACCCTATGACACAAAGAAAGTGAAAGTTTGGTTTAGTTGGGTTTATTGGGGTTTAACGTCCCAAAACGACTCAGGCTATAAGGGACGCCGTAGTGAAGGGCTCCGGAAATTTCGACCACCTGGGGTTCTTTAACGTGCACTGACATCGCACAGTACACGGGCCTCTAGAATTTCACCTCCATAGAAATTCGTCTGCGGCGGCCGGGATCAAACCAGCGTCTTTCGGGTTAGCAGCCGAGCACCATAACCGCTGAGCCACCGCGGCGGGGCGAAAATGAAAGTAAGTGTATTGATACGATGCTTGGCGAGTGGAGTTCGGCCGACCTTCGAGCACGTAGCGAAACAGTCCGCAAAGTCTGCCAAGAGGTCCGACAGAAGATCCCTCTGAACCGACGGCAGGTGAGGATTTGTTCTGACTGACTGAAGAACGTGATGTGGGCCAGCATACTCCGGAGTGGGTCCTCCTACGGTGCACAAAGCTGGAACCTCAGCAACGTCGTGGAGGAAGGCAATAGCCATGCCTTTGGCCAGGTGCTGATATTCGTTGGCAAAGTTAGTCAGGAGGACGTGGGTACGGCTGTCACGTAGTTGGACGAGACCTCTTGCAACGGCAAGTCCCCGTTTAAGCAGCAGTGGACTATCGCTGTCCGCTAGGCCCTCGTAGTCGTGAAAGAGGTCGTTCCGCACGAGGACCAGAACACTGCACCGCGGCGGCACCGTAACGTCTTTCTCGACAATGCACAGAGCGTTGCTGCAGGGAACGCGGGAGTCAAAGCCCGCCACGGCCTGCTTGGTCGAGAACGTGACACGTGCCTCCTGAAAGTCAATCACAGCGCCGTTCGACTGCAGGAAGTCGATCCCCAGAATCAAGTCTCTGGAACGCTCAGGAAGTACGACAAATTCACCAACGTACGTGAAACCACTAATCCCAACTCTACCGTGCACTTGCCCACAGGGGAAATTAGGTGGCCGCCAGCGGTGCGAATGGGGTCCCCATCCACGGTGTCAGAACCTTCTTAAGTTCTCCAGGGGGCACGCCACCACCATGAATGTGGGCATGAAGTCACCCTTTCTACTGTAGGCTCTCCTACTGTGGTCCGTCGGCCCTGTGCTTCTCGACTCCTGCTGCACTACTTCGTCCCTGGCTTTGGACTTCGACGAGCCGGGCTGCCGCCCTTCCGAGCCATTTACGACGAACAGCAAAGGAACATCTTATCCGCCAATTTCTGCTTCGGAGCGCCTCTTCATCTGGCAACCACTCGGAACTATCAGCTCTGGGGATCCGCCCCGTCTTCATATAGCACCACCGCTCACGAGCCAGTCGGGGCACGCCACCGCCTTGAATGTGGGCATGAAGTCACCCTTTCTACTGCAGGTCAGTTACCTACCGCAACCTTGCATTCGCTCGAGTAACCCTTTCTTGTTTGCGGTGTCGTGCCCCCCGTGATGCTCTGTATTCCTGTCGCCGATTGCTTTGTGAATCGCTTTGTTCATATTGCTTCAGCGCATATCTCACTTTTTTGCATCTAGCCTTGTCTGGTGACATTGAATTGAACCCCGGTCCCATCGGTGATCCCACCCCATTTCTTGAAACCATATCAGCAGCAATAGTACGTATAGAACTCACCCAAAATGCAATACTCGCCGAAGTTGCAACAATCCGATCTGCGCAAACCAAAATAGACAACCTGGTCAGTGGTCTTTCTGTCCGTGTTGACGCACTTGAAAAATTCGTAGAGACCTACAAATCCCAGGAGCACAAAACAAGTCCGGACACTAACCCTACTATTGGGAAGATATCGTCAGACATTAGGGCGCTCGCGAAGAAATGCGACGACTCTGAAAATCGTCTCCGGCGCTCTAACTTGATCTTTTTTGGCATTCCCGACGTTAAGAGTGAAACTTGGGCAGAATCTGAGTCATCCATTATCAAATTTTGTTCTGAGCAGCTGGCCATAACTCTCGAAAGTGCTGAAATTGAACGCGCTCACAGAATGGGACAGTTCCGTGAATCTAGAAGCCGCCCCATTATTGTAAAACTGGCCAACTTTAAAAAGAAGTCAGAAATCCTCTCTGCGGGCCCTAAGCTGAAAGATTCGGAGTATAAAGTTCGCGAAGATTATTCTGCACGTGTTAGATTAGCTCGAGGGAAACTCTTCGCGTACGGCCAGCAGAGCAACTCAACCTTCAAGATGCGCTTCGACAAACTTATTATTGGCAGCAAACAGTACTTTTACGATGATGAATCTGACACGGTGCAAGAAGTTAAAGCATAGCAGTCATCGCGAACGTACCGGCGCCCGTTCTTGCCGCCATGGCAGCCACTTGTAACACCTGCGACAGTTTTTGAATGTCGAGCCATGCCTACCTTGCTTGCCAACGTACGTAGTTTCATGCCCAAGAAGGAATCTATAGAAGCTATTCTAGACGATAACAGCACCGATATCGCGGTATTGACAGAGACTTGGTTGACTGCTGACATTCGGAACGACGAACTACTTGATAACATTACACATTCACCATTCACAGGCGCGATAGGCTCGGTCGAAGGGGTGGCGGCGTTCTCGTCTTCATTAAGTCCTGCACGCCTTCCTTCACTATTGATATTAGCTGCCGTCAAGAAATCCTGTGTGTTAACTTTTCATTTTCTGGAACCACATACATACTGATTGCTTGTTATCGCGCGCCTGATTGTGACATTTCCTTTACTAACGAATTGCATTCAATCCTGCTCGAATTGAATTGTCGCTTTCCCCGCGCTAATTGTATACTTTGCGGCGATTTCAATTTTCCCGATATTAACTGGGCCAACTTAACTGGATCCTCCCGTCTGTCTAAAGCGTTTCTTGATCTAATACTTCTGTTTAACTTTATTCAAACAGTCAGTACACCTACTCGTTATTTCAACACACTTGATCTAGTTTTTGTCACGGATGCAGAATTAATAGATTCTATGTCGTGTGTCGATGGTCTGAGTGATCATAAAATGCTGTTATTCAACCTATCCATTCAAGCACCTGTTCGTCAACCATCCATTAAACACATACGCGACTATAACAGTGCTGATTTCACCCGCATCAACGAAGAGTTGGAACTGTTCTACCTTTCCTTTCGCGAATCTGCTAACAGTAGATCAGTAAACGAAAACTGGATGGCTTTCAAACACACACTTTTATCTCTAATTCATACCTATGTACCACTCGTTTCCATTCGTGGTGACGCAGGCAAACCTTGGTTTTCCAATCCTTTGAAAAAACTATCGCAAAAGAAAAAACGCCTTTTCCGCGCTTCCAAAATATCAAATTCTGCTCTTAAATGGGAAAAATATTTTACTGCTCTGAGGGATTACAATAAGCTTTTAAAAAGTTCTAAGAAAAAGTTTTATCATCTAGACCTACTGAGCATCCTCCGCACCAACCCCCCAAAGTTTTGGAACGTTCTTACTCCTCCGCGTAGTAAAAACCATAACATTTCCTTGCTTAACGAAGACGGTTCTCTGGTACCGGTAGAGCAGCGCTCCAATGTAATGAATTCATACTTCTCATCCATTTTCACTCACGAACCTGCTCAAAGCACGCCGGTCTTACCTCGCTCACACCTCAACCAGATGCCGCCCATTCATATTTCTGCAGAAGGAATCGAGAAACTTATTGACAGCCTTAAGTTCTCTACCAGCCCCGGCCCTGACAACCTCCCCGCGAAGATCCTGAAGTCCACTAAAATAATTTATAGCCTGATCTTGCAAATCATATTCACCCAGTCATTAACCGACAGCTCGCTTCCGGAAGACTGGAAACTGAGCAAGGTAGTGCCAGTATTCAAATCAGGAAACCGCTCAAATCCGTCCAACTATCGCCCAATTTCATTAACGTGCATTGCATGTAAGCTCATGGAACACATTATATACTCTCAAGTCGCCAGCCACCTTCACAATAACTCATTTTTCTTTCCTAAGCAGCATGGCTTCCGCCCCAGTCTTTCATGCGAGACACAACTTTTTGATTTCACTACTGACCTTCATTTGCATTTGGAATCATTATTTCAAACCGATGTCATATTTTTGGACTTTTCAAAAGCGTTCGATCGCGTCCCGCACCGACGTCTTATGTCAAAACTTTCTTGCCTCAATATTGATCCCCTCACACTATCATGGATTAACTGTTTCCTCACTAACCGGTTTCAATATACCGTCATCGGCGGTTATCATTCAGCAACTCATGAAGTGATTTCAGGCGTGCCGCAGGGTTCTGTGCTTGGGCCCCTGCTCTTTCTCATATTTATCAATGATCTCCCATCCGGCATATCTTCGTCCATTCGTCTTTTCGCTGACGACTGTGTGTTATATCGTCGCATTTCCTCTCACGACGACCAGGTTATCCTATAAAATGACCTACAAAAAATAGATAATTGGTGTTCCGAATGGTTGATGGAGCTGAACATCACTAAATGCAAATTTATGCAAATTTCACGCAAGCATTCCAATATTACGTATCCTTATTCTCTTCAATCAACTATCCTTTCGCAGGTTGAATCATATAAGTACTTAGGTGTCACAATCAGCAGCAAACTGACGTGGGAAAAACACATCACTCAACTCGTTGCTGATACCTCAAAAACACTGGGTTTTTTTAGAAGGTCACTTTCACTGTCTCCGCAATCAATCCGTAAACTAGCATACGAGACTTTCATTCGCACTAAACTTGAGTACGCATCAGCAATTTGGTCTCCTCACCAGGCTTACTTAATTAACACCATTGAATCCATTCAGAATCGTGCGGCACGCTTCATTACTTCAGATTACGATTTTCACCACAGCATTACCGCTATCAAGTCATCCATCGCTATCAGCCCACTAGCCCTTTGACGCAAAGTTTCTCGCTTATGTTTATTGCACAAATTATATCACAATTTTCCTAACCTACGCGAGTCCCTTCTAGTCCCTCCTGTGCGCACGTCATCCCGTTTATTCAACTCCATGAGCATCCAACGTTTACACGGATCAACTAATGCCTTTAACAAATCTTTTTTGCCAGCCGCTATTCAAGACTGGAATCGGCTTCCAGAGTCGGTTGTCATTGAAAGCGATCCAGTAAGGTTTAAAGAACGTCTGATGTGTTATCTTGCTGTATAAATGGTTTCATTTCCCTTTTGTGACTTTATTTCTCTTTATGCTTTTGTTGTGTGTGTGTTTTCTTGTTTGTTCTTTTTTTTAATTCTTTTTTCCCACCAATGTGAGTCATGATGAATGTACTACTCCCCCCCTTATGTAATACCCCCTCCCAGGGGCCTTTAAGGGTCAAATAAATGATGATGATGATGATGAAAGGCACGCCTCATAACAGAATAATCAGCACCGGTATCGAGCAGCGCGGTAATCTCAGTGCCATTAATTGTCACACGCAAATCGGATGCAGCATATCTGATACTGTCGCTGCCTTCCTCTGTGCAGGCATCGTCGGCTCGAGGGTTTCGCGATGGAGGATCTTGACATGTCCCGACGTCAGCGGCCTTGCCTCCAGAGGTCGCCGGTGTTAGTTTTCCCGACGCGGACTCGGCGAGCGACGGCCAGTAGAGCTACTCTGGCGGCCAGGGCTGGAAAGGCGATAACGGAGAGGGGAAGGGGACGGGACGCGCGCCTTCCAGAGTAGGCAGGGTTCTGGCGTGGTCAGAGATGCTGCGCGATCTCATGCGGTCGTTCGCCGTTCTGAGGGCAGGGTGCGTCTGGACGGAAACCGCGAAGGCCCACTTGGCGGTACGGACAGGCGCGGTAGAGGTGACCAGGCTCCCCACAGTGGTAGCAGAGAGGCCTATAGTCCGGTGTACGCCACAAATCCGACTTGCGAGGGCGTGGCCCAGCTGTAGCAGATGCGGTTGAGGAATATGCGGTGATGTTACTAACGGGGGTCGTCGGGGTCATACCGTAGCCAGGCACGTTTGTGTGACATGTGCCGATGTTGCTCACGCCAGGCGTTGGGTTAATGGGACCGTAGCCTGTCGTGCGACGTACAACGGATGCGTACGTGGGTTTGCCATCTAACCGGGGCGGCGCTTCGGGGACAGGAGGTGCGTGCGCAACCTGTCGCACCTCGTCCCTGACAACTTCGGTCAGCGCTGCCAGCGGCGCAGGTGCAACCTGGGGCAGATGGATCCGTTGAAGTTCCTCCCGGACAACTGAGCGAATTAGTTCGCACAAGGTGTCTGCACTGCCGTCGAGACACGACGAAAAGCAATCGGGCACCATGCTGTTGATATCCCGGTTGCACTGGCGGGCCCGTTGTTGCAGCGTCGTCTCCATCGTGGTCGCCTCGGTTAGAAATTCCGCCACCGTGCGGGGTGGGCTGCGCACGAGGCCCGCGAACAGCTCTTGCTTAACCCCACGCATGAGATGGCGCAGCTTCTTCTCCTCTGTCATGTTGGGGTCGGCGCGCTTGAAAAGACGGGACATATCTTCGGTGTACGTGCGCACGCTTTCGTTGGTGCGCTGATTTCGGGACTGCAGCTCAGCTTCAGCCTTCTCCCGACGGTCAGCATTGGAGAACGTAGCCAGGAGACTCCGGCAGAACGTCTCCCATGTGGGAAGGGTAGCCTCGTGGTTTTCAAACCACGTCCGAGGAGACTTTTCCAGGGCAAAGTACACGTTATTTAGCTTGCGCTCGTCGCACCAGCCGTTGTAGCGTGCGACCCGCTCGAATGTCTCCAGCCAGTCCTCAGCGTCTTCGAACACGTCAGCGTGAAAAGATGGCGGTGTTCGCGGTGGGTGGCAAAGGATCGGCGCCAGGGGCCTGGTGTCAGCGGCCATGGCAGTTGGAATCGACGGTAGAGGCTGGATCGACGGCGGGGGCCTGCTGTCAGTGGCCATGTCAGTTGGACTCGGCGGTCGAGGCTGCGTCGTCCTTGTTGGCGGGGGAAGGGACACAAATTCAGGCGACTCTCCGCGGAGACGGCGTCTGGGTCTCTGGTGAACCGGTGTGAGGTCCGTAGTGACGCTGTCCAGAGTGCGCAGGTAGGGAAGCGTACCCAGCACTGCTCCACCAAACTGTAGCGTGCAACGCGAAATAGAACACTGGAGCAGAGACGAAAAACTGCGGCGGTCCCTCAGTCCGAGCGCGCGAGTGAGAGCCAGCTAACTTTTTCCTCTTCTAGTGCATGCACTACTACTGCCTAGAGTTACTGTATATGCTACCAAAGATATGCTCCCTGCGGGAGCATATATACAGGAACTCTACTACTGCCTCTTCGAAGGCGTCGCCAAGCATCGTATCACTGGTGAGACTACGCGACCCGTCTGCCAGCGCCCATATCGTGTTTCCCCGGTGGAGAGAGAAGCCATTCAGAATTGGGTTGCCGAGATGCTTGCAGACGATGTCATTCAGCCGTCCACCAGTCCGTGGGCATCGCCTGTGGTTCTTGTCAATAAAAAGGACAATACTCTGCGTTTCTGCGTGGACTACAGGAAACTTAACAACGTGACCAAAAAGGATGTTTACCCGCTGCCCAGGATAGATAACGCGCTCGACCGATTGCGGAACGCCAGATACTTCTCGTCATTGGATCTTAAAAGCGGGTACTGGCAAATCGAAGTGGACGAGAGAGACCGGGAGAAGACGGCTTTCGTGACGCCTGACGGCCTGTATGAGTTTAAAGTGCTCCCATTTGGTCTGTGCTCAGCACCGGCCACGTTCCAACGCTGTTCTCTCCGGCTTGAAATGGCAGCCCTGCCTGGTGTACCTGGACGATGTCGTTATATTTTCGACCACCTTTGACCAACACTTGGAGCGGTTGCGCATTGTGCTACAAGCGCTCAAGTCCGCGCAACTCACCATCAAAGCCGAGAAATGCCATTTTGGCTTTGAGGAACTTCGCTTTCTTGGTCACGTTGTCAGCGCACAAGGCGTTCGCCCGGACCCTGAGAAGACCGCTGCCGTCTCAGGTTTTCCACGCCCAACTGACCAGAAGGCCGTTCGCCGGTTTTTAGGCCTGTCCTCCTATTATAGGCGCTTTATTCAAGATTTCTCGAAAATCGCGGAACCGCTGAACGCACTGACCCGTGACGACACGCCCTTCCTGTGGGGGACCAACGAAGAGGCTGCATTTGTCGAACTTCGCAGCCGTCTGCACAGCACTTCGATACTCGGCCATTTCGACGAGCATGCTGCCACGGACATCCACACTGACGCCAGCAATGTTGGCCTTGGTGCAGTACTGATCCAGTGGCAAGACGGTGCAGAACGGGTCATCAGTTATGCTAGTCGAACACTTACGCGTTCCGAGACCAATTATTCTACGACAGAGAAAGAATGTCTTGCAGTGATATGGGCCATCTGCAAGTTCCGACCGTACCTCTATGGACGACCCTTCCGTGTGGTAAGCGACCACCACTCCTTATGCTGGCTGGCGAGCCTCAAATACCCCTCAGGACGCTTGGCTAGATGGAGCTTACGCTTGCAAGAATACGACTTAACAGCAGTTTACAAGTCTGGCCGTAAGCATCAGGATGCGGATTGTCTGTCGCGCTCGCCGATCCCAATCAATAGCGAAGAAACCACCGATGATTTTCCTTTCCTGGGCTCTGTTAGTACCAGCCAAATGGCACAGCTTCTGAGGGCGGACACGGAGTTGGCGCCGCTCATCGATTACCTCGAAGGCAGTGAGGCTTCCATTCCGCGTGTTTTTCTTCGAGGGCTTCACACCTTCACTTTACGGTCTGGTGTTCTCTACAAGCGGAACTTTGCCAACAGCGAAGAAGTGTTTCTACTTGTCGTACCATCACAGCTGCGGTCTGAGATCTTGAGTCCCTGTCATGATGCACCATCCGCCGGCCACCTTGGAGTCAGCCGTACACTCGCGCGGATTAGACAAAAGTATTATTGGCCCTGGTTACTCCCATCGGTGCGGGCCTACGTAAAAACATGCCGTGAATGCCAACGTCGGAAGACTCCTCCAGTGAAACCAGCTGGATTTCTTCACCCCGTCGATCGACCGAAGACCCCTTTCCATCAAGTGGCCATGGACCTCCTTGGTTCATTTCCAAAGTCTTCGTATGGAAGGCGTTGGATAGTCGTTGCGACTGACTACCTCACACGGTACGCTGAGACCACGTCTTTTGTCAAAGGCACTGCTGCTGAAGTGGCGCAGTTCTTCGTACACAACCTTGTATTGCGTCATGGAGCACCCGCCGTTGTTGTTACTGACCGGGGAACTGCTTTCAAGGCCCGCTTAACCCAGTACGTGATGACTCTGACGCACACGAGCCATCGACGTGCTACGGCGTATCACCCGCAGACAAACGGGTTGGTTGAGCGACTCAACCGCACACTAGCCGACATGCTATCAATGTACGTTGACGTCGAGCATCGAACTTGGGACACCATTGTGCCGTACGTAACGTTTGCGTACAACACCGCCCTGCAGGAAACAACCCGACTGACCCCCTTTCAGCTTTTCTTCTGCCGCCAGGTGACCGCTCCGTTGGATGCTATGTTGCCCGCCGACCCTTACTGCGACTCTGACGCCGACCTCGACGGGACAGTGATCGGCATATAGTATTCATGGCCATCTTTAACGGCCCAATTTTTTGCCACTCCGGAGGTGCGCCGAAACCACTGTGACCAGGGCGGCCTTCCAGTCGATGGGGTTTCAGTGCAGCTCCGGAGTGGCGGAAGGTCGCTCAAGGTCAAATGGTCGGCGAAACTCGCGCAACATGGCGTAGTAAAGCTTTCGCTCTAAATGAGCAGGGAACATCTACACCCTGTTTTTAGAAATTTCGCGACAAAGAAGAGCAACAAATCTCATAAATTTTGGTTTTCTGTATTTTGGTGTGTCGCCTTTCGAGCAATATCGCTGCGTTGCAATATACCTGCCGATCCCGGCCACGGCGGCCGAATTTCGATGGAGGCGAAATTCTAGAGACCCGTGTACTTTGCGATGTCAGTGCACGTTAAGGAACCCCAGGTGGTCGAAATTGGCACAGCCCTTCACTACGGCGTCTCTCATAGCCTGAGTTGCTTTGGGACGTTAAACTCCACTAAACCAAACCAAGCAGTATACCTGCGCGTAGTGTACGCTGCTGCAGAAGCAAGCATGGCGGGTACTGTTTTCGGAGTAATGGCGTCGTCGAGTTACTTGGGGGGGGAGCTCAGATAGTAATTCCACAGAGGCGCCCCGACTGCGTCAGTGGGCTATCTCACACCACCACCGCATGCAGTTTGAACATGGCCAAGCAGTGCCATTGTGGTCCGAGTTACCACTGTGACCATCGCAAAAGTACTACCCGACAGCGTATACTGCTGGTCAGTCGAAAAGCCGTCGGCGTAGCAGCGGCGCCGCGTGTCGGAAATAATCGGGGACTGCGTAAAAATTGCCGCCGAATGTTCCTGACAGTGTCTCACAGTTCAGGGTTTCGTGCAGCATAAACTTACTACTCGAGTTAGAGCCTAACTCGCGGCAGGGATTCGAACCGCTGCTTCGTAGCACGTCCTGAGTTACCGCTAGTTACCGCTGAGTTACCGTTCTTAAGCGGCGGACGTAGCACGTCCGCCGCTTAAGAACGTGGGTGGCGCTGATGTATACTCTCAAGGTTAGGTTGTTTGCAAACATAAATACTCCCGAAAGCAGATGATTTGACAGCCGTCGCCGTAGCTCAGCGGTAGAGCACCGGATACGTAATTCGGAGGTCGTGGGTTAGGATCCCACCGGTGTCATGTTGTTGTTTTTATGCGAAGCATACTACTTTAGCTACCACTTCAGCCCTTCACCGTGGTTATGCGCCGCCAAATCACGTGACAGGATGATGCCACACCACGTGACACGATGACGTCACGGCAGTGGAGAAACGGGGGCCCACCTCGCGCCGTCGCTGTGGCTGTGCGCCTCCAAATCACGTGATACATGACGTCACACCACGTGACACGATGACGTCACGACAGTGGAGAAACGGGGGCCCACCTCGCGCCGTCGCTGTGGTTGTGCGCCTCCAAATTACGCGACACGATGATGCTTCGCATTCTCCAGACTTAACCAAGTTAAGCCTCAGCCATTTTTTCTTCTGCTTTTCTAATCAATTAACTTTAAGCGATAACATATTCAGTATTATTCTAAATCGAACAACAGCACAAAATAATAAATTAATTAAAATCCTCTCTGTCCCTTGGTTTCTGTGGCTGTTGGCTTGTCTCATATTTATAGCAAGCCCCTCAATCCCCTTCCCTTGTTTGCTATATATATATATATATATATATACATGTCTGTCTGTTAAAATAGTCTTTTTTAAGGCCAAGCCTTTGACGGCTCATTCTCCCGTCCGTCCAGCATTACATGGATGGAAAAAACTTTATTGTTAATAAATTTCAAGTGTTCTTGACCCGTTCGGGTCACTGGGCGCCGTGGTCGATCCTTGGTCCAGGATTCCGCACTTGACTGCTGCCATCGTGGCTCGGCGCACGAGAAATGCATGCGGTTCCTCGTCCTCGCTGGCCAGTGTTAAGATCGACGTCAGCGGGTAGTAGTAGTAGTAAAAGACTTTTAATCAACCATAATTTACAGGCCGAGCATTTCGACCGCCTGGGCGACCAGAAGCCGCTGTTCTTCTTCCCCTTCAGCGCCAAGCCAGTCGAGCCAGGTGGTGATGGATAGAGAGGGTGGGGGGAAGGAACCCGACTGCTGAGCAGCCGGGCAATAGAATAGGCAATGGGCCAGGTCCGCATAGATACAGGGGCAGTTGGGACAGGAAGGGTCCGATCGATAGCGATAGAGGAAGAGGCGGGACGGGGTGATAACTGCATTCATCTGAATGTGCCGAAGAAGGCGAGACTCCGGCACCGTGAGTGATGGATGAGGGGGAGGGTAAAGGCGTTTGTCGAGGCGGAGCTCAAGGTAGACCTCTTTTATGGTGCGGCGAAGGGTGAGTCTCCCACCGTCCTCCGAGGGCTTGGGCCAGGGGATCAACGGTGCCCGGAAAAGTGTGTCGCGGGCGAGCTGATGGGCCAGCTCATTGCCGTCAATCCCTGAATGCCCAGGGACCCAGCGGAGGAAAACGATGGAAGGCTGCAGTGCGGAGACCGCTCGTTCGACCTCCTGTTGGAGAGAAGGGGTCAGGGTGCGTTTCTGTATGTGGTGTATAGCGGCTTGTGAGTCCGAATAGACTGTGTACTCTTGGAGAGAGGGAAGGAGGGAAAATGACTGGAGGGCATGCGCAATGGCGAGGACCTCGAGGGACAATGCGTCTGGAGGGTGTAGATACGGCCCGCTGGTGTGGGTTTCAGGAGCAGGGAGGTGTGGATGGTACAGGGCGTAGCCGCAGGAACCTCGAGGAGCCACGAAGGAGGCATCCGTGTAAGCTACACCCTGGGTATCAAAGAGAGGGGAATGGTGCTGTGCGGCCGCATGACGACGTCCGGCGTGCAGGACGGGGGACATGTTGGTCGGGAGGGGAAGGATACGAAGATTGGGGGCGGGGGTGGGAATAGGAGAGGTAAACGGGGAGATTGGAATGGGCGAGATACCCGCTTGAGTCAATAACCACTGACCCTGACGGGTAAGGGAAAGCCGGGCAAGCTGCGAGTCACGATGGAGACTGAGAAGAGAACGAAGAGGATGGAAGAGGCCTGTGGCAAAGAGCTTAGTGGTAGAGGTAGTGATAGGAAGGTTGAGAGCTGCCTTGTAGAGGCCCACAAGAGCAGTCTCGAGAGCGTTAAGTTGAGTCTGAGTGAAGGAAGCGTAGGGTGCAAAGTACAAGACCTTGTTGAGGGCCAGCGCGTGGGCAACTCGGCACGCGTGAGCCTCGTGGAGACCTGAGCGTCGAGTGACCACGCGCCGCAGGAGGTGAGTTACAGAGTGGCAGGTGGTGACAGCGCGGTGAAGGGATTGCACATTCTTAGCCGCATGCAAAGGGAAGCCAAGAACTTTGCACTGTGTGACGACAGGAATGGGAGAGCCAGAAAGGTGGAGAGAGACGAAGTGGTTGTGTGAGCGCTGGTAGGAGGAATGGCTGAGAAGGAGAAGCTCGGATTTCTCAGGAGCAGGAGAGAGGCCAGCGGTGGTGAGAAAGGAGTCGATGAGATCTAGGCCACGTTGCAGGGTGTCCTGTACGTGACCGGGAGAGCCAGATGAACACCAGAGAGTGATGTCATCGGCGTAAAATATATGATGCAGGTCGGGAATTTCAGCTAGCTGGGAGGCGAGAGGGGCCATAGCAAGATTGAAAAGGGTAGGAGAGAGAACCGCACCTTGAGGAGTGCCTCGGGTGAGGTTGTGGGGGTCGGACAGATAGGTGTCGACTCGAAAGCGAGCGACACGTTTAGAGAGGAATGAGCGGATATAACAGTACATGCGGGAGCCACAGTCTAGGGAGGCGAGTTGGGAAAGGATGTGGTCGTGGCAAACACCGTCGAAGGCTTTGCGAACATCGACGGTCACAAGTGCGTGAATTTGAGTGGGGGTAGGTGACAGAAACGTGTGCTGGAGAACCAGAAACATGTCCTGTGCACAGACGTGGCGTCGGAAGCCGATGAGAGAATGAGGGAAGAACTCCCTCGTCTCGAGAAAATTAGAGAGGCGAGTCAGGGCCATTCGCTCAAGGGTCTTACCAACACATGATGTCAGGGAGATTGGGCGGAGGTTAGAGAGAGAGGGAGGCTTGCCCGGCTTTGGAATCATAGAAATGAGGGAGGAGGTCCAGGAGCTGGGCAGGCAGCCGCTGTCCCATGCATCATTGTAGGTTTTAAGGAGGAATTCTTTGGCGCAGTCAGGAAGGTTGCGAAGTGTGGTGTATGTAATGGCATCCTCACCGGGAGCCGAGCGTGTAGCATTAGCAGCCAGAGCCGATTCGAGCTCCCGGAGAGTGAAGGATTGGTCCAGATCTGGGTTAGGTCCACCGCAGTACACCGGGTAGGAGGGTGCCAGAGGGGGCGGGAGATAGAGAGAGGCGAGCTGATCAAAAACATCGGAGGGAGTTCCTTGAGTGAGGGCTTTAGCTAGAGTGGGAGCAAGGGCAGGCTTAGTGCCAAGGAGGGATTTGAAGAGAGACCATGTGGATCGCGAGTGCAATGCAGAGTCAAGACGGTCACAAAGAGCACTCCAACGAGAGTGCTCGAGGGAGGCGCAGTGGGCGACGATCTCGGCCCGCAAAGCAGTGATCCGGGAGGAAAGTTGGGCATTGTGTGGTTGGGAGCGAAAGGAGCGTTGAAGACGTTTACGGCGACGCCATAAACGGAGAAGGTGAGGATCTGGGTCTTGGATTGGGTAACGAGAGCGAACGCGACGGCTACTGGACGTGAGCGCTGCAGAGATGCGCGACGTCCAGTCGTCGTAGGATTGAAAGGAGTCGGAGGCGAGATTAGTGCGAAAAGCATGCCAGTCAGTGTGAATAATCGGATGACAGCGAGGGATGTGGGAGAGAGAGGTGGTGATATGGATGAGAAAGTGGTCACTTAGAAGAGTTTCGGCTGTCACCTGCCAGTGAAAGGAAAGTGAACCCCGAGAGAAAGTGAGGTCGGGTGTCGTAGGGCGTTGTGAGGCAGTGCCCGCTCGAGTAGGAGAGCCAGGAGTATTAAGAAGGGTGAGGTGGCGTTCCTGGGCCAGACAATGGAGGAGGCGGCCGGGTTTGAGGGTTTGTGGGTAGCCCCAGAGTGTGTGAGGGGCATTAAAGCCACCACCAAAGAGGAGATGGGAGGTAGAAGAAAGAGAGTGAAGGAATTTGCCCAGAGCAGAGAATAAAGAGGAAGTGACAGGGGGGTTGTAAAAAGACAAAAGGACGAGTGAGATGCGGGAAGAAGGGTGGTAATAAACCACACCAACTAAATATTTAAGGAGGGTGGAGGGGATGTCAATTTGCTCTACGAGCACGTCACTGCGTACATAAATAGACGCAAGTGGTGTGGCCGTAGTGGCATGGTAGGCGCGGTAGCCTGGGACATTGCGGGCCGTCCGGGTCTCCTGGAGAAGGAGAAAATGAGGTAGGGAGGGGCGGGTGAGTAGATACTGGTGGAGGGGGGTCTTATTGTGACAAAGATTTCGGCAGTTCCACTGCACAATCTCGAGGTCCTCGCCAAACGCCATTATGATAGAGGAGAGGAACGCGATGGTACGCGTTCCTTCTTTTTTGCCGGGGGCAGTGACTCATGGACGGATTGAAGCATAGATGCAAAGGATTCCAATTGCTTTGATTGTGCTTGGAGGGTGGTAAGGATCTGGAGAACCGAAGTTTTCAGCTGAACCAAGCGAGTGTGATGTGCCTGTGTGGTGGTTTCTACAAGGTCAGCCAAAGGGGCGACCTGGGCGCTGGAGGAAGGAGTGGTGAACGTGGCAAGGTGCTCATTTAGCTTGCTAAGCTGGGAGGTAAGAGAGGAGGTGGTTGTCTGGAGGGTTTGAGTCAAGGCATGTATCTGCTGTTGTAGATCGTGGGAAATGCGCTGCTGCTCTCGCTGCTGGCGTTCCAGCATTGCGAGCCGGAGGTCGAAGGAGCGGTTCTCGTCAGTCAAGGATGGAGAGGGTGGTGTAGTGGAAGAGAGGGACGCTGGCACCGAGGATCCTTTAACTATGGCGGCATAGGAGCCTGGTGGTGACGTGATCGGAGATGATTGAGATTCATGATTAGAGGAGGAGGAGGAGGAGGAGGAGGAGGGGGGAGGGTTGGTGGGTTGAGTGGCCCGGCGCAAAGCTAGGCGTCGGAGGTATGCAGCTTTAGCACACTCGCGTTGCTTAGCAAGGATGAAGGGGCAAGTGGGGTCGAGGGAGGGGTGGGTGTTCACCTGGCAATGAACGCACCAGGGCTGGGCACACACATGAGCGGAAGGGTCAGCGGGTAGAGGAGCAGCACAGCGACGGCACTTGGCCGGAACGCTGTGCTGGGGGCACTGGTGGGCGCGATGGCCTAGAGTGAGACAACGGGTGCAGGTGGGAGGCTTAGGTTTATGAGGACGGCACCGGAAGGCAACGCGTTTGAAATAAACAAAGTGGGGGATGACGGTGCCAGCGAACGTTATGAGCACTGATTGAGTGGATCCCATCATGCGAGCAGCGAGAATATCTGTTTTGAAAGATTCCAGGTCATGCATGAGGTCATCAGGAGTGAAGTGGCCCCCGACGTTATGGATGACGCCGAGGCATGAGATGGGAGGATGGGGGGTGTAAGTTTTGATGGTGACAGGCTTACCATGAATCTGAAGATGCGTGACAGAGAGTAGGAGGTGGGCGGTGAGAGGAGAATGAGTCTTTAGAAACACAAGGCTTTGGGCTGGCTTGGCCTGAAGGGTGATGTCGGCACTGGTCTTCGAGGAAAGTTGAGCAGCGGAGGCGACTGCGGCGAGTACGTCGTAGAGAGGTAGCTTGGGGGTGAGGGTTCCAGGGGGAAGCTGGATGGCAACTGTGATGAGCTCGGCGCGGGGTCGGGCTGCGGTGGCAGGCTTACGGTTTGCACCGATGGTGGTCCAGCCGATTTCCTGGGAAGGAGTGTCGTCTGCCGGGGACGTCGTAAGGTCCATGTCTGAGTCCTCAGCCGGAGTCTCAGTGTGCGACGCGGGTGTCGGGCTTGAGGTCTTGGTGTCAGTGGGACCTTTGGCTGGAGTAGGTGCAGCGGCTCCAGCGGCGGCGACGAACGCAGCCGGCTGCGACGCGTCTATGTCCCCGAAGCCCTTGGCGTCCCTTGTAGCGTGGAGTTGGCTAGGTGTGGACGCTGCGCCGACGACGAACGCTGCCGGCTGCGCCGCGGCCGTCGATCCGGTGCTCCCAGCGTCGCTCAAGGCGTGCAGTGCGGCAGGAATGTGATCGGTTGCGTGGGCGGCGTTGAACGTACCCGTTTGAGAGACGGCTGTCGACGTAGTTGGAACAGGACCCGCGGTGGCGGCATCGGTGGGTCTGGGCTGCAGGGGCTTGGTCAGACGCTGCATTGCGGCGGTGGAGGCGCGGCGCGTTAGGTTTAGCGAGGCGCCGCGCCGCTTCACAGTTTTGGAGACGCTTGGAGGGCCAGTTCGGCAGCGGGCCGTGATGCCGATGGTTTTCACGTGCTCCGGGAGCCTTCCTGAAGCGATGGAGTGTAAATCCAGGGGCGGGCGAGGCCCTGGACCAGGCCAGGGGCAGGTTAAAGCAGAGCGTGGTAGGCAGCCAGCTAACCAGGGCGGCGCCACCTAGCGGAATCTCAGCGGGTCTCGTTTGGAACCAGCCAGCACACCTGTTTCTACTGTATATGGCTGCGAGCAACTTGAGTGTGATTACTTTCGGGCCTGCCGCCATGGGCCGCACGGAAAGGACCCAGGGGACAGCTGATTCCAATTATGGAGTTTGCCCGGTCGGAGTGCAGGCCCAAAACGAAGGGGCTAAAGTTTAAGCAAAACCACACCCCATTTCCGAAGTGTCTGCACGTGTCGAACGCCGCCGCCGCCGCCGCCGCGGGGAGACGGACGTTATCTTCCCCAATTGCTGTGACCGTGCCTGGGAACAAAGGGCTTCGTTTCCTGTGGCTCTTTGGCGTGCCAAGCGCCGCTACGAGCTGGTGGGCATCATTCGAACATCTCCAAGGACGACGGACCACTTTCCGGCTTTTTCATGACCTCGCGTTCCGGCCTCGAGCGGCGGGTGTCATTTCATGAACAACAGATGTCGGGGACCCGCAAGACTTTCGGCTGACCGGAAACAACCACCTACCGCAGTCGACTCTACCCCGCTTTCCCTCAGACTCCACATGTGACGGGGGCGTGACCCTAAGTGCGGTGTTGTTTGAGCGCACAAGTGAAAGCTCTAGGCCCCTCCCACTTCCGCGTGGGCGTCCTCAACCTAGGGACTTTAGGGAACGAGAAGGATACAAAAGTCGACAACGAATGCGGCAGAAGAGCCTCACTTCAGCTTCACTTCAGTCTCACGTCTAACCATGATGTAAAAATGTAAATAAACACAGTACCTTGTCGCCCTTATCCAGCGCCACATGGCGGCAATTACAGACAGGCTGCTTTATTTCACCCCACCTCCTCTCAAGCTTTCATCCCACCTTTCCTCCTGATTGTAACACCTGTGGCGTGCCCAAATCCTCACTTTTTCATTACCTTTGGGAATGTCCTTCCCCAAAGGCAGTATCCCCCATCCCCAATCCCACTCATTCTTCTTGGGAGGCTGCTTTACGGACCGCTCAGCCCGCCGGCCAGAAATGGCTAGTGGATCGGGCTTTACGTGAAGCACTAGCCCATGGACTCCTGGACCAGTAGGAGACCACCCTGGAAGATTTTTTTTTATCTGTGTGTGTAATAAAGTTGTTTCCATCCATCCAACCCACTTGCAATCTTCCTTCCATCACCCAACTCTTTGACTCGACGGCACTCTTGTCCAGGGCCCGTATTACGGAACTTTGTCAAAAATCTGTCAAAAGTTATTGACAGTGACGTCAAAATGACGAAACGATGTGACGTCGACGCCTGACGCAAAATTGACGCAACGAGGAATCAGCCAATTAAAGCAGAGCGGCGCCCCGAAGCATTTGCCTGCACGACGAGGGACCGTCTGCTAAATTTTTGCTAAAAGAGTAAAGAAATGCACAGCGATAAAAATAATTATTATTGTATTTTGCCAGAAAATGATGTTTAAAGCGAAAAAATATCAAGAAATACAAGAAGCGTAAGAAGTTAGGCTATTAAATTTCCTGGTGGGTAACTTTTGCTGCCGCGGGGGTGCGCAGACGGCGGTAAAACGTCGACAAGCCGCTTTGCACGGAAACAGCTGTTCCACGCCTTGATACTGTTTTCTTACGTGGCGACGAAAATCAAGGTACTGTGCGGTTGTTCTAAGTGCGGAAAAATCGACGAAGCCAACTTGTTAAGGTCTGTGTTGTTCGGCTCTTACGATCGATGACAAAAGTCTCATAGCGTGAAGCGTTGTATGTGATGTGTGGTCGTCTGTTCCTTTTTCCTCGACCGGTAAACAGAAGACGACCACGAAGTGCGATTTGCAGGGGAAAAGAAAGTTCTTTGCCAGCATAAGCATGTTTTATTTGTATGTAGCTGTGGCACAGAGGTGTCGTCGGCTGCCGAAGCTTGCATGAAAGCCGCCGGTTGCAAATAACCGCTGTGCACACACCACCCGCGGCTGCATCGACAGCGCACTCGCACGCAAACCTCCAAATTCATCGGCGAGTTCGTCGCACAGCCACACCGCAGTCTGCCTCTCCAGACGAAAAAGGCGTCGGAACAGCTCGTCCGGCAAGTCAAACGCGTCTTCGTGCGCCCTCCTCCACCGTTGCTCGCGTCGCCGCAGCCGCCTCAGCCACATACGACGCCGCTGCCGCCGCCGCCATTTTCTGTCAAAAACGGAACGGTCCAATTTTGACCGCCTCGAAGCCGTCAAAAAAAAAAAAAACGTCAAAATGCGCCTGCTCAATTAGGTGTGCAACACACCATTTCTGTCATGTCCGCGACGTAAACGCCAGTCACCAATGACGCAAGAAACCAAGATGGCCGCCGGCCACGGCCGACGGCCACGGCCGCCGACGGCGGCTACGGCGGGTCTTTTTGACGAGTTTTTGACGCGTTTTTGACAAGTTTTTGATTTGACTGTTCCGTAATACGGCCCCTGGTGGTGGTGGGGACGGGTGTCGGCTTGACCATGGTTCCGTCAAGCAGCGAGAAGCAGCAGCAGCGAGCTAGCAACGACCCCGAACCCCCACCATACACAACACCAGCAAGTGCTCCCACTGCATCACACTCGGGTTGTTTATTCTTGGCTCTAAGTCGGCCTTAGGGCAGATCCATGTGACATGTTCTAGTGCAGGTTTACCTTGACACCATGGACATTCGTCTGCATATTGTGTAGGGGAAATCTTGTGTAGTTTGAGCAGATGTGGGTAGGTACCGGTTTGTAGTCTGCGCCAGTCTACCGCCCCCTCTTTGGTGAGGCTTTTGTGTAGGGCTGGGTAGCGTTTCCGCTGACCCCTGTACTGATCGAGTATATCTGAGTACGGGGGGGGGGGGGGGCAGCGGCGGCAGCATCTGGAAGCACGCCTAACATTTGTACTCTGCTGTTGCAGTGGCCGTGTTGAAGCCGTGCTGCATTCGACCCTACTGGGGCATCGTCAGAAGCACTATTTTCCGGCGGCCATCCTTATCGTCAGTGTTCCTGCGACGAAATCCGGACGATAGGCTGCACTCTGCTTCTGGATTCACGACTGCGAGGATACCGTCTGCGCAAGCGCCGTTCAACGCGTCGCAGCCTGTAAATTGTGGGGCGTTTCCCGGTCGGCGGTCATTTGGCAGCGGCGGCAGCATCTGGAAGCACGCCTAACATTTGTACTCTGCTGTTGCAGGTTAGTAATCCTAAGCTTCTTTTGCACTTCAATGCTTCTTTTACGCTGTCGCTGCTGCCACTACTACCACTGCCATAAAATTATGCAATAGGATTGCTTAACAGTTGCCTTGCGGAACTTTCTCGCGTTTGGTTTTCATTTTCGTTTGTTTCTTCTTGATTCTTCCTTGCTATGTCTGACATTTGTTTATCGTGTCAGCTGCCTGTGCAGGATGAAGGGGCTGTTAAATGTAGTGAGTGTTCATATATGTACCACTTCGGGAAATGTGCTGGTTTGCAAGAAAAAACCTACAAATCTAAATATGAGGTGGCTAAGAAAGCCTGGAAATGCGTGACTTGTAAGAGCGCAGGCTCGCGGTCTAGCCGCAGTGAGGATGACATTGATGTAAGCTTAGTTCTTGCGTCAATCAACGAAAAACTTGAGCGCCTGCCAGCTCTAGTTGAAAAAGTAAACAGCATGGAAGAGGCAGTTCAGTTTCTGTCGCAGAAATTCGATGAATGTCAAGAAAAGATTGCTAATCAAGATACTGAAATCAAAGGGTTAAGAAAAAGAGTGGCAGAACTGGAGGAAAGAGAGACAGCGCATGCAGCCGTTGAATCCGAACTTCAACGTCAGGTTAACGACCTTGAGTTCCGAAGTAGGCGAATGAACCTTGAGGTCCATGGAATTCCTGTTGTGGAGGGTGAAAAACTCATATGCTGTCTAAATGAGGTAGCTGATAAACTCCAGATACCTCAGCTTGAAGAGGCTGACGTTGCAGCCGTGCATCGACTGCCCGCTAGGCAAGACAACGTGCCGGGAATTCTTGTCCGTTTCACAAAGCAGGGAACCAGAGACACATGGCTTAAGAAAAAAAACGCCCTGAGGAATGAAACCCCTGCAATTTTCTTTCAAGAAAACTTGACTCGGCATAACAGGGACCTTCTAAGGTCGGTAAAGGAAGCAGCAAAAGAAAAAGGCTATAAGTTTGTTTGGTACGTGAACGGCAAGGTCCTTGTTCGAAAGGCTGACGGAGCTAATGCAATTCACGTCAGGGATAAGGGAGAGCTGGACGACCTTTAAAGGGTGCGTTTTTTTTTGTTTTTTTTTTGCAAGAAAAGAAGGATGCATAACGAAGTGGATTTTTACTTGCCTGATGATGTAGATGAAATTGTCGCAACATTTCCCGCATCTCCCTTAAAATGTATCCACATGAACACGCGTTCTGTCAGAAATAAGGTGTCATCCCTGGAGGAGTTCTTTACTGGTTTCTCTTTTCAATTTTCGGTTATTATGTTAGCAGAGACATGGAGCACTAATGAATGTGATGTTTTTAGGTTGCCTGATTATAATACCCTCTATCTAAACCGGTCGGACTCTCGAGGGGGCGGAGTGTCATTGCTGATCACAAATGATGTAGAATGTCAAATCATTGATTCTTACACAGTGCTTTCACCAGACTATGAAATACGGACCCTGTGCACTGCTAGACATGTATTTTCTGTGTGCTATCGACCACCGAATGGTGATTTGCCTGCGTTTCTGCAGTTCTATGATCAGTTCCTGGCTTATGTGCTTCAAAATCACAACTCTAAACCTCTAATAGCTGGTGGAGATTTCAACGTCGACATGAGTGTGAACAGTCCATCATCAAATGCTTTCAATATGGTTATATTATCGAATGGTTTTGCTAACTTAATTGACACACCAACCAGGATTACACCTGAAGGCCAGTCCACTCTGGATTTATTTATTACCAATTCCTTGGGGCCGAATGTTAAATCTGGAGTTTTGTCATGTTCTATCAGCGATCATTTGCCAGTGTTCTTGTGTGCAGAATCAAGCAGGTCAATAAGAAAAAAATCCCCACCAGTAATGTACCAACTAATAACAGACACAACACTGAATTCCTTTCGTGACGCCCTGTTGTCAGTGGAATGGGACACGATCGGTAATCTCACAAATGCCAGTGAAGCGTACGATAAGTTTATGGATATACTGACCCAACTATACCACAAGAGTTTCCCGTCAAGAACACGCAAAAAAAGTAAAAGAACACGCAAACCATGGCTTACACCTGAATTACGGAGTGAAATGAAAACGAGGGACAAGCTTTATCAACATTTCCTTCATACGCGATCAACAGATGATCTTGTCCAATTTAAAAAGTATCGTAATAAGCTAACAAAGAAGTTGAGAAATGCACAAGCAGCATATTATTCATCTTTGTTGGATATTGAGTGCCGTCAAAACAGTCTGTTATGGTCGAGGTTGAACACCACCCTTAACCGTGGTCACTCGCATAAGCCTTCATTGAAATTACAAGTTGATGGAAAAGAATTATCTGGTGCAGAACTAGCTGATGCTTTTAACAATTTTTTCGCTAGTATCGCTCCTGCTTCCTCTATATCCTCTCATGCTAGCAAATATGTTTCCACTTATATTAACAACACAATATACCTACAGCCCGTAACAGTGGATGAAATCATGTCCGTTATACAAGCCTTAAAGAACTCTAGCAGTTGTGACATCGATGGTTTTCAAGTACGCCCAATCAAACATGTAGTTGATATTATTGCTCCCATCCTCACCCACATTTTTAACATGTGTTTAGAATCAGCAACTTTCCCAGCGAGAATGCAGTGCGCAAAAGTTACTGTTCTGTACAAAAAAGGAGATTGTAATGAACTGGGAAATTACAGGCCGGTATCTATTTTACCGATCTTTTCAAAGCTGTTTGAAAAAGTCTTGTATTCGAGGATAGCAAATTTCATTGAAAAACATAATCTGTTAACACCACACCAGTTTGGTTTCCGTAAAAACAAATCAGTTGAATTAGCGTTGCTAGAGCAGAAAGAATATATATTAACGGCGTTTGAAAACAAAGCAATAGTTGTTGGCATTTTCGTGGACTTTTCTAAAGCCTTCGATTTAGTTAACCATAATATTTTGCTGGAAAAATTAAGTAAGTATGGAATACGAGGACAGGCACTAGCTCTTATGAAATCCTACCTATCCAATAGAACTCAAGTTGTGAAAATAGGTGCCTTTACATCGAAAGCTAAAGCTGTTAATTGTGGAGTGCCGCAGGGAAGTATTTTAGGACCTTTACTTTTTAATCTCTATCTGAATGATATCGTCACTATTAACCCTAAAGCAAAATATATTATCTATGCAGATGACACTAGTATTTTTTTTGCTGGCAATGATATTAATCTTCTTGTTGAACAATGTAACAGTGCAATGAAATCCTTAGAGGAATGGTCGAGAGTAAATGCAATGAAGGTAAATGAAAGCAAAACAAAAGCGATTATATTCAGGCCGAAGAACAAGCACATACCTCCGCATCAAGATATTATAATAAACTCACGATGCATCGCTTTAGTCGAGAATTTCAAATGTCTGGGTGTCACCTTTTCCGCAAATATGTCCTGGGATAATCACGTCAAGCATGTTCTAAGCAAAATAAGTCAAATAACTGGTGTAATAGGTCGTTTAAGGTATATCCTTCCCACACACATCAAACGTTTGCTTTATCACTCACTCTTTCAGTCACACTTGAACTATTGTCAACTAGTATGGGGAAACACAACATCCACTAATATAGAACACATCCACCTGTTACAGAAAAAGTATCTCCGACACACATATAATGCTTCTTATACTGCTTCCACCTCAACTTTCTTTAGCAACTCTGGTGTACTTCCAGCTCACAATCTATATAGATATCGCTTAAGCCATGTGTATAAACAAGAAATCCACAGGAATATCAACAATATACGTAACCTATCCCAATTACAGGACAGAACTCCAAGTTACATTACAAGACACTTCGAGGATTGGTCAGTACCAATGTCACGTTCAAGTTACGGGAAACAGTGCCTTAAGTACACAATACCAACGCTCTTGAATTATTATAATTCTGTCCGTTTTGACCTTTTCACGCCAACTTACAAGGACCTCCGGCAGATGTATTTGGTTTCTGTGTAATGTTGTCTAGCCTTGCTGTTGTTTTCGTTTGGATTTGTAGAAGTGAGTTCCGCTGTTGTTTTCTATTCTTTTTGTTGTTTTCTGTTGTTTTCGTTTACGAGTACTAAGTCTGTATCATATTAAAAATGTATGTATATGTTTGCATATCAAGAATATGTCACGTGATGCCGCCACTCTGCCAAAATAAGGGATTGTGGACCCGTCAAGCTGTCCAAGGACAGCTTTTTTTCTACAATCCCCCCATCTGTATTTGATGGCAAATAAAGATTTCATTTCATTTCATTTCATTTCAAAGGTACCTGTGGTGCAAAGTACTGAGTCTGCTGGGTTGACGTACCCTCGAACTAACTCGTCTGCTGCCACGTTGCCCGTCATCCCTTCATGTCCGAACCCACACTATACTATGTTTAGTGTTTTTGTGTCTTCTTGTCGTGTGTAGAATATGATTGGCGATGCTGTCGATCCTGCCTCTTGTGTAGTTTCTACATGCTTGTTTGGAGTCCGTCACTATAGTGAGGTTGTGTCTTGTTGCGTTGCCGTTCGATATTGCGAGAGCAATGGCGGCTTTTTCAGCTGCTTCTATGTTTGGGTTGTTTATCGTTGCGGTGGTTATTTCTTGCCCTCGTTCGTCTCGATCGTTTTGCGTTGGTATCGGTACTTTGCTGAGTCTGTGTAGACTACGTTGGGATTGTCACTGAGTTCCCTGGTGAGTGCTCGGACTCTGGCTTGTCGTCTTTCATGATGTATATTCGGATCCATGTGTCGGGGTATTGGTCTTACCCAGATGCTGTTTCTGTCTTCATTATTAATCTGTTCCTTGTCTCTTTGTGTGCCTAGAGGTAGCCGCAATTTCTCCAGTAGGTGTCTCCCGTTCTGATTTGAGTGAGTCTGTCTAATTGCGGACTACGTTGTGCTTTTCGTAGTTCGTCGAAGGTGTTCGATACTCCCAGGGCCATTAGTTTTTCGGTTACTGTGGACATTGGAAGTTTGAGCGCCGTTTTGTACGCTTTGCGTAGTATGGTGTCGATTTGTAGAGTCTCTTGCTTGTTTAGTTCGCGGTAGGGGAGGCTGTACGTTACCCTACTCGTGACGAGGCTGTCTATGAGTCTTAGGGTCTCCTGTTCTCTCATCCCCTTCTTTTTACTGCTAACTCTTCGCACGATTCTGGCTGCTTGCTCTGTTGTATTCTTAATAGAGGCAATGGTTTTGCTACATCGTCCTTAGTTTTGGAGCCACATTCCAAGTACCCTGACTTCCGTTTTTTCAAGTATTGTCTCATTTCCGAGTTTCAGGGTGATCTGGGTGTCGTATTTTCGCGTACCTGTTTTAATTCTTACGTATTCTGATTTTTCTTCTTAGCACGACAATACTCTGGCCCTGGCGTATTGTTCAGTATGGTCGATCGCTCTTTGTAGCCGCTCTTGTTTAGCTGCTAGGGAGCCTGTGGTTGTCCATATTGTTATGTCATCTGCATACATTGCGTAGCTGATGTTTTCTATTTCGTCGAGTACTTTGGTGAGTCCTGTAATCGCTATGTTGAATAATAGCGGTGACATTACAGAGCCTTGCGGGGTACCCTTGTTTGGCACCGTGAAGCTCTCGGATCTTGTATTTCCGATGCCTATCGAAGCCGTTCGTTCCGTCAGAAAATCTTTGACATAACGGAAGGCTCTGTTTCCACAGTTTATGTTATTGAGACCTTCTATGATGGCCACATGTCCCACGTTATCGAAGGCTCCCTTTATGTCGAGCGTAGCACGGTGTGCTCACCGCTTCTTGGTATTTCAGTGATGACATCCTCCTTTAACTGTAGGAGTACGTCTTGCGTGGACAGTCCCCTTCTGAAGCCAAACATTGCATCCAGTGCTTTGGGTGACTCATCGACGAGAGCAGCTGACGGCATCTAATGGGTCACGGGTGTCCAGTGAGATATGTGAGATAGTTACTGCTGAATTTCCTTTCCTCAAATTCATTTTTACTTTCATTCTTACGGCCCCTCTTTTTTCTTCTTTCACTCCCACTTTCTTCTTTTACGGTGCGGTTCGGGTGTACTCCGAGATAACAGAGTACTACTGCGCCATGTCCTTTCCTCAAAAAGCGTCGCGTTCAAAGGGCAAGGCATCGCGCCGAGCGGGTGGTCGCTGTCGCGTTCCACTGCTAAAGACGCAGCTTATGCGCCATTAATCAGCAGTTAATTAGTATTAAGTCACTAATCAGTAATAAATCATTACTTATTTGTTTTAGTAGTTTATCATCACTTAGTAATTAGTAAGACTTTAGTAATTAGTCATTAAAAATGTCTTCCTCTCCCGTAACAGAGAGTAGAGTAAGCACGAAATGGAGGACGATGAAGAAGCGTACGCGGACATGACGAGACGCAGGCCTGACAAGAATGCATATGCAGCGCGTTCGAAATTGTCTAAAGTGCGTAGAGGCGAAAGCGTTTTCCGCACCACTTTGTCTATGTGACACTGGTGACGTCACCACTGGATGACGTCGCACATAATTGAAGACGAAGTAATTACAAATTACTAACTAGTGACTAATTACTGGTTAATGACTAAATATTATTTAACTGCTAATTAATGACGCTTAAGCTTCGCCTTTAGGAGTGGAACGCGACAGCGTGTTGTAGCGCTGCCAGGCAGTCCACGGAACGCCACCACCCGTTCGGCGCGATGCCTTGTCCTTTGAACGCGACGCGTTTTGAGGAAAGGAAATGGCTCAGTTATTCTCTATCTCGGTGGACACCCGAAGCGCACTGTAAAAAAAGGGAGGAACGCCACCACCCGTTCGGCGCCATGCCTTGCCCTTTGAACGCAACGCATTTGAGGAAAGTTAATGGAGCAGTAATTCTCTGTCATCTCGGTGGACACCTGAACCGCACCGTACAAAAAGGGAGTAACGCCACCACCCGTTCGGCGCGATGCCTTGTCCTTTGAATGCGACGCTTTTTGAGGAAAGGAAATGGCTCAGTAATTCTATATCTCGGTGGACACCCGAAGCGCACTGTAAAAAAAGGGAGGAACGCCACCACCCGTTCGGCGCTATGCCTTGCCCTTTGAACGCAACGCATTTGAGGGAAGTTAATGGAGCAGTAATTCTCTGTCATCTCGGTGGACACCTGAACCGCACCGTACAAAAAGGGAAGAACGCCACCACCCGTTCGGCGCTATGCCTTGCCCTTTGAACGCAACGCTTTTTGAAGAAAGTAAATGGAGCAGTAATTCTCTCTCATCTCGGTTACACCCGAACCGCACCGTACAGGAAGGGAGGAACGCCACCACCCGTTCGGCGCGAAGCTACCGACGCATGAATGCCGGCCCTGTCGGAGGACTTAGAGTGTCTCGTTAAATCTCGTACGGTGCCCGGATGTTCTCGTTTCAGTGCCCGGATGAGGGGAATTCAGTGCGCGGATGTTGCATCTCGGTCTCGGTGTGTCGTCACCACACTGCCGATAACTGGAGCTAAAAGAATTTCATGCTTAATAATGTGTGACGTCATCCAGCGGTGACGTCACCAGCGCCGCAGAGGCAGAGGTGTGCGGAAAACGATTTCATCTCCACGCACTTTGTACAACCCAAGCATTCCCTGAACTTTCCACAAACATCTGAGAGAGGCAACCACTGGTCTTCGAGCTACTGCGCATGTAACCGCGTCATTTTTGCTATAGTACAGCATTCTTCCAGAGCCACACCAAAGTATGCACCGGATTAGCAGAAAGCACTTGCGAAAGCTAATAGTCGTTGCAATCGATGGTCAAACCATCTCCAGGCCCTATATTGCACTCAAAGAGACGCAGCTGATTGTTATTGCCTTGAGAACATTACGAGCAACCAATTACAAAACACACCTCTGCCACTATTTTCCCCATTTTATAGCAGCAAGAGAGAGCGCTCTGGCGTTTAACGAGGATGCGAAGCCCATTTGCTCCGTATCTTAAAAAAATTCGGCGGGGTCTTAGCTTCGGTTAAGCCTGGTAGGTTGTTGTTGTGTTTGTTGTGACTGGGAGAAGGATAAAAAGGAAATTGCACGGGCCTGCCTACTGGCTCGAGCCGAGAGAGACAGAGAAAACAAACTTTATGTAAAGAGGAATTCGGTGGTGGTGGTGGAAACTTTTATTGCCAATGATTTAAATCGTGGGGGCGAAGCCACCTACATGGCACTTGGATGCCTCCGGTGGACCCGACACCATCTAGCTCTGACACACGTTTCACCGCCCTCGAAAACGCCCTTGCCGCATTAGCGACTCAGATGTCAAATTTCGGCCAAATTCAAGAAAACCTGTTCAAGTCAGTCACGGCCACGGTTACGGCCACCGTGACGGCCAATATTAAGACGTGGCTGGAGTCAAACCCCAGGCTTCTACGTCGAATGGGGCCCCTCAAAGACGCAAACCGCCCATCAATATTCAACCGCCCCATCGATCTAACCGAACTCAAGGAATAGCCGGAACCGATCCAGCCGCAGGTGACGGAACCTGTGCCTGCTCTCCAAGGCAGTCTCCCTTCGAATCAACATGGCTGCGTCCCCTCCCAACCAACACCCTAAAGGGCGCCGCCCCCCGCAAAGACAGCAAGTTTTTTTTCCCTTGTGCAATGGAATTGTCGGGGTTTCAAAAACAGAACTAAACGCGCCCACTTAAGGGCGTACATTGACAACCTCGAACATCCCGCCGCAGTCCTTGCGTTGCAAGAAACCGGAGATGCGGTTAAGCTCACGGGCTATAACACTTTTCAACGAGACCCGTTCACCTGTAGGACTGACCGCTAGGGGGCCGGTGAGTGCGAACGCGCTACGCATCGGCTCCGTACAAACACGGCGATTTCTTCGAAGTACGAGCCCCGCAGTGCTTACCTCTTCACTACACCGTTCATAAAGCGAGAGCATGGAGGTCCAGGTGCTCGGGGAGACCATCAACCCCAAGGACTACAATCCCAGGGACTGGACTCATATCCTGAACCTACCCACCCGCCAAAAAGATGCGCCGAAGATCCAGGACAAGGCGAACGCCAGCGCCGGCTCACGACCGACACATTCCATACACCAAGCGTCCCAGCTGCGAGCGGCGCGTCTCGCGGCGCAAAGGTCGCAACGCCAGCCACCGTTACCTGCGGGCGATTACAAGATTGTCTTCTGCTCGAACGGAGGCCTTTCTTTAACCGACCTTCAACCGCGCCAGCTTCGCCTCGCCCTGATAGCTGCGGCCAAGGACATCCAAGATCCAGACGCCACCCAGTTGCGCATTCACCCCATAAACAACACATGCACCATGAGCACCCCTCACCAAGCTGACGCGCTTCGCCTGGTCGCCATTCAACAGCTCAAAATTCGAAACCAACCCTACGCTGTCAGTGCCTACATCGCCCCCCCCCCGGATGGTGCAGTAAGGGGAGTTATTACCAACGCCTACTGGGAGGAAACCCCGACACAGGTTCTAGAAGACCTCATCGTGGGCAACCCTACGGCCCCCATCATTGATGCACGCCGCATGGGACAGACCCGTTCAATCCTCATTACTTTCCGGGGGGGCCCGGTGCCCAGAACCATCTCCTACGGAGGCGGCCTCCACAACTGCACCCCCTACAGAGGACACCTCGACGCATGTACAAACTGCCGTCAACCTGGACACCGTTCGGACGTGTGCACCCTTCAGCGCACACACAACTGTCCAAGGTGTGGCGTCCCCCACCCACGAGAGGACACTCCGACATGCACCCCAGCCTGCATACTATGTGGAGGCGCCCACATGACCGGCACTAGAGGATGCAAAGGCAGGGGACGCCGCTCTCCACCCGCCTCACTGCAACAGCACATCTCCCGCACACCGGACCGAGACGCGGACCGCACCGACGTGCGTCGGTCCAGCAAGTCGCGTTCATCATCTCGCCGCCGCCAAGACCAACAGGCTCGTCAACTTTCCTGGGCGGACAGAGTGGCCGGCAGAGTCAACAATGCCAGCAAGCCCCCGGCCCCTCCGCCCACACAGGTGGATCCCCGTGACCGGGAGCTCCAGGCCCTGCGAGACGAGGTGAGTCGTCTTACCTCTCTTATCCAGACCCCCACCTCCGTCCTTCCACAGCTTACACCAACCGTCCCTCCCGCCCAGCACACTCCACTACCTCAAACAACAACAGAAAACGTGGAAGAGTCCGTCTCCCAATCCCCACCCTCACCCCCACCCAAGAAAAAACGAACAGAGCCCACACCCGTTACCCAGACCGACCTGACATCCCTCGAGGCCCGCCTGGATGCTAAACTCGCTGAGATGGACGCGCGTCTAGAGGCAAAATTCAATCACCTCATCGACCACCTCTCCCAGCGGTTAGAGCAACAAATTGAAGCGGCATTTACGCGCATGGTGCACACCCTAGAGATGAGCCTTGCACAGTACGACGCCCGCCTCCAAACAATAGAGCAGGCCCTTCCCTCGCTACACCTCAATCCGCCGCATCAATCCAGCCCACCTACTCCACAGAACTCCCCAACCAACCCACTTGCCCTCACCCCACCAAAGCTCCAGTATGGCGGGGCTCCCTCCTAATTCCTTATCAATTCTTCAGTGGAACTGCCGCCGCTTCCGGGGCAAGCGCGCACCCCTCCAACTCCTCCTCCCCACACTTCCCACGCCCCACATCCTTCTCCTTCAGGACACACATAGCCCTGCCACACTTCCTAGCTACACATCTGTTCACTCGGACGCCACGAATACACCCAGGGCGTCCACACTCATACATCGCTCCATTACACACCAAACCCATTACATCACCTCCGAGACGCCCTGCATAATTACAGAAATCATACAAGATACACACTCACTACCATCGATGTTTGTCGCCAATATATACCACCCACCATCTCACCCGATGGCTTCATTGGAAACGCTACTGCGAGATCTCCACCGTCTTGCAGGCAAGCATCCATTGATTATCGGAGGAGACTTCAACAGTCAGCATACTGACTGGGGCTACCGCACCACCACTGGACGAGGCCGGCGTCTCTGGTCCTTGGTACAAGAGCTCCGCCTCACAATACACAACAACTTTAACACCCCAACGAGGATTGGTAACAGTGTCAGCGCGGACACCAGCCCGGATTTGACACTGAGCCGCAACCTTGTTGGTATTACGTGGGCCACAACGCGTCATACATTAGGAAGCGATCATTACATCCTCTCCGTTACAGTACCGTACAAGCAAAGACAGGCCCGTCACCTAACACACAAAATCACCAACTGGGATGCTGTACGCTCCGCACGGGCGGCCCTCCCTGACGCTTCCATTATAGACATCGACCAGTGGGTGGCATCACTCATGAACGATGTCTCCACACACACGCGAACCCTTGTCACAACAACAGATACGCCCACCCTCGACACTCGCCTGGCCCACCTTTGGGAGGCCCACCATAGCATCCTAGAGCGCTGGAAGGGGCAAAAGCTCAATCGGACCCTTAAAAAGCGGCTGGCCGCGCTGCAAACACAAATTACTGAGCACGCTGAGGAGCTCTGCCGATCAAACTGGGGGCAGATTTGCGACAGTTTGGCTGGCAATCTGTCCTCCAAACGTAGCTGGCAACTCCTCCGTCACCTAATTGACCCCACGCAATCCAAAACAGCCACACAACACCACGTCACACGCCTTATACACAAGACCGGCCTTTCTCCTGACGCACTCATTAATATACTTAGAAACACACATACAACTCCCGGTACCTCAAACCCCCTGCCCCCCTATACAGGCGCCCCGAATGCCAACCTCGACGCAGAGATCACGGAGACAGAAGTCAGAGCGGCCCTCCTGACTCTCCGTTCTAACTCCACCCCAGGAGTTGACCGGATCTCTAATGCCATGCTCCGCAATTTGGACGATCAATCGATCGCCCAGCTCACGGAGTACTTCAACAAATGCTGGCAGGAGGGCACTCTTCCCCAATCATGGCGTCATGCCAAAATCATATTCATACCAAAGCCCCACAAACCACTTACACCCTCAAATCTCCGTCCCATTTCACTAACCTCATGCCTAGGCAAGCTTTTCGAACACGTCGCACTCGCTCGACTCACCCAACACATGGCGGAGCAAGACCTCTACCCGCACAGCATGGTGGGCTTCCGTCCCCATCTGTCAGCACAGGACGCCATGCTCCAACTCACGCAGGACATTTTCGACCCCCTCATTCCGGGTCACACAAAAGCTGTCTTAGCCTTGGATCTCTCCAAGGCCTTTGATCGCCTGGACCATCAAGCGATCATGGCGGCTCTCTCCCCCTTGAACATAGGCGAACGTATGTACACCTATATTCAAACATTCCTTACTAACCGCACGGCCGAAATTCACTTCGGTCCCCACATCTCCCCCCCATACACCCTTAGTGGGGTCGGAACCCCCCAGGGGTCCGTCCTCTCCCCTTTCCTCTTCAATGTCACTCTCATTCCCCTTGCCCACAAGCTACAAACCATCCCTCACCTTCGGCATACACTCTATGCCGATATCACGCTATGGACCACCCATGGCAGTGATGGAGACATAGAGAACACCCTACAGTCCGCGGCTATTATCACCCAAACGCATGCGCGGAGTATCGGACTCTCCTGCTCACCGGAGAAGTCGGAGCTCCTCATAATCCGCCCCACAACACGAAACTGTCCCACAGCCCCCATCACCGTGACACTGGAAAACCGGCCCATCCCGGAGGTAAACACTCTCCGGGTACTTGGCCTCCACATCCAGAACAACGGGAAAAACACACTCACCATACAGAAACTCAAGCAGACAACTGTGTCGATATCACACCTAATCCGCCGCGTTTCTGCACACCACCGGGGCATGAAGGAGCATGACCTATGTCGTCTCATTCATGCCTTCATCCTCAGCCGCTTTATCTTCACGCTCCCCTACCTGAAACTCCAGGCTAGGGAAATCTCCACCCTGGATGCCATGATTCGAACAGCATTTAAGACAGCATTACACCTACCCCAAAATACCTCAACCGAAAAACTCTTTCAACTAGGCCTGCACAATACGATAGGGGAGCTTATTGAGGCCCACCGACAGACACAATACATACGTCTCGCGAGAACCACCAGCGGGAGACACATCCTACACACCCTCGGTATACGCCTACCAGTTACCGATCCCACACAGCTCCAGGTACCCCGCCTCATTCACCGCGATTTATTTATTAAACCTCTCCCCAAAAACATGAATCCCACCTACCACGAACCCCGCCGCAGAGCTCGCGCACGGGCACTCCACAAATACTATGGCACGGAACCGTATGCCGTTTGGGTGGATGCCGCATGCACGGGCGAGGACGCGGTTGTCGCCATCACGAACCCCTCCCTCCAACCCATTGCCACACTTCACATAACCCCTACTGCCACTTCGGAGGAGGCCGAAGAGGCCGCCATTGCCCTGGCCATCACCCGCACGGAGGCGCGATATATACTGTCAGATTCCAAAACTGCCATACTAAATTTTGCTCGCGGGAGAGTTCACGTCCCTGCATTTCGCATACTGGACTCCCTCGCCGCGCACCCGCCCCGCCATGTGGAGCTAATATGGGTGCCTGCCCACTCCGGGAATCCCGGAAACGAGGCCGCCAACGCTTTAGCCCGAGCTTCTCTCAACCGGGCACCGGCGGCCTCCGACCTGGGGTTCTCGCGGGAGCGCATGCACTCATTCAGTGAAATGACGCAGGCCTACAAAGCCGAGCGTCGGCTCTACCCCCCACCTCATCCTTCCCTCGACAATTACCATCAGACACTTTGGAGGCGGCTCCAAACACGCACTTTGCCCTCCCCTTATATACGCTCGCGATATCACCCAGTCCACACGAACCCTTCCTGTACCCTCTGCCACCACCCCAAAGCCACCCTCGACCATATTCTTTTCCTCTGCCCGGCGGATCTTCCCCCGCGGGGCCTGGAGCACCTTACCTCATGGGAGGCTTGGGAGACCCTACTGCGCTCCGAGGACCCGGCCAAGCAAGCCATCGCCACCGGCCGGGCTGCCAGCGTCATGAGCCTCCGGGACATGAACGTTTGAGTGCAGTGGGGCCGTGCGGGGGCCCAAGGACCGACGTGTCCAAAACTCCCTTGTTATAAATAAAGTTTTCATCATCATCATTCACCTGTATCCTAGTCCATAAGGGTTACACAGCGCAGGAGGTTGATCTCGACCTAAATCTGGAATATTCGTACGTGATGGTCTCTGTCCTCCCCCTGCGGCGAACAGATAGCCTCGCACACATAATTAATATCTACTGCCCCCGGAAACTCAAAAACATCACTTTTTCTATCATCTTTAGCGCAGCGCTAAGGATCGCGGGTCGCGACCCCCTCATGATAGTGGGCGATTTTAACGCGCCCTGTCTCATGTGGGGTTATTGCAAGGAAGAGACGCGTGGTCGTAAGTTGGCGGAACTTATATCTACGCTGGGCATCCCTCTAATAACCGACCCGGTCCACCCAACACGTGTAGGGAACTCCGTCACCAGGGACACCTGCCCCGAACTTACCCTCGTGAAACACATCCAACACGCAGATTGGATCAACACCGAGGACACCCTCGGTAGCGACCACTGCATATTGAACACTGTCATTTACACTCGGCCCTTACGTCGGCCCCTTGCGCAAGCCAAACTTCCCGACTGGAACGCTTTCCGCCAGGCCCTCTCAGTAACTTCTCTCATGGAACAGGACTACTCCACTTGGGCACACGTACTCATGCAAACACTCCGTTCACAAGAAAAGCATATCCAGCTTA
Organism: Amblyomma mixtum; assembly: GCF_055824585.1. Taxonomy (NCBI): domain Eukaryota; kingdom Metazoa; phylum Arthropoda; class Arachnida; order Ixodida; family Ixodidae; genus Amblyomma; species Amblyomma mixtum. Next base: position 108,206,708 of record NC_143019.1, on the reverse strand, counting down.
CGGAGCGTGCACCTGACGTGGATAACCACTTAAGGCACCTCTGGGAAGCTCGCCGCAGCCTCACTAAGCGATGGCGGCGGCAGAAACGCAACCGTAAACTCCGCGCTCGCATCTCTGACCTCACCCAGCAAGCTGCCGAGTATGTTGCCCAGCTCGCAGACACTAACTAGGTAGATCGATGCAACAGCGCAGCAAGACAGATGTCCAGCCGCAACACTTGGCGGCTCTTCAGGAGTCTCATAGACCCCACACAAACACGCTCGGAGACCCAAAAACACATCAATCGCGCGATACACAACTTTCAAGGAAACACTAAGCAGCTAGCGAACACCTTGCGCTCACAATACCTCAATCAGGATCAAGACCCGCGCGGGCAGGATTATTCGTATGCAGGCTGCGATAATCCGGAACTGGATCAACTTTTCCAGCTTCACGACCTTCGCGCGGCTCTTGTCAAAATGCGCAGGGGGACGGCGCCAGGAGGGATAAGGTCACAGTCAAATTATTGGCGAACCTTCCTGATCGGGCATACGAAACCCTACTCGAATATATTAACGCCATTTGGACCGGGGACACTTCGTTGCCACCGGATTGGAAGACATCATTGATAACCTTTATCCCAAAGGCGGGGAAACCGGTAAACACAGACAACCTCCGGCCCATCTCCCTCACTTCATGCCTAGGAAAACTGATGGAAACGATGGTCCGTGACCGCCTCTCAGAATATCTCGAGAGCAAGAGCTCCTTTGCCGACACCATGTTCGGTTTCCGACCCAGTAAGTCCCCACAAGACATCCTCGTACAGCTTCATCACGAGTTTCTCGAACCCATAGAACACCCACACAACGACAAAATAGTCCTAGCACTCGATCTCAAGGGTGCGTTTGACAATGTAAAACACGGCGTCATACTAAAGCACCTTAATGAGACCAACTGTGGTCCTCGTACATTCAATTACATCAAAGATTTCTTAACAGACCGATTGGCCTATATACGTATACAAGAGACCGAGTACGGCCCGTTTGAGATGGGAACGCGGGGCACACCACAAGGCGCTGTGTTGTCTCCGCTTCTCTTTAACATTGCTATGATGTATCTCCCGGCACAGCTGGCGGCTGTCGGCGGTGTTCAGCATGCGCTGTACGCCGATGACATCACCATCTGGGCCACTACGGGAAACATAGCAGAGATAGAGGAATGCCTGCAAGCAGCGGCGAGCATAGTTGACCACTATGCCACGTACTGCGGCCTCCAGTGCTCCCCGTCCAGGTCTGAATTTGTGCATATTCGATCTTCTCCGAAATGCAAAATCTCCGTTCAGCTTTCTCTCGCAAGCGGCCCCATCCGTGAAGCGAAGGAATACTCGGTCTCTTCATTAATCAACATCGTAAGGCAGACACAACTCTTTCCAAACTCCGCAAAGTCGGCAACCAGGTGGGCCGAATGGCTCGCCGCGTTTGCAAAAAGCGAGGAGGGTTGCGAGGTAAGGATGCGATGCGGCTCGCGCATGCCTTCGTAACTAGTCGAGTACTGTACTCGACTCCTTACCTCCGCTTACGGAAACATTACGAAGTAGCGCCCTGCACGGGCTCGGGCCAGCACGAAAGCCCGGGCCCGGCCCGGCCCGCGGGCCGGGACATGATTTATTCTGCCGGGCCTGGGCCGGGCCCGGGCCTGAAGTTGCAGGCCCGGCCCGGGCTCGGGCTTAAAGCTGCGGGCCCGAGCCAGGCTTCATTCAATATTGCAGAGTGAACTGCAGAACTGCGGCATTGAAGCAGCGACACGTATGAGCTATGAGTTATAGTACGCGCTGAGAAAAAAACTAAGCTTTTTTCATTCACTTATTTATTTCCTTATTTCCACGCCACGGTGCAGTAAGAGTAAAATTCAACCGGCCTTAATTGGTCATTGATCATTCGCGTTCCCAAAACATACCTATACACTATTAGAAATGCATTAGGGAAGAACATATTAGTTTAGGACGCTTATGGTCTTCAAGCACGTACCATGAAATACTCAAGCCTTTTAGTTTTTCGTTTCTGCTGAAAGGTGACCAGTTCGGCTATGAGCTCAACCTGTGAGATCACGTTCAGTAAAAAAAATGTCATCCTACTGCTTGCTAGGCAGCTTTAATATTTATACTTCGCAGGCGGCAGAATATAACTGATTACAATCATGGGGGAACGCAGAGTAGACTAGTACGCGTGTATGCAGCCCTTTTTATTTGGCTCTCAGAACTTCCGAGTTTATGTTTGCCCACCTACACGAGATCAGTCTCCAAAAGACGGGCCTGGCAAGCACTACTCTTCATCACCTCCTTCTGGGTTAAAAAGAACCAACTTTCTTTAGGCCAATCTGTGGTTTCAGAACCTTTGTCGGCCAGTTCCTTATCGGTGTAGTACCAGTCTACTTGCTCAGTTACTGTGAAACGGGCCGGTCCGGGCCCGGGCTGGGCTTCGCTCCGGGATTCACGGGCCGGGCCGGGCTCACTAGAGCGATAATTTAGCGGGCCCGGGCCGGGCCCGGGCTTCAAGCCGCGGGCCTGGACCGGGCTCGGGCTTCAGGTCGCGGGCCCGGGCCGGGCTCGGGCATCAAATTCAGGCCCGTGCAGTGCTCTATTACGATGATCACTTGGAGATTGTACTCCGCAAAATTTTCAAGAGAGCCCTCGACCTCCCGATATCCACTTCCAACGCGCGACTCCTCGCGTTGGGGGTGGTGAACACCTATCGAGAACTCCGCGAGGCGCATCTCGTTAACCAATACACGCGTCACGCCCAGACCGTGTCCGGTCGCCGCCTCTTGGACCGGTCCCATATCAGACATGATCACCATACCATGGAACGGGTTCGAGTGCCAGAACTGTGGAGAAGCGCCCTCTACGTTCGACGCCTTCCGACTAAGATGAACAAGGAAGACCATAATGGCCGGCGCCAGGCGCGGGCGAATACCCTGCACCGCCACTATGGCTCAAAGAAACACGTCTTCTACGTCGACATTGCAGGCCCCTACCGCTCTAAGGGGGAATGGTCACACGGCTGCAGTCATACACGGCTGCAGTCATACACGAGGAAAAACAGGTGGACGGCCTCTCGTTCAGAGCGCCCAACTCAACGCATGCGGAGGAGGTGGCGATCGCCCTCGCAGCCTCCCAATCCGACTCTAAATTCATCCTCACAGACTCTCGCGGAGCCTGTCGTAACTTTGAGTTCGGTTGGATCACTCCACTCGCTCAACAAATTTTACACCGCAGTACTCGCGACGGCGATCCAACTCATCGCTCAATCATATGGGTCCCCGGCCACCAAGGCATGCCAGGTAACGAAGCCGCCCATGAGGCAGCCCGCGCACTCACTCACTGGGCACCAGGCGTCCATTGGGAGGAGCTTAACCGAGATCACAGCCCTCTCCTTTCTTTTAAAGAAATTACTGAGCACTATCGTGCCGAACACCGGCGATACCCAGTTCCTATGAATGGACTGGGTAAGGCTGGCGAACGAATTCTCCTCAGGCTTTTTACAAACACCCTGCTGTGCCCGGCGGTTCTCAAGCACTTTAATCCTTCTTTTGACGGCCGCTGCTCATTCTGTGAGGAGGTGGCCGACACCTTTCACATGGTTTGGGCATGCAGAAAAAATCCTTCTCTCCCCCAATCACCCCTTCCCCTACCCGAGAGGACTGGGAGGCGGCCCTACTCAGCTGCCAGGAACTATCGGCCCAACAGGCCCAGGTTCTGCGGACTTGTGTAGCGGTCTCGACCAACGGGATCCCGGAATGAGGGACTCCGCCTAGTATTGTAAGGGGTGAGACCCATTAGGGGCCTCTCCCCGAGCACCTCTCTGTAAATAACTAAATAAATGCTCTTCACCACCACCACCACCTCAGTGTGAGGAAGAGGCACCCTTACAACGCGAAGGATAGCCCCTGGAGCGCAATCCTTCTGTGAGCGCTGGAGATGATCCGGCGCTGGTCTTGAGCGGACGAGCTGGTCAGAAAAGACTCCCAGTAAGACTCCGCCGCGGTTGGTGATGGGGGAAGAGTGAAGGTGGGGCATGTGAGGAGGGTGTGTAAGAAGTCTCCTGGTTTGCCGCAAAGTTTGCATGATGACGGGAATTGGTCGGGGTATCGGGCATGCAGCAGTATTGGGTATGGAGCAGTTCGGGTTTGTAGTTGTCGCCAATGTGCAGCCTGGGCTATGGTGAGGGATGGAGCTGGGGGTGCGTATTCCCTTCGTTTGTCTCGGTAGTACGAGAGAATATCACGGAAGAAGAGCAGGCGCTCCGAGGCTCGTAGAGGGGGCTCGACTCCTGCCCGGAATGTGAGACCTCGGGCTAGGGAATGAGCCTCCTCGTTGCCAGGGAGGCCAGCATGTGCAGGCGTCCAGATGAGGGTGATGAGGCGCCGGGGCTGCCAGAAACGTAGTAAACGAGCAGCGGTGCTGGATATGTAGCCCTTTGCATAATTCAAAATTGCAGATTTGGAATCGGAGATAATTTTTGTGGCAGATGTAGAAATGAGAGCAAGCGCGATGGCTGCCTCTTCTGCCTCTGTGGTCGAATTGGTAGTGATTGAGCCGGAGGTTAGAAGCTTTGCATTATTGTCGGCTACTGCCAGGGCCATACTGGAGCCTCTCGTATATTCCGCTGCGTCCACGTAGACCACCTCATGGTCCTCGCTATGCTGTTTGTGAAGGGCCCGAGCCCTTGCTACTCTGCGTTCCCTGTCTCGCTCAGGGTGCATGTTCTTGGGCATGGGGGTTACGTTGAGGTTAGAGCGGAGGGTAGCAGAAAGGGGGACCCCTCGGTAGGAATTCGGGGCACGCCCCAGGGTCCCCGCACGACCCCACTGCACTCAAGTGTTTATGCTCCTAAGTTCCATAACACTGGCAGCCCGGCCGGCGGCGATGGTCTGCACGGCCCGGTCCTCCGAGCGCAGCAGGGTCTCCCAGTCCTCCCAGGTCTTGAGGTTCTCTAGGTCCCGCGGGGGAGGGTCCATCGTGCAGAGGGAAAGGATGTGGAGGGAAGAAGCGAAGGGTTCTGGGCATAGCGCGCATGCCGGAGTGGAGAAGGAGGGATGATAGTGGTCTATGGTAAGGGGTGAGGGGAGAGAGTGTCTGCAGTCTGCGCCAGAGTGTTGCTTGTTTATTATCTAGGGAGGAGTGGGGCGGGGGTAGAGCTGGCGTGAGGCTCTGTAGGCTTGCGTCAGCTCGCTAAATGAGTGCATGCGCTCCTTCGTGAATCCCCGATCCGAGGCCACCTGAGCCCGGTTTTAAGAACCTCGGGCTAAAAGGTTGGGGGCCTCGTTTCCGGGATTCCCGGAGTGCGCGGGCACCCATATCAGCTCCACTTGGCGGGGCGGGGGTGCATCGGGCGAGTCCAGTATGCTAAATGCAGGGACATGGACTCGGCCTCAAGCAATATTTAGAATCGCAGTTTCAGAATCACTTAAAATGTACCGGGCTTCCGTGCGGGTGATAGCAAGTGCAATGGCGGCTTCCTCTGCAGCTTCTGGGGAGGTGTCTGGAGGAAGAGGTATTGTGACGAGGGCGGATAAGGAGGAGTCCACCACAGCTGCTGTCGCTTCATCACCCATGCAGGCAGCGTCCACCTATACGGCGTCCGGCTCGGGGCCGTACGCTCGATGGAGTGCCTTCGCACGGGCTCTGCGGCGCTGTTCATGGTGGGACGGGTGCATATTCCTCGGGAGCGGCCTGATGAGAAGCTCCCGGTGAAGGGGTCGTGGGATGGCGAGGAGGCTTGGGTCGTTGTCCGGTATTTTGATTCCGAGGGAGTCCAGGATATACCGACCTGTGGAGGTTTCTGTGAGCCTGATATATCGGGCCTGTCGGTGGGCCTCCACCAGTTCCCCGATCGTATTGTGGAGGCCCAGGCCTAGAAATCTGTCTGTGGGTGTGTTGAGGGGACGATGATGTGCTACCTTGAATGCCTTGCGAATCAAAGCATCGAAAGCGTTTATGTCATGTTTGGATAGTTGTAAGTATGGGGTAGTCTACAGCACACGGCTGAGGACAAAGGCATGAATGAGGCGACATTAGTCGCGCTCCTTCATGCCTCTATGACGTCCCGAAACTCTGCGGATGAGGTGCGATATTGCGCCTACAGCCTGCTTCAGTTTCTTCGCTCGTGGTGTTCGTCTCTCGTATCTTAAGACGAGGACACAATTGTGTCCTCGTCTTTTGCTGCGCTACAGTATATTGATCCTGTAAGGTGTTCTCGACACGCTTCAGAGCATAGGAACCCCTCAAGTGTCCGTCCTTTCCCCCTTTTTGTTTAACTTCACTCTCATCCCCCTCGCCCGAAAATTGGCAACTATTCCCCAGCTGAAGCAAACTCTTTATGCCGACGATAACACCCTGTGGACCACACACGGCAGTGACGGCTCGAGCCACCACCGCTGCCGCATGCTTGTGGGTATAGTAAACTAGAATACTTTCTAGTGGCGCGACCGGCGGCTGCTGGGGCCAGCTCGGGTGAAGCGAATTGACACTGACGGCTGGCAGGGGCGCTGCTGCGCCTTTTCCTAGCCTCCGGCGCGCCCGTTGGCAGGACATGGCAGTGCGGTGTGTGGTTTAGCTCGCTTTGCGCGCGCTCTGTTACGCAGATAATTTCACTTCAGCGTTCGTACCATGCTGTTAAGTAGTGATAGCAGTAAGCGGGAACTTTCTTGCACCAATGACAGGGAATATGACGAAGCTATGGCGATAAGAAGAACTGATTCCCACTGTTTTGCGCCAGGCTGCCGCGCCGGGTATCCGGGCGCGCCGAAAGCATCGTTGTTTGCCGCACCAATATATGTCGGATAGCTTCTGTTGAGTATCATTGCATTGGGCAAATTTAAGTCTTAATTAGCTGCCAATAAAAAGTTACTTGTGATTCGATATTGAACTTCATGCTGCAGTTTCAAGACATATATCGATGGATAGCTTATTTCGAGTACGATTGAACTACGCTAATTGCAGTTCCTAGTTAAGTTCCGTTAGTTAATTATGACTAAAACAAATCCGTGATACAGCAGAAACTCATATCGTTTAAAAGGCTCAACGGGTAGAATCCAAAAACAAACGATAAACCATGCAAAACCGAGCTATCGCTCAGCTGTCTCGGTTGAACGACGATTAAACCACTGCCACTTTGTTGTTTAGCTAAATCTTGTATTAACGTAACACTTTGAATGGTTATTAGCTGTACATGCATCTCCTTGTAAAATTGCTCTTGCAGGACCATTCATTCATGGTGTTTTTCAAGTCATGACATCACGCTTAGCTGAAGCATTGCCTCCTCTGCATCAGCCGAGAAGTTTAATTCTTTTCTGTCGTTTCTGTCAGAGTGGGAACGCCGCACAAATGGGCAGCGGGGCTTTCGAAGTCAGTCCGCAGTAACTGGACTGCGTGTAACACTATGCAGTACCTTATCGCTGTTGAAGTAGTCAAGTAATGACAAGCAGGGTGAGCCAAGACCCCGTGGAACATCTTTTTGGCATCGTCAGGCAGTCATCAGGATGCAATACTCATCCTACACTTCAGCAATTCATTGCTACAGTGAACTGTGTCAGCTTCAGCAACCTTGCGCACTCTGTGTCAAGAGGTTGGTTGGTTGGTTTATGGGGTTTAACGTCCCAAAGCGACTAAGGCTATGAGAGACGCCGTAGTGGAGGGCTCCGGAAATTTCGACCACCTGGGGTTCTTTAACGTGCACTGACATCGCACAGTACACGGGCCTCGAATTTCTCCTTCAACGAAATTCAGCCGCCGCGGCCGGGATCGAACCCGCGTCTTTCGGGCCAGCAGCCGAGCACCATAGCCACTTAGCCACCGCGGCGGCTGTGTCAAGAGGAAACTGCGAGCCCGCTGTTCTAAGTTCACTCTTGAATGCAGATGCTGCAGTGAGCAGGACACTTGCTTTGGGAGGGAGAAACTGATTGACAGATTTCTCGATGCAGGAAACTTGAGCGCAGCCGACGCACTGCTCACAAAAGTTGTGTCTGACCATTCTTCCGTTGTTGTGGCATCAAGCGACAGCAGGCTAACCTTTTAAATTGCTGGTTACGTCGCGCGAAAGTTCGTTGCTTGGATGCCCTGAGCACGCTCAAACCATAGCTGCAGAAATAACTGCATTTTACCTCACAACTCGTCTGCATTTCTTCACGAAGAGCAATAATGGAGCCAGCGACAGCAGGCGTCTATGTTGTGTGCGTCCCTTGTCCCGTTTTGCGCTACCTCACACACCGCGTCAAAGCACCTTAAATTGAGTAGGTGCTGAACAAGTCAATGGCAGGGAAGTTGTGGATTTTCGCAAACAAGATTTTTTTCTTATCATTTCTGCACTGAAGGCAGTTGCAAATAAAAGATTCATATGGTGTTCATGTGTACATAGCTGTGACATCAATTTTATAATTATTACTAAATCAACAACACCACCAAAACTCGCATCATAGCGGTAAATAGATCATATCTACAAGCGCACTGACTTCTCTAGCTCAAAATGCAGCATAAAATTTAGCTTAAACGGTTTACTTCTGAAAGTGTGTGAGCAATAAATGACGGTTGGTACACACTTTAAATGGCATTGCTTTAGGGTTTTGATCTTCAAACCACAGTAATGGTCGCGCAAATAATCTGCTCCGCACGTGATGCTGAACGCTTGTCATTCTGCGATGGCGTTTCGCGCCAGAAAATCACTCCTCGCTTAATTACGTGGTTTTCGGACACGCGTTTTAATCCTTAACAAGGCTAGTCATTGTACCTAACAGGTGGAGAACAGCAAGAAAGAGTAAATGAGCTGAAAAACGCAAGATAACGAACGAACTTTTCAACACTCCGCGAATTCCCGTGCCTAGGAAAAGTTGCGGTGGCGCCATCTGATGGCGTCTGTTGGAAATGGCTTGCCTGCGCCTCGCCGCTCGCGCCACTAGAGAGTATTCTTGTACGCTGATATTATCGCAGCACGCAGAATGGGGAGGACGCTCTCCATATTAGTCACTTTTGCGCATGGACCAGTCCCTCATACCATACGCTACATGAGTGTGGTTTATAGATGCACGGCGTACAAGGGCAGTCCAGATGTCTGCACCAACTGTCGCCGACCGGGCCACAGATATGATGTCTGCCCCCACCCCAAGACTGGTCTCTGCACGCGGTGCGGGGACAAGCATGACCCGCAAGCTGTTCCTTCCTGCATCCCGATCTGCATTCTGTGTGGGGGCGAGCACCTCACGGGTACCGGCTCATGCAAGGCAAGACATACAACTCCGAAACAACGCAGCCCGCCGCCACAGAAAACAAAGCCCTTTACCAAGAAGGACTTTCCCCCGCTGCAAACGACCCTTCCCACTACCTCTACGTGGGCCTCCAAGGCCGCCAGGACTCATTCGCCGACCTCCCAGGACCACGAAGTGACTGCTCTGCGGTAAGAGGTAAGGCAGCTCAAGGCACCCATCTCTACCTCCACCCGCGCTGTACCCCCAACTCCTCCACCCTCAACCTCTCCACCCACCTCTCCACCTGTCGAACCTCCTTCGAAAAAGAGGAGGCCTGATGAGACGCCAGCACAACCCATAGACTTGGAAGCAAAATTTCAGGACTTCGCCAAAAACTTAGAATCTAGGCTCGCAGAGCGCATTACTGCACAGGTCACTGCACAGTGCCAAATTCTGATTGAAACTACCATTACCCGTTTAATGGATACTGTCATAACTAGCATCATGGCCAAGGTAGAGGAGCGTTTACCTCTCCTTGTTCATAGCCTCTCACCGGCCTCTCCTCCCACAGTGCCACCCTCCACACCCCTCCTTCGCCCCTCCACCCTACAGCATGGCCCCTCCGACGGACCATAGTTCTTTACATATTATTCAATGGAACTGCAGGGGCTTTCGGCGTAAGCGCGATCCTCTGCTGCAGATTATCGCTACCTCCTCATCCCCACCCGACATCATCGCAATTCAGGATGCAAACGTTTGCAAACAACTTCCAGGATACGCTCTTATCCCCTCGGACTCTACTGATCTTCCTCGGGTGGTTACATACGTCTGCAACTCTTTGCATTACATGGAACACACAATTACCACACCTATCGCTCACACCTTCATCGAAATTTTACCTCCAACCCCTGCTCAATCTCCCTTGTTCGTTCTTAACTGCTATCTTCTACCACGGCAGCCAGTTAATCTACTCCCTCCACTCCTCAAATCCGTGACGCAATTGGCTGGATCAAATCCCCTACTCATTGCCGGTGACTTCAACTGCGCACACGTGGACTGGGGCTATCGGCGCACAAACCACAGAGGCACAGTTCTCTGCAATGAAATGATGGTGCTCCACTTGTCCATCTTTAATGATTTCAGCCTGCCTACGCGGGTTGGTAACAGTGTTACTACAGATACCAGCCCAGATCTCACGCTTGGAAGAAATGTGGCCCACCTGCAGTGGGAAAGAACTCAAACCACACTAGGCAGCGACCACCACCTAATTCGCATAACACTAAGCTATCGCCGCCCTCAGCGCAAATTTACCGTTAGACAAACTAATTGGGACCAGCTACGAAAATTTCGCCAGGAACATGTACAGTCAACACAGGTACCCTTCGACCTAGACACCTGGACTACCCAGTTACAAGAGGACATTCGCCAACATACCCAAACGCTAGCCACTACCCCAGATACCCCCGTAATTGACAGTAAGCTCGCGCACCTCCTTCAAGCTCAAGAACGCATAACACACAGATGGAAAACTCAAAAACACAATAGGAAACTATAACTCAAACTGGCACAGCTTCAGACCCAAATAGAACACCACAGTACCACTCTTTGCAAAGCTAACTGGAATCAGATTTGTGACAATCTCCGCGGCAATCTCTCCACAACCCGTGCCTGGCACCTCTTACGCCACATGCTAGACCCCACGAAATCTAAAACCCAGACACGCCTTAGCATTCGCCGCCTTACTCATAACCACAGGCAGGACACGAACGCCTTCCTCGCTCAGGTGAAATCAACATATACCACCCCAGGTGACCCTTGCAAGCACCCCGAGTACACGGGTCCACCTCAACCCCAGCTTGACGCCCCTATTACAGAGGCGGAATTTCGGGCAGCCCTTTTGAAATTACGCAATACTGCACCCGGGGAAGATCAAATTACCAATGCTGCCATCCGAAACCTTGACGATGCCTCCATATCTCATGTAGTCACCCACTTTAACGAGTGCTGGAAGTCAGGTACACTCCCTGCCATCTGGAAGCATGGAAAAATCATATTTATTCCTACACCCCACAAACCCATCAACATAGAGAATATCCGACCAATTTCTCTGACATCTTGTCTCGGCAAGACATTCGAACACATAATTCTTGCCCGACTAACCACGTACATGGAAGACAACCACCTTTTTCCGCACAGCATGGTGGGCTTTCGTGCGCATCTATCAGCACAGGATGCCCTACTACAAATTACACATAACGTGCTTGATGACACGATCCCCCCCCTCACTAAAGCTATTCTGGCGGTTGACCTCACAAATGCATTTGACAGGATTCGACACGATGTCATTTTGCGAGAACTACAGGCACTACAGGTAGGCTCAAATACCTACAACTACGTTCGCGCCTTTCTCTCGGGCCGCACTGCCTCCCTGCACATAGCTGAGCTGAGCACACCACCTTATACACTCGGCGAGCTTGGAACACCCCAAGGCGCGGTCCTCTCCCCCCTTCCATTTAATATTGCTCTCATCCCGCTAGCTCATAAACTCGCTTTCATCCCACACCTAAGGCATACCTTGTACGCTGATGATATCACGGCATGAACCACTCACGGATCTGATGGAGAAATTGAGGAAACTCTTCAATTAGCAGCTGACACCATCTCCGCTCATGCGTCATCTATTGGGCTCGAATGCTCCCCCTCTAAATCCGCGCTTCTCCTCATAAGACCGAAATCTGCAGCTAATTCGCCCATTCAAATCACTTTACAAGGAACCCCTATCCCCGTCACCCCCACCCTCCGTATCCTTGGCCTTTACTTGCAGGATTCCGGACGCAATGATCATACCCTTAAAACACTCAAGGCCTCCACGCAATCCGTGTTGCAACTTCTACGCCGCGTATCCTCCCTGCACAAAGGTTTAGACGAAGCGGATAGCATGAAAGTAGTGCATGCTTTTACACTTAGCCGCATTTTATACGCCACCCCATATCTTAAGCTTAACCGCATAGAAACAGAGCGAGTGAACGCCATGATTCGTCTAGCAACCAAGGCAGCCTTAAACCTACCCCGCAGCACTAGCACAGCCAAGCTCCTTGAATTAGGCATGCATAACACCATTCAGGAACTAGTAGACGCGCACCTTCAGACACAGTATCTAAGACTTGCCGCGAGCGCAACTGGCAGGCATATCCTCGCTTCCCTTCGCATCAACATTCCCGCTAATCAGACATCCCTTATAGCCACTCCTCGACACCTTCATACCCCCCTCGTTGTGAAACCCCTTCCCCGGAACATTCATCCCCAGTACCACATCCCTCGCCGCATGGCTCGCGCTACGGCCCTACACAAGTATTACGGACAAGCCCAGGACGCCATTTGGGTAGACGCCGCGTGCACAACTCATGAAGCTGTAGCAGTTGGTTACAATCCAGCCCTAGCACAGCCCCTCACACACCGCCTTCCCTCGGGCTGTACGTCTGAGGAGGCAGAGGAAACCGCCATCGCCCTAGCCCTTGTACATTCCAATGCAAACTACATCTTTAGCGACTCCAAAACGGCTCTGTTCAACTTCGCGAGAGGCAGGATTCACGCCCCTGCTTGGAAGTTGTTGAACACCCCCTCCAAAAACTTACCACGCAGGGTAGAGCTCCAGTGGGTGCCGGCTCACTCTGGGAATCCAGGAAACGAGGCTGCCGATAAATTGGCCCGAGGTTTGATTTGCCGGGCTCAGGACGGTCTCGGTCCAGGTTTCTCGAGAGAGCGGGCGCACACCTTTGCAGAGCTCACGCAAATGCCCCGCTTGGACCGCCGGACTTACCCTCCTCCACACCCCTCCCTTACCCATTCCCAGCAGATCCTCTGGAGACGCCTCCAGACCCGCTCTCTCTCATCCCCTCAGCTGCTATCTCTCTACTGTGGCACCTCCCCTGCATGCACCCTGTGCGGCGACCCTCACGCCACACTCTCCCACATCCTTTTCGGCTGCCCTGCTGATCCTCCCCCGCAGGGACAGCCCGCGTTATCAAGTTGGGAGGACTGGGAGGTCGTGCTCTCGTCTCCGGACCCGCCATCGCAGCTTGCTGCGGTGCTTCGGGGTGCCGACGTCATGGACAAACACCGCATGAACGTTACGACGTAGAGTGGGACCGTGCGGTGGTCCAGGGACCCGAGGGGGGTCTAAACATACTTGCCATGATAAAGTTTTTCTCTCTCTCTCTCTTGTACGCTATACTTGTGGGTTGTTGTTGCCAGTGTTATGGACCTCAGGAACATAAACACTCGAGTGCAGTGGGGTCGTGCGGGGACCCTGGGGCGTGCCCCGAATTCCTTTGTAAATAAAGTTTTCTCTCTCTCTCTCTCTGGGTTGTTGTTGTGACTGAGAGAAGGATGAAAAGGAAATTGCACGGGCCTGCCTACTGGCCCGAGCCAAGCCACCACCGCTGCCACATGCAGATAGAGGAGAGTTAAAAGATCAGAGGAAAGAGAAAAAGGAAAGAAAAGAAAAGACGCGCGTCGCAGCAACAACTGCGTCCGCCGGAGCGGACGCTGCTCAAAAAATTGCTGAGGCTCAGCTTGGCTAAGCCTGGGGAATGCGAAGCATATTAGTGGCTAGGCTTGGTAATACATGGCTTTCCTTGGTTGAATACTTGGTCATTTTAATACAACCACTAGAAGTCTTCGTCGTGGGGGAAGACAACGACATGGCTACAGCGGAACGCCGACTAACCCCGAGACGCGCGTTGGGTGAGCGCCTGGAATGCCAGGGAAGCCGCGTCTGCCTGCCCGGTGGAGCGAGCGTTTCACCTACGCCGAGTGTGATCGCGCGTTCGAAATGCGCGGGAATGCGCGGGTGTGACGGCTAGGGGTCCCACGGCGACAGCGCGAGGTGGAGGCCGGGTCTCTCATCCGATGTCACATGGTGTGACGTCACGGCGTCACGTGGCGTGACGGCTAGGGGTCCCACGGCGACGGCGCGAGGTGGAGGCCGGCTCTCTCATCCGATGTCACGTGGTGTGACGTCACGGTGTCACGTGGGGGTCCCACGGCGACGGCGTGAGTGGTAGCTCTAGCAATATGCTTCGCATAAAAACAGATAAGCGGCCGAAGCCGCGCTCGCCGAAGCGAGGGATTGACTGCCGCGTGCTTGTTGCGAAAGCAGGTGTTTTATACTGCATATGCAGCGCTTCTAGTGGGAAGATCGCGGCGCGCCGTGCCGTGCCAAGCGGCCGTCGTTACCTGACGAGCCGAGTTGCCCGTCTCTCGCTCCTGGTATGTCGTCACGCTATAACGTCACTGGCGCCTCTAGTGGGAGGAGCGCGGTGCGCTGCGCCAAGCGGCTGCCGTTACCCGACGAGCCGAGTTGGTAGCCCGTCTCTCGCTCCTGGTATGACGTCACGCTGTGACGTCACTAGGCATTTTATGACGTCAGGGGTCATTCCAAAGGTGAAACGTGTCAAGTGGCCGCCGCTACGCGAAAGGCCGTTCTTGGGAGTAGTATCGCTTTCGCAATAACAGATGGCGAACAAGATATTAAGGTGAAAGCCATTAATTTTTCATACTCGCGGCCATGACTCTGTCCATCCATCCGTCCGTCTTTTTACTTTTGCAAATGCAGTATGTGGTCTGAGTACAAGATGAGCTGCAAGATGATGACTCGGAACTCGTGTGAGGTGCCGAATGTGTGTTCTCATGGTTTAAACAGCAATGTATGTAGTAACTGGATGCTCCCCAGCGACAAGAATGGTGGCTGCTGTTGAGGCACATTTAAGTAGTCCAAGGCAGATTCATAGAGCTTGCGCTTGAACACTTTGAAGTGTGTGAATGTTTGTCTGTCTAATATTGTTTAACATGACAAAGCTATACCGCATGTATTCCAGGAACAGCGAACGGTAAATTTGAACCATCGAGTGCACACATGCGCCCCAGGACTTTCCTCCGAGAAAAGAGAGAATATGAACAATCGCTGACAGTCTCTTTAGCATTTCGTAGAGATGGGGACCCCACGAGAGGTTCCTATCGGTAATAATGAGAAGGAAACGGTGGCTTCTCTCATAGGGAATTGCGTTGCCATTAATATATGTGCGGTAAGTTGTCATTTTTTTCGTGCGAACGCCACGAGGAAACATTTTCCAATCGAACTTTTAGGCCCAGCTGACGAAGGTATAACGTCAGTATCGTTGCCGCCTATTGTAGACTCGCACGAACTTGAGAACGGGTCACGCTTGATGCCCAAATACAGATATCATCGGTATATATTGAGATCAGGACAGAATGAGGCAATGCTTTATCCAGGCCGATGAGAGCAAAGTTGAAAAGAGTTGGGCTCAGCAGTCCAGCCTGCGGGACTCCGCGCGAATTTAGATGCACACAGGTTGGTCCGTCTTCAGTCTGGACAAAACACGACCTCTCTACCAAATAACTGCGTATCCAGCTCAACATGCCGCCTCCAATCTCAGCAGCTTCTAATGTGTCCAAAATAACCTGATGTGTCAGTTGTCGTAGGCACCCTTGATGTCCAAGAAAAGTGCCACGATCAGTATTTTCAATTTTTTTTGGCGTATAGAACGGATGTTACAAGGTTACCCACATTGTCGATTGAAAAGCGGCCATGTCGAAACCCAGAAATAAATTCAGGGTAGATTTGGCATCGCTCCAGGTACCATTCCACGCGTGTTAAAAACATTATTTCCATGACTTTCCCGGCACTGCTGGAGAGTGCAATTGGGCGGTATGCTGAAATGTCGAGTGATGATTTTCCCGGTTTAAGGAACGGAACAAGCCGACTGGTCTTCCATGCATTAGGAACTAAGCCGTCCCACCATGAACTGTTGTATGTATCCATGACAACCCGTCGAGCCTCTTGGCTAAGGTTAGGGAGTGCGGTGTGTGTCAACACCATCCGGCTCCGGCAATGATGACCTTTTAGCCAGCACGGCGTATTCATGGACAACAGCAGGGCAGCGTTGGGGGTGGGTTCGGTTGGCGTGTTATCCTTGCACCAAATTCTTCTGCTACCGCGACCTTGCCGAGTTTTCAATGAAGCGCGAGAGATTTAAACCGGTGGCGGTGGTGGTGAAAACTTTATTTACAACTGGGGAGTTTGGGACACACAGGCCCGTGGGCCCCCGCACGGCTCCACTGCACTCAAACGTTCATGTCCCGGAGGCCCATGACGCTGGCAGCCCGGCCGGTGGCGATGGCTTGCTTGGCCGAGTCCTCAGAACGCAGTACGGTCTCCCAAGCCTCCCAAGTGGTAAGACACTGTTGAGGGGACGTGCGAAGACCACGAATTACATTCCAAACGCGTGACAAAGGCTTCCGTGGGTCAAGTGTCTCGCAAAATGACCTCCAACGTTGTGTTTGCAGGGCTTGAATTCTTCGCTGAATTTTCTTCTTTAGGCCTCTTGCATCTCTGAGGTCTAAGTGCGAATTTGTGCGTCAGTATCTGCGCTCTGCCGTGCGCCGTAGTGCCCGCAGTCGTTGTAATTCGATATCAAAATCGGTGCACCTTGCGACGGGGTTGTAGCAGCACTTTGCGCTCTCCATGGCCACCATAATTTTTTGTTCAAGACCTGTTGAGAATCCTTCCATGCATGCATCCTCCATACGTGCTTTAAAACCTGTGCAATCAATGCTCCTCATACCTGTGGGTGAACGGGACGTGGAATGGCCGGTAATAATCAGGTTGGTTGGGATATGATCGCTGCCATGGCTTTCTACATCCCAGACGCTAGGCAAAGACTTATAGGGTGAGAGATGGTCGAAAACAGGACGCACCTTGGGTGGGGATCACTATACTATAGAGATCGAAACACAGACCAGGCCGATGAAGGGGAAGCTGCAAGTAACGAAACTAACAGAGTGGTATACTCTCCGAAAAGTCAGGGGCAGAACCGCTCCGAGAGAGATATCGGATCTAAATCAATGGGTCGAGACACTCAAAAGAGACTTAAACAGGCACACTAGAGAGACCTCAACCATGTGGGAAGCCCACGAGAGCCACATGAAGAGGTGGAAAAAACAGAAACACAACAGAAGGCTAAAAAAGAGAATATCGGCACTCGAAAAACAGATCAAAGACTAAACAAACGAGCTTGAGCATCAACAATGGGGTCGGATTTGCGATGACATGAATGGGAAGCTAGGGTGCAAGAACAAACTAAGTCGGCGACACAAGGGCAGCTGAAACGATTGGTTCACAAATACCATCGAACGGCCGCGGACCTAATAGAGGAACAGAATAGCAGATACCTTAACACAGACGAAAGGGTTTTAAATCCAGCACACCGAGGAGCAAGAGGAAGAAGTGGGCTTGGGCAGGTCATGTAATGCGAAGTCAAGATAACCGCTGGTCCTTAAGGATAACGGGGTGGATTCCAAGCGAAGGCAAGCGTAGCAGAGGGCGGCAGAAAATTAGGTGGGCGGATGAGATTAAGAAATTTGCGGGAAGGACAGGGTTCATTGGAGAGACATGGGAGAGGCCTTTGCCCTGCAGTGGGCGCAGTCAGGCTGATGATGATGATGATAGCGGAGGTATGGATAGCAATGAGTTAATAAGAACCACTACGGCGGCGGGGGCAGATGGGGAAACCAACAAAATGCTAAGGAACCTAGAACTAGTCTCGGTCCCGGCAGTCAGAGACTACCTAAATGAAATGTAGAAACGAGGTAGTCTGTCTTAATAATGAAAACATGCATAATTGATCTCTATTCTATAACCCGGCAAGAAACTTGAAGTGGGCAACCTCAGGCCGATATCACTAACGTTGTGTGTGGGGAAGCTGAAGAAACATGCAATATTAAACAGGCCCCAGGAATACCCAGAGGAAAGTGAGGTAATTTCTGAAACTATGGTAGGCTTTAGGAGCAAGTTGTCCACCCAGGACATCATGCTCCAGCTCAAAGCCCAACAAAGGGGCCGCCAAAACTACTATGGACCTCGACCTACATAAAGCCTTTGATATTGTCAAACACCAGGTCACACTGACTAATCCGGCGGAGATTGCCCTCGAAAGCGGACCTACGATTACGTTAGGGAATTTCTAACGGACAGAACATCAGAAATAAATCTAGGAGATATCAAGTCCGAAACTTTTAAGCTGAGAGACAAGGGCACCCGGCAGGGCTGAGTGCTCTCTCCTTTCTTATTCAACCTGGCGTTGAAGAACTTACAGCCATTATTGAAGACTGTTGAAAGAATAAACAATACGCTATATGCGGAGGACATAGCTATATGGAAGCACACAGGGAAAGATGGGGAAATGTAATTACATTTCCAGCAGGCGATCGATATTGTCCAGTAATACGCAGAACGGGCAGGGTTAAAATGCTCGCCAGGCAAATCCGAACTTCTGGTGATCTGGCGGGGAGGAGGGGTCGGGGGGGGGGGGGGGGCTAGAAAACGCGATACCAACGCAGGCGACATTCTCGTACAGGTAATTAAGATTCCGATAGCCAGAGGTAACAAAATCTGGGTCCTATGACTTATAATACCGGAAAAGAGAAAGAACACAGAGACAATAAACAGACTTAAGTCCTCGATTCACATGACACCCAGGCTCATAAGGCGAATAAAGCGGGGTACACCACAGGGGGCGGTGTTATCGCCGCTCCTTTTCAACATCGCCATGATGCACCTCCCTGAACAACTGGCTCAGGTGGAGGGCACAAAACACGCACTCTACGCAGACAATATTGCACTCTGGACCACCGAGGGGACCCTTGGGGAGTTAGAGGACCGCCTTCAGCAGGCCGCATCCATAGTCGATGCATATCAAAGTACTCCCGCCAAATCAGAGCTTCTACAAGTGAGGACACACCACAAGGACAACACATCTCTACACATTTCTCTGTCCGGCGGTCCGATCAGAGAAGTAGCAGAGCTCCGGATCCTGGGTCTGTTCATCAATAACTGGCTTAGGACGGACTCTACTATAGCGAAACTCAAGCGCATAGGTGAACAGATAGGGCGCATGATCAACCGCGTTTCCAACAAGCGGGGTGGTCTGCAGGGCACGGACGCGCTACGTGTCGCCCATGCCTTCGTGACCAGCCGGATACTCTACCCCGTGCCGTACGTACGCACCGCCCAAAAAGACGACGAGACCATCATCAGGCAGACAACAAAGCGAGCACTGGATCTCCCGGCGGCTACCTCCAACGCCAAACTGAAGGCGTTGGGAGTGGTAAACTCCTATCAGGAGTTGCGGGAGGCTTACCTCGTGAACCCATACATGCGGCTTACGCAGTGCTGTGGCGCCATATACTGTGGGTCGCTCCGCTCCCGCGAAACATGGACATGACTTCACATGAAGGCAGACGACAAGCGCGGGTTCGCGTGCTTGAGAGGCAATATGGATCTAAAGACGGAGTCTACTACGTGGACATCACAGGGCCGTCGCCCGCAGAATTCTATACGGTTGCCGTAGTCCACCGGGGATTGAATGTTGATGGGCTATCTTTTCGGACCCCAATTTCAACGCGAGCGGAGGAAGTCGCAATAGCTCTCGCTGCCGCCGATCCAAAATGAGAACGGTTATCACTGACTCCCGCCGGGCCTGTGAACACTATCCTGCAGGGGAAATATCACTTCTTGCCTCCCAAATTCTAAGACGGGCTCCCGCCGAACCAACTCGCACAAAGGTAATCTGGGCTACTGGCCACAGGGTCTACGGGGCAATGAGGCGGCTGATGCGGCCGCCCGAGCGCTCACACACCGGGGTCCTCATCCTAGCTCTCCTGGCTCAGAAGCTCATAAGCCGCTTCTGCGGTTCCGCGAGATCTTAATGCATTACTGCGATAGCCGCCGCCTCTACCCGGCACCTGCCAAGGGGCTCAGTAAGGCGGAGGAACGAACTCTGCAGCGCCTGCAGACAGGAACCCTTTTCTGTCCTGCCATCGCCAAACACTTTGAACCGAACACAGATGGGCCCTGCCCGCACTGTGGAGAGATCTGCGATATCTTTCACATGGTGTGGGCATGTAATTATAAGACTAAGGATACCGACCATGTAGCAGGGTCTTCTCATCCCCAAACTCTCAGTATTTCTAACGGACACGTGTCGTGTTCGTATCAGTGCCGCGCATCAGTGATTGCATCGCGCCGATGCGCAACAGTAATGCGCAGTAGGTTACCGCGTCCCGCTCGGCTCGCCCAGAACGCCGGCGCGCGTCCCACTCGGCTGGCCCAGAACGCCGGCAAGCGCGTCCCTCCGGTACAGCGCTCTTGCTCGTGCCTATAAAAGCTGTGCCTTCAATAAACAGTGGTTCATTCTTGCACTGACCATGCTGCTGTAAGCGTCGTCCCTCCGGCTGGTTACATGGTGTCAGAAGTGGCCCTTTGAGGCCTATGGAAATCGACCCTGCGTCCGGCGTGCTATGGACCTGCTGAAGACACCAGAGCCATTGCGGCTGACTGGTAACGTAACAGAAAACTGGAAGCGTTTTAAGCAGAAATTCGAGTTATTTCTGCAGGCGACGGAGACTAAGGACCAGCCCAGATCGGATGCATCCAAGGCGGCACTCCTGTTGAGCATCGCTGGCGACGACGCTTTGGACGTCTTCAACAACTTCCAGTTTGGCGACAATGAAGACAAGACGAACTACAGCACCTTGGTGAGCAAGTTTGATGCTTATTGTGCCGAAGTTAGCAATGAAGTACATGAAAGATACGTATTCCGTTCAAGAAAGCAAGCGGAGGGAGAACCTTTTGAAAAATTTGTTCGTGACTTGAAAAAGCAAGCGGCACAGTGCAACTTTGGCACGCTGCAAGAATCGATGATAAGGGACCAGATTGTATTTGGCACGTGTAATCCTCGACTACGTGAGAAGATGCTGCGGGGCAACCAGCTGACGTTGAAAAAAGCAGAGGAAATGTGCAGAGCAGCAGAGACGCTAGCACAGCGGAATGAAGTTTGGCACAGAGGGGACGACAGTGTCGACGCGATTTCGAGGCGCGCGGCTCCCTCGAAAGAGGGGAAAGAAGCAAAAAAACAGTTTCGTTGTCGTAAGTGCAACCGCTGGCACAAACCTAAGCAATGCCCAGCTTTTGGAAAGAAGTGTCGTTTGTGTCACAAGCTGAACCATTTCGCAAATTGCTGCGCGTCAGCCGGGGTCAGTGAAGTGCGAGAACAGCAAGACGCGGACTTTGACATCCTAGAAGTCACCACGGCAAAGCGCGAGAGGGATTGGATGGTCAAGGCTCAAGTTCGTAACTGTGCGATCCGTTTTAAAGTGGACACCGGATCGCAAGCAAGCTTGTTTCCTATGTCGATTTACCAAAAACTGCGGGGAGCAGAAGAACTGAAGCCGACTAATTCGATCCTGCGGGCGTATAACGGAGGCATCATAACGTGTTTTGGAACGTGTACGCTTGAAGTCCGTCTTGGGAACACTTCTGCCACAGTGAAGTTCTTTGTGGTGAAAAATGGGCGTCAAGCCATACTTGGGCTAGAAGCGAGTGAAGCTCTGGGGCTAGTCCAGCGTAGGGTATGTGCCGTAGACAAGACCGCAACTGATGACCTTCTGAAAAATTTCGAGCACATATTCCAGGGCCTCGGGTGTTTGCAGCAGGCGTACAGTATGGTCTTGTCACCTGAAGCGATACCAGTAGTGCAACCAGCGCGACGAGTTCCGGTGGCGCTAGAAGAACCCCTTAAAAAAGAACTTGACCGAATGGTACGTGCTGGCATCATTGTGAGGGTGAACGAACCTACCGACTGGGTCAGCCCCCTAGTTTTGGCAAAGAAGAAAGATGGCACGCTAAGGGTGTGTATGGATCCCAGGGCTATAAACAAGTACATAAAGAGGCAGCATTTCCCGCTTCCTAGGCGAGAAGATTTGGAAGCCCGTTTAACAAATGCCCAGTACTTCAGCTGCCTTGATGCAAATTCGGGCTATCATCAGATACCGCTTGATGAGCGGACTTCGAGGATCTGCACTTTTTCTTCGCCGTTCGGGAGATACCGTTTTCTCCGGCTGCCCTTTGGCATTTCTTCCGCACCAGAGGTATTTCAACAGAGTATGAGCCAAGTCTTTGATGGCCTACCCGGCGTACTGGTATATATTGACGATATTTTAGTATGGGGTTCCAGTAGACAAGAACACGATGAGCGGTTGATAGCAGCGCTAAAAGCCGCCGAGAAAGCCGGCTTGACTTTCAACATCCAGAAGTGCAAGTATAGGGTGAAAGAAGTCAGATTCCTTGGCGATATCATAGGCCGAACGGGCATATCGCCTGACCCCAAGCTGATGAAAAACTTGGTGAATATACCAACACCAACGTCCAAGAGTGACGTTCAGCGAATGCTGGGTGTACTTAATTACTTTGGTAAATTTGTCCCACGACTGTCCGAGCGAACAACGCTTCTACGTGAGCTTATCAAGACGCGCTCAGAAGTCCAATGGACAGATAACCATGCGCAGGAGTGGAAAAAACTAACACAAATCCTGACCACCGCCCCCCTTCTTGCAATCTTTGATCCGCAACGAAAATCCAAGATTACCTGTGACGCATCAAAAGACGGCGTTGGTGCAGCATTACTGCAAGACTACAGTGGTGAGTGGAGGCCCGTAGCATACGCATCTCGTGTTTTAACGCAAGCCGAGAAGAATTATGCCCAAATTGAGAAAGAAGCACTTGGGATATGTTTTGGCTGCGAAAGGTTTCACGAGTTCGTGTACGGTAGAAACGTGCTTATCGAAACGGACCACAAACCGCTGGTAGCGATAGCACGGAAAGAAATTGCTGACATGCCACCACGAGTGCAACGATTCTTTTTGCGTTTGCTAAAGTACGACTTTGTCTTGCAGTACATTCCAGGAAAACATCTGGTTCTCTGACATGTTGTCACGGTCAACAAAGGATCAGGGCGAAGAAAAAGGTGGCACAACACACGAAGTTGAGGTTCACGCCGTCCAGTCCTTGGGCTACATGGTCACCTCCGAAACGCTGCGGTCGCTACAGCTGGAAACTGCACGGGACTGCTACCTCCAGACTGTGATAGCATGCTTGGTGGACGGGCAGCCAGTGACAGGTGAACTCAAGCCATTTTCGCACGAACTCTCTGTCGTTAATGGAGTAGTGCTGAAAGGCACTAAAGTCGTCATACCGAAAAGTATGCGACGAATCATGTTGGAAAGAATTCATGCGGGCCACCTTGGGATGCAAAAATGTAAGGAGAGGGCTCGGAAACTTATTTTTTGGCCTGGTCTGAATGGCGACATCACTGCCCGTGTGGAAAGCTGTGCAACGTGCAGAAAATACGCGTACAGGCAGCCAGAAGAACCCTTGCTAATGCGACCCGTTCCAAAATGTGCTTGGTACAGGGTTGGAGTAGATATCTTTTCCTATGCGGGCAAGTCGTACGTGGTTGCGTATGATGCATTTTCAAATTTTCCCGAGGTCGCCACGCTCGACAACAAAACTGCGGAAACCACGATCGCAGCCCTTAGCGCCATGTTCGCCCGGTATGGTATACCAGTGGAAGTATGCACGGATAACGGACCCCAGTTCTCGAGCCATGAATTTGCCACGTTTGCCAGAGCATATGACTTTCATCATATAACATCGAGCCCCCGTTATCCGCAGTCGAACGGCTTGGCGGAAAAAGGAGTGCAGATCGTGAAGAGGATTCTGAAAAAGACCCTCGACGCCCGGGAGGACTTCTGGCTTGGTCTTCTTGCATATCGCTCTACACCGCTGGAAGATGGGCATTCTCCGGGTGAGCTTCTTCAGCGAAGGCGACTTCGTTCTAACCTTCCCGACTTCGGCAGGGTGACTCGTACTACAGTAAGGAAACGCCACCAAGCCAGGGCTGGACAGCCTTTGGCAGCACTACACAGAGGCTCAACGGTGCGACTTCAGGATGCTGCTGGTTGGTCGCGTAAAGCGAAGGTCGTTGCTGAAAGCGCTCCAAGATCCTACTTGGTACAAACCAAACATCAACGTATGCTGCGGCGGAACCGCCGGCATCTGCTTAGGACGGCGGAGCAGTACACCAGTGAAAGCGACGACGACACTTGTTCGGGTTCTCAGCCCCGTACACAGCAACCTACGACACCAGCTGAATCAGGTGCACAATCCTCTAGAGTGGCCTCTGCTACAAACGGTGAGGAATCTTCTCGACCAGCAAGTGGATACAATTCTCCGTCGAGCATCCCATCGTCGCCCACCGTGAGAAGATCAACTCGGACCTCCCGGCCCCCACAGAGGCTACGCTATGACGAACACTTTAATCAAGTGCCCTAACTGTGACTGTTATATTGAAGTGTCTCATTTTGTTCTTTCCCGAGGGAGGATGTAACGGACACGTGTCGTGTTCGTATCAGTGCCGCGCATCAGTGATTGCATCGCGCCGATGCGCAACAGTAATGCGCAGTAGGTTACCGCGTCCCGCTCGGCTCGCCCAGAACGCCGGCGCGCGTCCCGCTCGGCTTGCCCAGAACGCCGGCACGCGTCCCGCTCGGCTCGCCCAGAACGCCGGCGCGCGTCCCACTCGGCTGGCCCAGAACGCCGGCAAGCGCGTCCCTCCGGTACAGCGCTCTTGATCGTGCCTATAAAAGCTGTGCCTTCAATAAACAGTGGTTCATTCTTGCACTGACCATGCTGTTGTAAGCGTCGTCCCTCCGGCTGGTTACAGCATTAAGCATGAAATGTTTTTAGCTCCCGTTGTCGGCAGTGTGGTGACGTCACGCCGGGAGCGAAAGCCAACATCCGGGCATTGAATTCCGCTCATCCGGGCACTGAAATGAGAGCATCCGGGCACCGTACGAGATTTGAGACAGCCCTCCTACAGGACCAACATACAAGCGGCAGTAGCTTCGAGCCGAACGGGTGGCGGCGTTCCTCCCTTCCTGTACGTTGCGGTTTGGCTGTCCACCGAGATGAGAGAGAACTACTGCGCCGTATCTTTTCCTCAAAAAACGTTGCGTTCAAAGGGCCAGGCATCGCGCCGAACGGGTGGTGGCGTTCTTCCCTTCCTGTGGTTTGGGTGTCCACCGAGATGACAGAGAATTACTGCGTAATTTCCTGTCCTCAAAAAGCGCCGCGTTAAAAGGGCAAGGCATCGCGCCGAACGGGTAAAGGCATTCCGTTCCATGGACTGCCTGGGAGAGCTACAACACGCTGTCGCGTTCCACTCCTAAAGGCGAAGCTTAAGCGTCATTAATTAGCAGTTAATTAGTATTTAGTCATTGATTAGTAGTTAGTCCCTAATTAGTTATTTGACATTTCTTCGTCATCAATTATATTTGACGTAATTCAGTGGGGACGTCACCAGTGTCACATAGGCAGAGTGGTACAAATAACCGAGGAATGAAAACAACGATTACAAAGATGAAAGGCAAACAGAAACCGGATACAGCTGACGAGGCAGGGCGGAAGAGATTCCCCAGACACTCACAGGAACCGGTTGCGTCACCTGCGTCAGGAACCACCGTCAGGAACCGCCCACAGGTGGTCGAAATTATTCCGGAGACCTCCACGGAGACCTCCACTACGGCACCTCTTTCTGTCTTTCTTCTTTCACTCCTACGTTCCTCCCTTCCCTTACGGTGCGGCTCAGGTGTACGCCGAGAGATGTGAGACAGATACTGCAACTTCCTTTCCTCAAATCCAATTATCAATTCCTTCATTACGGCACCTCTTTCTCTCTTCTTTCACTGCCACCAACATGCTTTCCTTTCGGTGGGGTTCAGGTGTCCACTGAAATGTGAGACAATTACTGAGGTGCTCAAAAATGTGTTGCGTTCAAAGCTGTTGCCAAGGGCCGAGGCGTTGCGCTTAATGGGTGGTGGCGTTCCGTGGACGCCCTGACAGCGCTGCAACAAGCTGTCGCGTTCCACTCCTAAAGGCGGAGCTTAAGCGTCTTCCAATGTTTAAAGGGCTCGCCGCGGTGGCTCAGCGGTTATGGTGCTCGGCTGCTGACCCAAAAGACGCGAGTTCGATCCCGGCCGCGGCGGCTAGAATTTCTTTGGAGGAGAAATTCTAGAGGCCCGTGTACTGTGCGATGTCAGTGCACGTTAAAGAACCCCAGGTGGTCGAAATTCCGGAGCCCTCCACTACGGCGTCTCTCATAGCCTTAGTCGCTTTGGGACGTTAAACCTCATAAACCAAACCAAACCAATTTTTAAAGGCGAAAAGCCTTAAATGGCTCATGCTCGCGGTATCTGTCCGCGCAATGGAATCGTGCCAACTGTGGCCTCTCCTCCGCGCAGCTGCGTAACCTCTTCCCCTCCTTAGCAACTGGCGCGCCGGTCGAGGCGTAGCTGTGCATAGCAACCATGACGTCACACAGTAGGGGTAGAATGAGCGAGCGCGCGTCATCGGTGGTTGCTGCACCGCCGCTCGTCTCGTTGCAGTCGAGTGAGTGAGACGCATTGCGTCCGAAGCCGAACAGTGATTCCGCGCCATGCGGTTCGCGGAAGCGACAGTGGGTTGACCAGAAAATTTTCGCCAAGCACACTTTAAAATTTACGAAGTGTTTTCAGTAATTTTTTTCATATCCCACTCTGTTTTTCTCCTGCCCCTTAGTATTCAAGCTGTCACTTCGCTATACCGCTTTGGTTGGTCGTATACTAATTTCTATCTCATGCTTTTTGGTTATTCGAAACCTTTCTGCCACATAGCGGTATGGTGGAAATGTGCGGAAATATATTCGTACCTTTCTCTTGACGCACATTGTATTACTATAAGAACTATTGTAGGCTTCCATTGTATTGTTCGTCCTGAGTACAGACTTTCAAAGCGCGCCAAGCGTAAGTGCGCAGTTCCCTTTCATTAGTATCGTAATAGTGGGCCTCGCTGGGAGTTTCAGATTGTAGCCGTACATGCTATAAGATTTTAGCCTACAATAGAAAATGGTAAGCTTGTATGTGATTTTTAGTGGTCATGTGACTGTTAGTCCGTCAAAGAGCCGCATGACAGATCCTCACGCAGAGCCGCCACGTTCGTCGAGGTCTCTGTTCAGAGAGCAGTGCGCTATGCTGCGCAGGATCGACCTCCTGCCTGGCTGCCTTTACTTCCTTTAAGTGCTGCTTCCTATTTCATAGAGGTGTACTGAGAGGTGCAAAGTCCTTCGATGCAGAACAATAGTCAGAGCCTCAGGTGGTGTTCATTGTGTTTTGCTTCCTTTTGAAGTGCTTTTACGTAAGGCAGACGTGTTGGTTTTGTTGATCTAATACAAAACTCCAAAACATGGCAAATCATATATTAATGTATTAACACAGTTTGCAGTAAATTTATTGTTTATTGTCCAGACGGAATATATGTGTTCTAAGAGTTCGTACGTTGTATCCGGTAAGTTGGCAAAACTTTTTACCGTTACCTTGTCCAGGCCTGGCGCCGTGCCTCGTTTGATTTTGGCAAGAGCCGCCCGTAGTTCGTGGAGTCGAAACCATCTGTAGAGATCGGGATTCTCTCTGCCTGCATAACGACGTTCCGACAGCCCGGGGTCTTGTGTCTGGCACAGATATTGACCCCTTAATATCTGCGCAGCTGGTCCGTACTGCTCTTGAAGTTGTGAACTGCTCTTTGAAGGTACTTATGGGTTTCGGTGCGTGTTTTTTTTGGGGGGGGAGGGGGGGGGATCGATCACAGTACGGAAGAATCTCTATGTGCTGCGACTAGACATCAACCTGGCGGCCAAATTGCGGCGATCGACCAAGTCGGAGTCGGGGAGCTTTGCAGAGCAGTGCGCCGCCTGCCCGGTGATATCGAGAATTCGAATTGGAGCTTCCTATTGTGTTTCTGGCGAGGCCATCTCTTTGTGAGACTACGACGAGCCTCACAGGGTTGCGGCGCAGCTTCCGAGTGGCTAAAGGTCACTGAACGTCGTTGCGACAGCGTCGGCGAAACTCGCGCAACATGGCGTAGCAACATTTCCACTTCAAAAGAGCTGGAGACGTGTACACTCTGTTTCGCCGATTTTCGCGGCAAACAAGAGAAGCGTGAATGTTTTTAATTTTGTTTTATTTACTCCTGCGTCACCTCTCACGAAACATTGCTGCATTGCATTATACCCGGGCTGCGGTGTACGCAGCTGCGGAAGCAAGCACGGCGGGTACTGTTTTCGGAGCAATGGCGTCGTCGAGTTACTGGGTAGGGTAGCTAAGACAGTAATTCGAGAGAGGTTCGTGAGCGTCAGTGGCCAATCGCACACCACTGCCTCATGCAGTTCGAACCTGGCCGAGCAGTGCCATTGTGGTCCGAGTTGCCACTGCCACCACCGCAAAAGTTATACCCGACAGTGTACCAACACCACCTAGACGAACTTAAGGCCTCAGTGCTCCTCCAGTGACGTCACAGGGATGGGGCCTCACCTGTTTTTCCGAGGAGCATGCATGTTTCTTTTTTACTGCGCGAGGATATGAGGCGGCAGCACAGTTGGCTGCAAAAGATTGTTTTTACTCAAGTTGAGACATCAGTGGAGAGATTTACAGGTACAAAACTTTTATTTACATTTCGATTATTGTAACACTGTTCTTGATGCGGAATAATATATACATTTAAAAGTCACCAGCAACAAACAAGCAAGCAACTTTTCACTTCCTTGAAAGCGTTGCAGCTTTTCTTTCCTTAGCCTTAGCATTTGCATCGGCTACATCATCGTTGAGCTTGCGGCAGAAGTTTTTGAGCAGAATGTTAGTACTGCTCCACAACACATGCTTCAACAGAAGCTCAACTGTGTGCCCATCTTCGCAGGTGTCAAAATCTGATGACTCTTGATCTGCAAGCAGCTGTAATGTGAGTTCGGCGACTAGACGGCGCTAGTTCGGGCTCCTCAAGAACTCCGCTTTCTTGGACACTTGTTCAACAACAACATAGTTGTGGGTTACAGCATTTACAGCAAACAACGCTGGGAAAATGAGGCCACCTCGGTCTAAATGTTTCACCAAGTGATAGTACTTTTGAGCTGCAGAGACAGTGATAGTCTTGCCGACTGTCAATGCTGCCCGACATTTCATGCAGTTTAATTTCTTAGGAGTCGCGTAGACTGCATATCCTGCCACGTACACCAGGACGGGGATAATGTCTTGTATTTTTGACAAGGCATCTCTCGTAACTACAACGTTCCAGTTAGGATGCGGTGTTTATATCTGCTTTCGCAGATCTTCCCATTGCTCATCGAATGAGCTATTCGTTCCGCAAGCACTTGCGATTGTGGGCAAAGTATTTTGCAGCCGTAATTTAGTTTCGCTCTCGTAAACTTGCCTAATAGAAACATGATATTGGGAGCCAGCAAGTTGCCTGTATTTCCCGAAGCGGTCCTCTAAGCTGTCCGTCTGGAACTTGCCGAGCAGGACGTATGAAAGCTGCAGTTCATCGAAGCAATACCTGCTGACTTCAACCAGTGCATGGGTTGTTTGATGCAGAGAAGCATGGGTTTCCTTTGTGAGGTCTGATTTTATTACAATTGAATTTTTAATCCATGGAGCTTCGTCCTCTATGATGTGCACCAACATGAGACGCTCACTGGCCTCAATTACATGCCAGAACTGTGACTTATGGCTTCTGACTTCGCTAGCAAGGTCCCTTAAGGTGGTGATTTTGTCCGCTTCCTCGGCATTGCGAAATGTCTCAAGTGACTCAGAAATTCCTCTTCACATTAAAGCAGCTTGCAGGCGTGTTCGCTTCGCCTCTGGCTCCTCTCTTAAAGTCTTTGTGCTTGATAGGTAACTAGGGCAGCCTGGAAATAATGATGGAATTGCACCTGACCGAAGGCGCAGATGCGATAACTCTGCTGTCGTCACTCGACCTGTAGCATCGTCGACATATGACGCCTCTCGCACGATGTCGTCGTCTGTGAAGTGATGCTCACAGACCTAAAAAAGAAATATTTGTCTAATATAAGTAACATCCTGCTACAAATAAGAACCCGTGATCAAATATTAAATACACATTTAGAAGGTACTGTTACGTTTCGGGCGAATCGACGAACGACGAGCAAGCGGCGACACCGAAGGTTGTCTAGAACGACTATATTCCAACTTAGCAGACGGGCAGGAAAGAGGGGCGCAGCGCTCTGCTGTGGCCTTTATATAGCATCCCCGAACGCCGGCGCGCGTCCCACCGGCTCGCCTAGAACGCCGGCAACGCGTTCCACTCGGCTGGTCCAGAACGCCGGCGCGCGTCTCACTCGGCTCGCACAGAACGTAACAGTACCCAAAACGTTTTGCAAGTTTGGCGGTGCTACAATTAAAAGCTACAAAAGAGGACGAATGGAAAAATTATTCATCTCTTACCCTGGAATGCTCAGAAGGGACGAAGTTTTTCCGTGGAATAGCACGTATCCATGATTGCTGCAGCGCTTTATCTTGCGGGAACTTAAACACATGAACCTTTGGTCCCGTTTTATAGTTACCTCGGCACTGAGGCACACAACATTTGCTCGGCATTTTCGCGTTAATGTCGAAGCGTCATCACAGCACTCGCGCACAGAAGAAATAGACGGCAGCCAAATAAGCCGTGAACACACCATCGGACACGAAAGGCGACTGACCGCTCCTGCCGGAGCCACGTGCAGTGGCTTCCCGATTCCCGTCTAGGAATTCAAGAAAGGCATGCTTGGGGCAGACCGGTTTCTCGCGTCCCGTCGCGACTTCCACGGCTAGGGTGCCTCGATGCGCGCCCGCTCTAGAGGAGCAGAGCCGCGTCGCGACACCGGCCTCATCCTTGTGACGTTGCTGTGACGTCAGCTCTCAGAGCAGAGGCCTTGTATACAGCAGTGTATACAGCTCCTCGGTCGAAAAGCCGTCGGCGTAGTAGTCGGCTCTGCGTGTCGGAAATAATCGGGAGCTGCGTAAAAATTGCCGCCGAATGTTGCTGATAGTGTCTTACGATGCAGGGTTTCGTGCAGGATAAGCTTAATAAAGTTAGAGCCCAACTCGTGGCAGGGATTCGAACCAGCGACCCATAACCGGGGGAACCGGAGACCTATAATCGTGGGTTCCGTAAAATGAAAATCGTGTCATACGCGTGGTTCGGGTGTCCACCAAGATAATTGAGTCTGCTAGTGCGTCATTTTCTTTCCTCAAAACACCAATTTTTCATTTGTCCAACGGGTAAGGACTCGCCACGGTGGCCCAGTGGTTAAGGCGCTCGTCTACCGAACCCGAGTACACGGGTGCGAACCCAACCCGTGGAGGCCGTGTTTCGATGGAGGCGGAATCCCCCCCCCCAAAAAAAAGGCAGTGGCTGAGCTCTGGTGAAGCCTGGATATACAAGCCAAAAGCTCCAGTTATGCTTGGTTTGATGTCATGGCTGTCGCTGTTCGCGCTCAATACACTGGGAGCACAACGATAATGGCGGAGGCGTTCAACCGTCCACACACTGTCTGTTCGGAGGCGGAGGAGGAGAAGGTAATCGGCGCGGTTAAAGTTCAGGGGGAACTTTGGCTCTCTAAAGTGCTGCAAGGCGAAAGCGTTTCCTGGCGCTCTTGTTTTTTATTGCGAAAGCAATACTACGCTCACTAACGGCCTTTCGCATAGCGGTGGCCGGTAGCCACGGCTCACCTTTAGAACGACCTCTGACGTAGCAACCGTCGCGGTGGACACCTGAACCGCACTGTACAAGAAGGGAGGCAGTGGGAGTGATAGAAGAATTGGATTGGAAAACGTTTATTGTCAGCACTGAGCCCTAGTGGGTATTATACTAGGTGGCTTCGAGCCCATGGCCCTTGGCGACCTTGTGAGCCCACTCAGTGGCCCGGACTTGCGTCAACGGGTCTGAGCTGGCCAGTATAGCCTCCCACCGCTCTAGAGAAGGGACTGGTAGTAGGTCCGCCGGTGGCGGCGCCTTTTTGCAGCTCCATAAAATGTGGTCATATCCGGCTATCTCGCCGCATTGTTTGCAAGTAGCGTTGTATTGTGTTGGATACATGTGTGCTAGTCTCGACGGGCTAAAGAAGGCTCGCGTCTGGAGCCGACGCCACGTTACCTCCTGGCTTTTGTCGAGCTTTTTGTCTGGTGGCAGATAGATCCTCCTTTCCAGTTTAAACTGATTGGTGTATTCGTTAAATGATATGAATGCATCTCTCGTGAAATTTGGGGACTCGACCCGGCTCACTGCTCGGCTGACATAACCTCGAGCTATACTGTGAGCCAACTCGTTTCCCCTGTTCCCCGAGTGTGCCGGCACCCATATTAGTTCCACCTCTCTTTGGTCCCAGTCTTTATGTCTTAATATTCGTTCTGCCTCCTGGGAGATCATACCCCGCGCAAAATTGTTGATAGCCACCTTGGAGTCGCTAATTATGGTGACTGCTTTGGTGCTGGCCATTGCCATGGCGATAGCCGCCTCCTCCGCTGTCCCTGAGTTTTTTGTTTTGACCGAACCGGCCGTTAATGTTTCACCCGAGTCGTTCACGGCCACGACCACAAAGGAGTCGCCTCCTTCGTATTCCGCCGCGTCTACATAGGTTGTGTGTTCCGAGCCTTCGAGCTTGGCTTCAAGGGCCTTTGCTCTGGCTCTCCTCCTGCCTTCGTGAAAAGCAGGGTGCATGTTTTTTGGAAGTGGTTTAATAGTGAGTAATTTTCTAACTTTGGTCTGTAATTTTGCCTGCGCGTTTCTTTCCGGAATTTTATCATGTAATCCTAGGTTGCTCAGGATCTTTCTCCCCGGGGGTGAGGTCGCAAGCCTCCTTAATTGCGCAAATATATGTGCCTCGCATAGTTCCGTGGTGGTGTTGTAGATCCCCAGTTTAAGAAGTCTTTCCGTAGGAGTGCAGTGGGGCAGCCCCAATGCTGCTTTATATGCCTGCCTTATGATCCCATCTATTTTGTTCTGTTCCGCCAGCCCTAGCTTGAGGTAGGGAACGGCGTAAACTATTCTGCTTATCACGAAAGCCTGAACCATTCGGCAGAGATCTTTCTCTTTGACTCCCCGTCTTTTGTTAGCTATTCGCCTTATGAGCCTGGTTGTCATGTTAATTGTGGACTTAAGCCTGTTTATTGTCTCTGTGTTCTTTCTATTGTCCTGTATTATAAGTCCTAGGACCCTGATTTTGTCAACTCTGGCTACCGGAGTCTCATTTACCAGTACGTGAATGTCTCCTGCGTTGGTATCGCGTTTGCTAGCCCCCCGGATCACCAGAAGTTCGGATTTGCTTGGCGAGCATTTTAGTCCTGCCCATTCTGCGTATTCCTGGACAATATCGATCGCGTGTTGGAGATTTTGTTCTATTTCCCCATCGTTTCCTGTATGCGTCCATATTGTTATGTCATCCGCATATAGCGTATGGTTTATACCTTCGACACTCTTCAATAGCGGCGGTAGGTTCTTCAACGCCAGGTTGGATAAGAAAGGAGAGAGCACTGAGCCCTGCGGAGTTCCCCTATCTCCCAGCTTAATAGTTTCTGACTGGATATCTCCTAGATTTATTTCTGCGGTTCTGCCGGTTAGAAAGTCCCTTACGTAATCGTAGGTCCGCTTTCCAGGGGTAATCTCCGCCAGATTAGTTAGTATGACCTCGTGTTTGACGTTATCGAATGCTTTATGTAGGTCTAGGCCCAGTATAGTTTTGGCGCCCCCTTTGTTGGGCGGGTCTATGATGTCTGCTTTGAGCTGGAGCATGACGTCCTGCGTGGACAACTTGCTCCTGAAGCCTAGCTCCTGAAGCCTTGCTCGTGAAGAAAGACAAAGAGGAGCCGTGGTGAAGAAAATGAAAATTTTATTTGAGGAAAGGAAATAACGCAGTAACTGCCTCGCATATCTCGGTGGACACTCGTCGTCCGTTTGCAGAGGAAGGGAGGCAGTGGGAGCGAAAGAAGGAACACTAAGAGGGCCCGTAGTGAAGAAAATGAATTAGAGGAAAGGAAATTACGCAGGAGGTGGCGCCGCTGCGCGGAGGAGAGGGAAATTGCTAAATTGGTTTTTGAGGAAAGGAAATGGCGCAGTATCTGTCTTACATATATCGGCGGACACCTGAACCGCGCCGTAAGGGAAGGGAGGAAGGTGGGAGTGAAAAAAGAAAGAGAGAAAGAGGTGCCGTAGTAAAGGCCGCCAGAATGATTTTGACCACATGAGGATCCTTAACGCGCACTGACATCGCACAGCACACGGGCGCCTCTTGCGTTTCGCTTCCATCGATCGCGGTCGGGTTCGTCCCCGGGTACTTCGGCTCGGTAGACGGGCGCCTTACCAATTCCATTACACAAGTCAATTTCTTACAGACCGTCAAGCCTATATACGCATACAAGATGCGGAACACGGTCCATACACCATCGGCTCGAGGGGAACACCTCAAGGCGCGGTCCTGTCTAACCTCCTCTTCAATTTGGCAATGCTTCATCTTCCCTCCAAATTGTCCTCTTTGCCCGGGATACATCACGCTCTTTATGCGGATGACATTACAATCTGGGCCACGCAAGGTAACCTGGGCCACATGGAATCCTGCCTGCAAGCAGCGGCGACCCTAGTTGACGACTACGCCGCCTACTGCGGACTCCAGTGCGCCCCGTCTAAATCAGAATTTGTGCACATACGTCCCTCCCCTCGGGACACAACACCGCTTTGCATCAGTCTCCCCTCGGGACCGATCCGGGAGTCCAAGGAGATCCGCGTCCTTGGTCACTTCATACACCACCAACGCAGAGTCGACACCGCCCTAGCCAAACTTCGCATGGTGGGAGACCAGGTGGGCCGCATGGTCCGCCGGGTCTCCAACAAGCGGGGCTGATTACGAAGCAAGGATGCACTGCGGCTTGCCCATGCTTTCGTAACGAGTCGAATCCTCTATTCAACCCCCTACTTGCACCTGCGCAAACATGATGATGACCAACTGGAGGTCATCCACCGGAAAGTCATCAAGCGGGCTCTCGACCTCCCGGTCACCACGTCCAACCAGCGACTTCTGGCCTTGGGCGTGGTGAACACATTTCGGGAGCTTCGAGAGGCCCACTTAGTCAACCAATACACGCGTCTTGCACAGACCACGTCCGGTCGCCGCCTCTTGGACCGGCTACACATCAAACATGACTACCATATTGAGGAAAGGGAGAGAGTGCCAGAACCCTGGAGACGCGCCCTCCGGGTCCGACCCCTTCCCCGCAACATGTCCAGAGAAGACCATAGCGGTCGTCGCCAGGCGCGCGCGGAAGCGTTGGCGCGATACTATGGTAACCAACAACATGTGTATTACGTGGACGTTGCCGGCCCACACCACGGGGTGTGGTACACGGCCGCAGTCGTACACAACACAAACACAGTCAACGGGCTCACTTTCAAAGCCTACAGCGCAACACACGCGGAGGAGATTGCCATTGCTCTTGCTCTCACTACTCCCAAGTCGAAACACATCATCACCGACTCGCGAGGGGCCTGCCGGAACTACGAGTTGGGCTGGGCTCCCCCGCTTGCCTGGCGCATACTGGAATATAGCTGTCGATCTGAAGATCCAACTCCACTCAACCTGATTTGGGCCCCCGGTCACCAGGGACTCCAGGGAAACGAACAGGCCGATCAGGCCACCCGCACACTCTCTCCCCGGGCTATCTCCCTGTCCTTGGAAGGGTACTCCCAATCAGACAATCTGGCCATTACATTCAAACAAATCACCGATTACTACAAGGAGGAAAACCGGCGCTACCCGGCCCCTTGTAAGGGTCTGGATCGCGCTGACCAGCGCCTCCTCATCAAAATTCTTACTAACACTGTACTGTGCCCGGCGGTGCTTAAACATTTCAATACATCCTTTGATGGCGCGTGCCAGTTCTGTGGGGAGGTGGCTGACACCTTCCACATGGTTTGGGCGTGTCAGTCAAACCCATCTATCCCCCCCAACCCCACCAGAGAGGACTGGGAGGCGGCCCTGCTCGGCTGTCAGGACCTAAAGACCCAAAAGGCCTTGGTTCACCGGACGCGGGCGGCGTTGCTTGCCAATGGGGCCCCGGAATAGGGGCTCCACCTAGTATTGTTAGGGGAAAGGGCCAATAGGGCCTACCCCAATCACCTCTCTGTAAATATTTATTGCATTATAAATGTTTTTCACCACCACCACCAACTCCACGCAACCTGATTTGGGCCCCCGGTCACCATGGACTCCAGGGAAACGAACTGGCCGATCAGGCCGCCCGCGCACTCTCTCCCCGCGCTATCTCCCTGTCCTTGGAAGGGTACTCCCAATCAGACAATCTGGCCATTACATTAAAAAAAATCACCGATTACTACAAGGAGGAGCACCGGCGCTACCCGGCCCCTTGTAAGGGTCTGGATCGCGCTGACGAGCGCCTCCTCATCAAAATTCTCACAAACACTGTACTGTGCCCGGCGGTGCTTAAACATTTCAATATATCCTTTGATGGCACGTGCCAGTTCTGTGGGGAGGTGTCTGACATCTTCCACATGGTTTGGGCGCGTAAATCTAGCCCATCTATCCCCCCAACCCCAACCCCACCAGAGAGGACTGGGAGGCGGCCCTGCTCAGCTGTCAAGACCTGAAGAGCCAAAAGGCCTTGGTTCAACGGACGCGGGCGGCGTTGCTAGCCAATGGGGCCCCGGAATAGGGGCTCCACCTAGTACTGTGAGGGGAAAGGGCCAATAGGGTCCTACCCCAATCACCTTTCTGTAAAAAATTTAATTGCTTATAAATGTTTTTCACCACCACCACCACTGAGCCACCGCGGCGGGTAGGAGAGGCCACAGTTCGCACGATTCCAGCGCAAGGATGGACACCGCGAGCATGAACCTACGCTGCGAGCACGGACGGACACAGCGAGCACGGAGAGACACCGCGCGCGCGCGCGAGAGAGAAAAACTTTATTGTGACAGGAATTCGGGCACGCCCCAGGGTCCCCGCACGACCCCACTGCACTCAAATGTTTATGTTCTTGAGGTCCATAACACTGGCAGCCCGGCCGGAGGCGATGGTCTGCAAGGCCGGGTCCTCCGAGCGCAGCAGCGGCTCCCAGTCCTCCAAGGTCTTGAAGTTCTCTAGGTCTCGAGGGGGAGGGTCCGCCGGGCAGAGGGAAAGTATGTGGAGGGAAGAGGCGAAGGGTTCTGGGCATAGGGCGCATGCCGGTGTGGGGAAGGAGGGGTGATAGTGGGCTAGGGTAAGGGGTGAGGGGAGAGAGTGTGTCTGTAGTCTGCGCCACAGTGTTGCTTGTTTGTTATCTAGGGAGGAGTGGGGCGGGGGGTAGAGCTGGCGAGAGGCTCTGTAGGCCTGCGTCAGCTCGCTGAATGAGTGCATGCGCTCCTTGGAGAATCCCCGATCCGAGGCCATCTGAGCCTGGTTTAAAGAACCTCGGGCTAAAAGGTTGGCGGCCTCGTTTCCGGGATTCCCGCAGTGCGCGGGCACCCATTTCAGCTACACTTAGCGGGGTGGGGGTGCATCGGGCGAGGCCATTATGTCAAAAGCAGGGGCATGAACTCGGCCTAGAGAAAAATTTCGAATCGCAGTTTTAGAGTAACTTAAAATGTACCGGACTTCCGTGCAGGTACTACCAAGCGCAATAACGGCTTAAACTGCATACGGGATACGGACCCCGCACACCGTTACCTTATATGGGCCCCTGCTCACCAGGGGTTGGCAGGAAACGAGGCAGCAGACGCAGCCGCCCGCGCGCTCTCTCACCGGGCTGTTTTCTCCTCCCCATCCGATAAGCAACCCAAATTGTAATCCGGTCTATATATTCAAAGATATTACAACATATCAAAATTGTCATCGTTTTTACCCTAGCCCATGTAAAGGCCTGAAGAAGGCGGATGAGCGGCTCCTTCGCCTTATCACCAATACATTGCTGTGCCCGGCAGCGCTAAAACATTTTGACCCTTCCTTTAGCGGCAGCTGCCTACACTGTAATGCAGTGTCTTCTGACACCTATCACATGGTGTGGGCCTGCCCCTCCAACCCCGCTATTCCCCCATCCCCAACCCAACCCGGGAGGACTGGGAGGCGACCCTGCTCGGCTGCCACGACTTACAGGCCCAACAAGCCTTAGTCGGGCGCGCCCGGGCGGCGGCAACCGCCACTGTAGTCCCATACTAGGGATCTCCACCTTGTGTTTGTAAGGATCGGTCACTTACTGGTTGATCTAAACATACACTTCCTGTTCATTCTTCATAAATGTTTTCACCACCACCACCCTCTGTAGCCTCTGGGGAGGTGTCTGGAGGGACCGGTAGTGTGAAGAGGGCGCATAAAGAGGAGTCCACCACAGCTGCTGTCGCTTCATCACCCGTGCAGGCAGCCTCCACCCATACGGCGTCCGGCTCGGTGCCGTACGCTCGATGGAGTGCCTTCGCATGGGCTTTGCGGCGCTGCTCATGGTGGGACGGGTGCATATTCCTCTGGAGCGGAGTGATGAGGAGCTTCCGGTGAAGGGGTCGTGGTATAGCGAGGAGGGTTGGGTTGTTGGCCGGTATTGTGATTCCAAGGGAGTCCGGGATATACCGACCTGTGGAGGTTTGTGAAGCCTGATGTATTGGGCCTGTCGGTGGGCCTCCACCAGTTCCCCGATCGTGTTGTGGAGACCCAGGCCTTGCAGTCTGTCTGTGTTTGTGTTGAGGCGAAGATAGAGTGCTACCTTGAATGACTTGCAAATCAAAGCATCCAAAGCGTTTAGGTGATGTTTGGACAGTTGTAAGTATGGGGTAGTAAACAGCACACGACTGAGGACCGAGGCATGAATGAGGCGACATAGGTCGCGCTCCTTCATGCCTTTATGACGTCCCGGAACCCTGCGGATGAGGTGGCGGTTGCCGCTGCCCGGGCGCGCCCTACTAAGGCTTGTTGGGCCTGTTAGTCGTGGCAGCCGAGCAGGGCCGCCTCCCAGTCCTCCCGGGTTGGGTTGGGGATGAGGGGAATAGCGGGGTTGGAGGGGCAGGCCCACACCATGTGAAAAGTGTCAGAAGACGCTGCACTACAGTGTAGGCAGCTGCCGCTAAAGGAGGGGTCAAAATGTTTTAGCGCTGCCGGGCACCGCAATGTATTGGTGAGAAGGCGAAGAAGGAGCCGCTCATCCGCATTCTTCAGGCCTTTATATGGGCTAGGGTAAAGGCGATGCCAATTTTGGTAATATGTTGTAATATCTTGGAATGTATAGAGCGGGTTAAAATCGGGTTCCTGATCGGATGGGGAGGAGCAAACAGCCCGGTCAGAGAGCGCGTGGGCGGCTGCGTCTGCTGCCTCGTTTCCTGCCAACCCCAAATGAGCAGGGGCCCATATAAGGTAACGGTGTGCGGGGTCCGTATCCCGTATGCAATTTTGGTAGATTCGATAGGCTAGGAAGGGAGTGCAGCCTTGTTCGACGTTCCGACAGGCCCCTCGCGAGTCCGTGATTATGTATTTTGAATCGGAATGTGAGGCCGCGAGAGCAATCGCGACCTCTTCTGCTTGTGTTACACTGCTGGCTCGGAAGGTGAGGCCGTTAACTGTGTTGCTGTTGTGAACTACCGCGGCCGTGTACCATCCCCCGTGGTGAGGGCCGGATGCGTCCACGTAGTATACCCATGTTTTGTTGCCATAATGTCGGGATAGCGCTTCCGCTCGTGCCAGGCGCCGACCATTATGGTCTTCGTGTGAGAAGTTTGCTGTTAGAGGCCGCACGGGGAGGTCACGTGTCCACAGTTCTGGGATGCGAAACCTGTCTTCCATTGGAGGGGTGTGTTCGATACGGAGTCGACCAAGAAGGCGGCGATCCGACTCCGTTAGCGACAAGCGCGTGTACTGGTTTGTAATATGCGCCTCCCGGAGTTCCCGGAAAGTATTCACCACCCCTAGAGCCATAAGCCGGCTGTTTGAAGTAGTGATGGGGAGGTCAAGGGCACGCGTAATAATTTTGCGAGGGATGACCTCAAGAGCATCCTCTTTTGGCCAATGTAGTGTCTGACCGCCTGTGTTTGTGGATATAGAGTCCTAGTACCCGTATCTCGTCACTTTCGCGTATGGGAGCACTCTCAAGAGAAAGAGAGATTTTAGTTGTGCACTTCTGCGAGGGGCGGAGGTGCACAAAAATGCAGGGGGCATTTTGACTGTCTAAAGTGCGTAGAGGCGAAAGCGTTTTCCGCACCACTTTGCCTGCTTCTGTGGCACTGGTGGCGTCACGTGTAATTGAGTACTAATTACTAAGCGGTAACAAATCACTAATTAACGATTAATTACTGATTATTGCCTGAATACTAATTAACTGCTAATTAATGACGCTTAAGCTTCGCCTTTAGGAGTGGAACGCGACAGCGTGTTGTAGCGCTGCCACGGAGTCCACGGAACGCCACCACCCGTTCGGCGCGATGCCTTGCCGTTTGAACGCAACGGTTTTTGAGGAAAGGAAATGGCGCAGTAATTCTCTGTCATCTCGGTGGACAGCTGAACCGCACCGTAGAGGAAGGGAGGAAGTGGAACTGAAAGAAGAAAGACAAAGATGGCCCGTATTGAACAAAATGATAATTGTATTTGAGGAAAGGAAATTACGCAGTAACTGTCTCACATATCTCAGTGGAAACCCGTCAAAATTCCGGGGGGTGCACTTTTTTTACCTTAGTGCGGTCCCTGATGTGTGGTTAAGATGTTAAGCTTCGCCTCTAAGAGCGGAACGCGACAGCGTCTTGCAACGCTGCCAGGGAGTCCATAGAAGGCCATCGCCGATTCGGTTCTACGCCTCGCTCGTCGGTAAATTGGTTTTTGATGAAAGGAAATGTATCTGTCTCTCATATCTCGGTGGACACCTAAACCTCGCCGGAAGAGAAGGGAGGAGGATGACAGTGAGCGAAGGCACGGTATTCACTAGACGCGCCTTCGTTCATTCCAAACTATCGAGCTGGCATGGCGGAGTGGATAGCATGCTCGCCTCGCACACCGAAGACCGGGGTTCGATTCTTGAGCTCGAGCAATTTCCTACTCGGTTTTATTTAGTTATATGCCCTGACTAGAAAAGTTACTTAGGCTAATTGGGTAATTAAGCAATTAACTAAGCTCAGTCCCATTTACTTAGAGCATCACTATATGATCCCTTCAATTGGTTGCATGGTTACTAGCCAAAGTACAATTGGCCCCGTTTGAAATTGGCGCACTGTGACGTCACGACCGTTTCGACCAACTGAAAAGCGTGAAATTTCTGTCGACAACTGCTGCTTACAACGATGAGACATTAAAGGCTTTCGCCTTAATAAGATTTTTGAGGGGAACATTGAAGACCGCAGCGTCGGGCGTAGCGGTCTACTATCGTCGCCGCTGTTTGCAGGCTTGTTTCAATGTCCCCTGTGCCACCCTGCGTGGCCCACAGGGTGATGTCATCGGCGTACAGGGCGTGCTGCACGCCGGCAACACCCTCCAGCTGTGCCGGCAGGTGTATCATAGCCAGATTGATGAGGAGCGGGGAAAGTACCGCCCCTTGGGGGGTCCCCCCGTGCCGAGTAGGTAGGGACCGTGCTCTCTATCTTATATTCGGATGTAGGATAGACGATCCATTAAAAATTGGCTTATATATCGGAATGTGTTGAGACCACAGTCGGTCTGGCTTAGGTTAGTGAGTATGATCTCGTGTGTTAGATTGTCAAATGCCCCCTTAAGATCCAAGGCGAGTACTACCCGGTCATTATGGGGGCATTCGAGGGGGTCAAGGAGTTCCCGATTGAGTTGCAGGAGGACATCCTGTGCGGATCTGTGTTGGCGGAATCCGAACATGGTGCTCGCAAAGACCTGTTTGTGTTCAAGATATGTAGATAACCGATCCCGCATCATCGTCTCCATTAGTTTGCCCACACATGATGTGAGAGAGATGGGGCGGAGGTTATCTGTGTCAATTGGTTTGCCAGCTTTAGGAATAAAAGTGACCAAAGCCGTTTTCCATTCGATTGGCAGGGGGGTGTCCCCGCGCCAAATCGCATTGACGTATTCCAGGAGGGACTGGTATGCCAAGTCGGGCAGGTTCGTCAAAAGCTTGACGGTGACCTTATCCCGTCCTGGCGCAGTGCCCCGTTTCATTTTGGCGAGAGCCGCCCGCAGATCATGGAGCTGGAAAGGTTGATCCAGGTCCGTGTTCTCTCTGCCTGCATAAGAGTACGCAGATCCACGGGGGTCTTGGGCTGTAAACAGATACTGGTCCCGAAGTTTCTGTGCCAGTCGGCGGTGACGGCTGCGGCCCCCTGCGCTGTGCGTGACATCACTCGGTTTCGCGCATGTGCAGAAGTGGCAGATTTTGGCTCCGGCTCACGTGAAGCGCGGTGTTCACTAGGCTAGGGTAGCATTTCGCTTCAAAAGGCGCCCGTGTGCTCTGCGATTAGACTTAGACAAACTTTATTTTATCAGATAATCAGGACGGCGGCCTCGCCATCCCGTCCTTGTCAGACGGCCGAGATCCCCTGGGACCGGGCGGCTTCGAAGGCATATCTGATGGTCTCTTTTTATTCTTAGAGGTCCTGGCTGCGTAGAAAAACCTCCCATGGCTCCTTGGAATTCACTAAAGGTGTGGATTGG
Organism: Amblyomma mixtum; assembly: GCF_055824585.1. NCBI lineage: Eukaryota > Metazoa > Arthropoda > Arachnida > Ixodida > Ixodidae > Amblyomma > Amblyomma mixtum. The sequence goes on along the minus strand of NC_143019.1, from coordinate 108,164,082 downwards.
GCGCATGCCCACATCATATGGGCTAAGGTGGCTCGTTCTCCACAGGCCCTAAATTTCCCGTCATTGAAGCCGGGCATGAACCTACTGAGCGTGGCTGGATTCGGAAAAGTGCCCACCTGCAACTGCCGCCATGCTACTTCCTCCTTCTTGCCCAGCTTCGTGTGCGGTGCGGAGTATTCTCTTCGATTAAGCACGTAGAACTGTGTGATATCGCGGAAAGAGTATAACCGCTCGTTTTTTTAAATGTGTTCATCCTCGGACGGAGTCGGTGAGATCGGCCGGAAGGTCATTCCTCCGACTATATCGTGGGCTCCCTCATTGCCTTCAAGGGTTTGGTGCGCAGGCGTCCAAAGCAAGAGGATTGGACTCTCAATTTTTGTGTTCGACAGTATGCGTGCTGCCGCTGCTGATATTCTGCCTAAATCAAAATTGCGTATCGCTTCCTTAGAGTCGCTGATGACCACTTTTATGTCTTTTTGTGTGAGCGCGAGAGCGATGGCCGCCTCTTCTGCCGTAGTGACCGTAGCTCTTCTGATTGTGCAGCTGCTTACTAACCGGGCGCCTTCCTTTGCGACCACCGCTACCTTCGCTGTTCGTCCGTGGTACTCCGCCGCATCAGTTTACACGACGTCCTGGCGCCCTGTGTATTTACGATGCAACATTTCTGCCCTGTCTTTCCTACGTGCCTCATGAAAATCAGGATGCATATTCCGTGGCATAGGGGGATTATTATTTTCTGCCTCACTTCAGCAGGAATTCCCACGTCAAGTTCTTTTGTCTGCGTGGGAGAATATCCCAGCTGCTTTACGATATACCTACCCGTCTTCGTGGTCGTTAATCGATTAAACTGCGCAGTGAGCCCGGCTTCTATAAGCTCGTCTATGGTATTTGATACCCCTAAGGCCTGCAATTTTTTTTCGGAGCCCACTGCTGAAGTCCCAGAGCTACCTTGACACGTTTTCTTACAATTAACTCTAAGCCCTTACGGTCGGAGACGGTGAGTTTTTATTACAAAGGCTTGTAGTATCCTAAGCAGATTTGCCTCCTTTACGCCTGCCTGCTTGTTGGCGACTCGTCGAATAAGCCTACTGGTGGGCTGCGCGCTACGTTGGGTTCTTTCCAATGCCTGGGAGTTACATATTGTGGACTGCACGTGTAGCCCCAGCATGCACATGCAGTCCACCCGTGGGATTGTCTGTCCACTTAACACTGACGTTCGGTTTTTCCTTCTTTTTCCGGGCCCGTGCCGTCATCATAAGGATTTCTGATTTTTCAGCGGAGCACCGAAGTCCCTTACTTTGCAAGTAGTCTTCTATCGCATGCACCGCCGTCTCCAAAGCTTCCTCTATAAAGCCATCGCTTCCATGGTTCATACAGAGCGTGATATCGTCCGCATAGATACTATGATGGAGTCCCTCTATCTCTACCACCTTGCTTGGTAAGCCAATCATAGCTATGTTAAATCAGATGGGTGAGAGCACAGACCCCTAGGTTTTCTAGGATAGCGTCTTGGCGAACGTTATCAAAGGCCTTCGCCACATCAAGGCTTACCACTATTCTCGTGGCTTTTGTTTGTGCCTCTATTATTACCTATTAATTTCTGCCCTGACTTCAGCTACGATAATTGGGGCATCTAATGTCTCATTTACCCGTCCACGGTATTCCGGGAGCTGGGTTGCGTGTGTCGACACAATATACCTAGCCTGAACCTCGTCCAATAGTTGGTCGTCCGTTCCCGAGTAGTTGTGTATCGCTTTGTGAAGCTGTTGTTTTGCCGCCGCTTTGCGGTTGTCTGGGTCTATCAAGTGGCGAAACAACTGCCATGTTCGGGCAGTACCCATGTTGCGGTCTAAGTTATCGCACACGCTGTGCCAGTTCTGGCGTGTGAGCTCGAGAGAATATTATTCGATCTCCATACTGAGTGTAGCTATCTGCTTCCGCAGACGTCTATCCCATTTCCTTGTTGCGAGACGGTCCTATAAGTTTTTCTTTTTGTGTCACAAGTTTGCCAGCCGACGGTCTACCGCGCATGTATTTTGCTCAGCCTCAATCTCATCGGTAGCCGCCTCCACGTCCTGTATTATTTCGCGGCCCCAAACACTTATATCCTCTATTCAATCCCCCGGGTATCAGCATTCCCGGAATCTGTCCCAATTTACGAACTTGACCTTGCTTTTTTTCCATGTGGTTGGTCCTCAATTAACAACAATTTCTGTGATGTTGTGATCGCTTCCTAGGGTTTCCTGAGTGTTGCACCACGTAGCATTGGTACCCTCTGTGACCATCGTAATGTCTGATGTTGTGTCGTCTGACATACTGTTACCGCGTCTCGTTTGAAGGTATGGGTCTGTAATAAGGTCTAGGCTGCACTTTTGAATATCCTCCCAAAGCCTATTGCCCTTCGCGTTCGCAGTTTTATACCCCCACACCTGGTGACGCGCATTGAAGTCCCCCAGGATAGGAAGTGGACTGGACTTCGCTTTCCTTTTTGCAAGTGAAAATAGCTCCCCGAACGTGCACCTGGACTGTCTTGGATTGCTATATAGATTGAGTATGAAGACGCCCGTTTCCTGCCGTTTGTCCGGCACAAGCTCACCAGCACGTGATCTGCGTGTGTGTACCCTGTGTCGTGTTCTACGGCCGTAACATTTCTTCTTATAAAGGTGGTCACCCGCGATTTCTCCCTACCGCTGGTGTATGCCCTATAGCCGGCTAATTTTGAGCCCTCCCCTGTTTCTTGTTGGGCGAGTAACTCCGGCCGATCTCCCTCTGTAAGGAGTAATTCTAATACTGCCCTTTTCCGCGTGTAGCCACTACAGTTCCACTGCCAGATAGTTGTTTTATTTCGTTTTTGAGGAGCCATGGTTTTTACAGAGCGTTAGCCGTTTCTCCAGCAGTCGCATACGGTTTTCTAAGCGTACCTGTATGCCACCCAGCCTTCTCTGATTGCTAGTCAGATGCTGAAATTTTTGCATTGATTACGTCCAACAGTTCTTGCATACGCGCAGTTATGGTCTTATAAATCTTGACCACGATCATATTGCCGGGCTCTGCTTCTTCCTCCGACGTGAATAGGTATGGAAGACTACTAAGGCATGCGTTCTGCAGATAATCTACTCTGATACTCTCGTCTTTCCTCTGAGACGCGGCGCCCGACGAACCATACGCGTCCATATCCTCCTCTCCTTCGCTCTCGCAACTGTTACTGGCTTCCCGCGGGCGTTTGGCGGCCGGTGTTACTAGGCAGGCGCGCATGGCCTGCTGCTGTAGTCGCTCAGCCTCAAAGCTTTCTAGCTTCTGCTGGTACTGCATTTGCTTCTGGTACAATTTTCAAGCTCTTTTTGATGCTCGACCAGCTGCCGTTGCTGCTCAGGCTGCATACGTTCGAGTTGCTGCTTCTGCTGCTGTTGTTTTAGTTGCTGGAGTTGCCACTGCTGCTCTTGCTGCAGCTGTTCAAGTTGCCTCTGATGTTCTATCTGCTGTTTCTGCCAGTCAGCGCGTAGTACATCTAGCGCTTGAGCTAGTTCTGCTTTGCCACTATCTGAGTTACGGGAGTCATGAGAGGTTCCGGCCGTGCAGCCTACCTTTGTTGCGGGCGCCGGCGTCCGATCCCCATGTGGTCCCCTGGTCCCCGGTGAATCTTTTGGACGGGGGCTTGCGTCTTCTTCCATGGTTTGCGGTGCTGTTTGCCTTGTTGGTCCTTCCTTTTATCGCGAAGACCTCTGTGCCGGTTCCTGCGTGCGTGGTGTCACCCCTCTGGTCGCGTCCCGCCTCCTGGACCGCCCTCGGCTATGTGGCCGTTCGCGGTCAATCTTCTGTCCTCCCGTTGTGTCTTCTCGCTGTGGTAGCCGCGGGAATGACACCGATCTCGTTCTGTGGCTGTTGTGGGCCTGTTTCTGCTGCTGATCCCATCTGCTTCGTCTATTCGTTCTAGTTGTGGTTGCCGTTTCGAATGCTTCATTCCGCAGTTTCGCCTCCCATCGGCGTTTCCTTACAATATAGGGAGTTCGGAAGACCACTTTACACTTGTAGTCACCAGTAAAATGTCCCTTGCCACATAGTTTGCACTTTGGGTCGCACGCGTGGTCCGCTGGTGGATTCTCAAGTGCACATCCCCTACACTTTGGGTGACTGCTTGTACATACATCAGAATGATGTCCAAGGTTGCCACACCGATAGCAGACATATTTTTTCTTGTACAGGGTACACTTGTATGGGCAGCCGCAGAAGTGCACCCATCTCGGGACCGCTTCATCTCTGAACACAATGATGACTCAGGTAGAGTTGCCCATCCGTCGAGCTCCAATTATCTCCGGGTCTCGAGGTTCATCCAGATACCTCTCCAGTTCTTCGTCTTTAATGCCCTTCTCTATGCCGTGCACCACTCCTCTTTCGTTGCTGTCTAAGGGGGATTCATACGGTGTGAGCTGAATCTCTTCGGAACCTACATGGTCTGTTCTGAAAGTAGTAGGACCCATTTTTTAAACAAAATTTATTCAAGAGAATGGTACAAACGATTACAATTTTTCAAGGTAGCACCCTTCCGCACCTACACTGCTGCCAATGAGTTTTACAGTTTTCGTATGCCTCCAGGAACGCCTGGACTGGAATGCTGTTTAGCTCCCTCGTCACGACCTGTTGAACCATCTCTACCGATCCGTGATGTTTCTCCTCGAGCGTCGATTTTATTCTCGGGAATAGAAAAAAGTCTGCCGGGCCAAGTCGAGGCTGTAGGGGGGCTGAGACAGCGTTGCCGCCTTGTGTTTGGCAAAAATTCGGGGACCTCATTCACATGATGAAGAAGATCCTACCGGTTGGCCTTTTCCTCCTTAGACAACACTCCCGGCACCAACTTCGCGCACGCTCTCCTCATGGATAAGTTTTCTGTCACGATCTCAAAAACTTGGGTTTGAGGAATGCTCAAGTCATCAGCAATCATTCTGATACTCATTCTACGATCTCTGTTAAGTAAATGTTTCACTCGCTACACATTTTCGTTGGTCTTGCTGGTCGAAGAGCGTCTGGAGTGATCCTCTTCCTCCACCCTTTTTTTACCTTCTCGGAAAAGCTTGTTCCACTCACAAAACACCTGATCTACCCATGGAAGCGTCACCGTAGGCCTCCTTAATCATGTTGTGAGTCTCTTTGCCCGTTTTACCAAGATTTACTCAAAATTCAATCACGTATCGCTGATCCAGTAAACGCTCGACGATTCTGCGTGACGAGACATTTCGACAGGGGTTCACAGTACAAGCGACCTCCTCTCTTCAACGGCCGACAGCCGACTGCCGATTTTCCCCAGCATTCCCAATATCCCCCTTCAACGATCCTGCACGCGCAGACCACCTATCGTCGACCCGTTCGCCCAGGAAAAAACCAGTCCTACTACTTTCAGAACAGACACTGTATTTGCATGTGGGTGACTCGAACAAACTTCAACGCTCGATCTTCGTCCGGCGTGCTGTACACAAAGATGTTCTGTCTGTCGTTGATAACGATGGAATCTTGTCCCTTACCTTCTTCGGGTCCGATGCCAGCCGCTCTCCCGATCGCCTCCAACAACTGCCGCGGTGAGTGAGACCGTGCGGAGCACAAGTCCCCCCCTCGGGCGGAAAATAACCTTTAAATCGTCTCCTGGTAGCCTTGGTTGGTTTGACGCGTTCGAACGGAGCGCCTTTTGCAATCCAATCTTCTTATATGCTGTTTGCTGGTCGATCTTCTGTTGCGTTCCTGCGTGATCAGGCTCCTCCGGCGTTCGGTAGGTCGCGCGGGCTTGTCGGCGTTTACGGCTGATTTTGGTTATCCAACCGCGCTGCACATGTTCTGCAGACGAAGTTTCCACCCCCTCAGCAACAACTTGCGTTTTTCCTTCACTTGCCGGGTCTAGCGTCTCGCTTGACTCGGCTTCGGCGTCCGTCGACATCGCTCCCGCCGCTCTGATCAGGTCAGGCCTACCGCGGCTCTCGGTGGACGAAGTCTCCACCCTGTCAGCAACAACTTTCATTGTTCCTGTACTTGCCGGGCCTAGCGTCTTGCTTGAATCGGCTTCAGCGTCCGTCGGCATCGCGCCCGCCGCTCTCGACAGGTTAGGCCTAGCGCGGCGTCCGAAGGACGAAAAGTGAGTAAAGCACAGAGTGGCACAAAATTAACTCACTGCGTGGAGTCCGGCTCCGTGAAGCTATCCTTCGCGTTGTAAGGGTGCCTCCTCCTCACATTGAGGAGGCATCCAAGTGCCATGTAGGGGGCTTCGCCCCCACGATTTACATCATTGGCAATAAAAGTCCCGAGGCGTGTAGAGAGTGAAGTGCCTCAGCATAGCCTGATCGTTCCGCTCGATCTGGTCGCCGTTTGCGGATGCCATGTAAAGCAGGTCTATTCTCGCCGCTTGCCAGATCGCGTCCGCCTGCCCTGCGATGTGAGCGCACTTTAGAGATCTCTAGGTGGTCGAAATTACTCCGGAAACCTGTGTGTGTCTTTTGCGCCATTCTGAAATTCAATTCTCCACTAGGGCACGGTTGGTTGCGACTGAGAGAAGGATGAAAAGGAAAAGTGCACGGGTCTGCCAACTGGCTCAAGCCGAGCCACCACCCCCACCACGTGCAGATAGAAGAAAGTTGAAAGATATGAGGACAGAGTGAAAGAGAGAGTAAAGACGCGCGTCGCAACAACCGCGTCCGCCGGAACGGACGCTGGCTGAAAAAACAGATACACGGCCGCAGCCCGAAGGCTGCAAACCGAATGCCTCCCCCCCTCCTCTCCTCCTTCTGTCCACTAGAGCACCTCTTTCTCTCTTTTTTAAGGAGGAAGCCTTTAATGCCTCATCGTTGTAAGCAGAAGTTGTCGACAGAAATGTCACGCTTTTCAGTTGGTCGAAACGGTCGTGACGTCACAGTGCACGAATTTCAAACGGGGCCAATTGTACTTTGGCTACTAACCATGCAACCAATCAAAGGGATCGTATAGTGATGCTCTAAGTTAGTGGGACTTAATTAACCAATTTGCCTGATTAACCTTTCTAGTCAGGCCAGATAAATAAATAAAACCGAATAGGAAATTGGCCGAGCTCGGGAATCGAACCCAGGTCTCCGGTGTGCGAGACGAGCAAGCTACCACTCCGCCATGACAGCTCGATGGTTTGGAATGAAAAAAGGCGCGTCTAGTGAATACGGTGTCTTCGTTCACTCCCATCTTCCTCCCTTCCCGTTACGGCGAGGTTAGGTGTCCTCCGAGATATGAGAGACAGATACATTTCCTGTCCTCACAAACCAATTTACCGACGAGCAAGGCGTATAACCTTTCCTCAAAAAGCGTTGCATTCAAAGAGCAACGCATCGCGCCGAACGGGTGGTGGCGTTCCGTGGACCGCTTGGCAGCGCTACAACACGCTGTCGCGTTCCACCCCTAAAGGCGAAGCTTAAGCGCCATTAATTGGCAGTTAATTAATGCACCAACAGAATGTGAAGTAAACAATCGCGTAGCAGAATGCAGCACTCAGGCTTTCGCCTTTCACCACTTTAGTTGCTAAAGTACCTCGTAATTTTTTATTTCACTCCCACCTTCCTCCCTTCCTTATGTCGCGGTTCAGGTGCCCACCGAGATATGTGATAGCGATACTGCGACGCTTCCTTTCCTCAATACTAACCATTAAACGCGCAAGCCCTGTTTCTCACTCAATGGCGAAGCTTGAAGTCGTCTAAATTTTTTTTTCTCGCAAACAAGACAAAAACTGTTTTGAAAAATATCGATAATCTTGTATATTATCATATAAACACCATGCAACAAGTTAAACGGAGTGTCATTGTTTTGAAAAGAAGGTATGTTTTGAGGCGCAATTGTTAAAACCTGCATGTGGGCAACCTAGAAGCGGTTACCTCCCAATGTGCTTAATGAAAAGGCGTGATTGAAAAATTGGTTATAGTTCGCCTCACCGATGCGGTATTACACACGCTTTCGGGGTACAGTTAAGAGACGTAAAAGGTTTGCTCTTCAGATTCTGTAAGGCGATTATGTGTGATTAGATCTCATGCTGTTCGGCCGCAGTCCCGGCTCACTCTAAGCTTCATTGCGCAACCACTTGGCGGCGCGTGCGTTGCGTGGGCAATCGACCATCCATGTGAGAAAGAGAAAAACTATTTTAAGAGGAATTCGGGGCGTGCCCCACGGTCCCCTCAAGACCCCACTGCACTCAAGTGTTTATGTTCCTAAGGTCCATAACACTGGCAGCCCGGCCGGTGGCGATGGTCTGCACGGCCGGGTCCTCCGAGCGCAGGAGGGTCTCCCAGTCCTCCCAGGTCTTGAGGTTCTCTAGGTTCCGCGGGGGACGGTCCGCCGGGCAGAGAGAAATGATGTGGAGGGAAGAGGCGAAGGATGGTTGGTTTGTTTATGGGGTTTAACGTCCTAAAGCGTCTAAGACTATGGGAGACGCCGTAGTGGAGGCCTCCGGAAATTTCGGCCACCTGGGGTTCTTTAGCGTGGACTGCCATCGCACAGTACTCGGGCCTCTAAAATTTCTCCTGCAAAGAAATTCAATCGCCGCGGCCGGGATCGAACCCGAGTCTTTCGGGTCAGCAGCCGAGCACCATAAGCGCTGAGTCACCGCGGCGGGAAGAGGCGAAGGGTTCTCGGCATAGGGCGCATGCCGGAGTAGGGAAGCAGCGATGATAGTGGGCCAGGTTAAGTGGTGAGGGGAGAGTGTGTGTCTGTAGTCTATGCCACAGTGTTGCGTGTTTGTTACCTAGGGAGGGGTGGGGCGGGGGGTAGAGCTGGCGTGAGGCTCTCTATGCCTGGGTAAGTTCACTGAATGAGTGCATGCGCTCCTTCGTGAATCCCCGATCCGAGGCCACCTGAGCCCGGTCTAAAAAACCTCGGGCTAAATGTTTGGCGGCCTCGTTTCTGGGATTCCAGGAGTGCGCGGGCACCCATATCAGCTCCACTTGGCGGGGTGGAGGTGCATCGGGCGAGTCCAGTATGCCAAAAGCAGGGACATGGAGTCGGCCTCGAGCAAAATTTAGAATCGCCGTTTTAGAGTCACTTAAAATGTACCGGACTTCCGTGCGGGTGATAGCAAGTGCAGTGGCGGCTTCCTCTGCAGCCTCTGGGGAGGTGTCTGGAGGGAGAGGTAGTTTGAGTAGGGTGGATAAAGAGGAGTCCACCACAGCTGCATTCGCTTCATCACCCGTGTAGGCAGTGTCCACCCAGACGGCGTCCGGCTCAGAGCCGTACGCTCGATGGAGTGCCTTCGCACGGGCTCTGCGGCGCTGCTCATGGTGGGACGGGTGCATATTCCTCAGGAGCGGCCTGATGAGGAGCTCCCGGTGAAGGGGTCGTGGAATGGCGAGTAGGATAGGGTCGTTGGCCGGTATTCTGGTTTCGAGGGCGTCCAGGATATACCGACCTGTGGAGGTTTTTGTGAACCTGATGTATTGGGCCTGTCGGTGGGCCTCCACCAGTTCCCCGATCGTGTGTGGAGGCCCAGGCCAAGTAATCTGTCTGTGGGTGTGTTGAGGGGAATATGAAGCGCTACTTTGAATGCCTTGTGAATCAAAGCATCCAAAGCGTTCCTGTCATGTTTGGATAGTTGTAAATATGGGGTAGTGAACAGCACACGGCTGAGGACACATGCATTAAAGGCTTTTGCCTTAATGCACTTTCTATGCCTTGACTTGTGTTCTTAATTAGTGTCGCAGTGTAATATAAACATTTCTGCTTTTGGAAATGGGTGCGTGCAAAGATACTTAACGTGGGTGGCAGACATGGCTGGTCGAGTGTCTTCGTAACGCGTAGACGCCAACTGGTTGTTCGTTCAAGCTTACAGTCAGCCGGGACTGCGGCCTAATTGCGTCAGTCCTAAACACATACAATCCATATTCGGGCTCACGGACTCTTCGGATAGCGCATCGCTGAGGCGAATTGTAGCCTCTTCTTCAATTTCGACTTTCTATTAAACGCACTAGGAGGTAACCACTCTTAGGTCACCTACATGCAGTTTTTAATAACTGCGCATCAAAACCTACCTAGTTATGGCAGCAGCCGCACTCTGTTTACTTTGCGGCGTGGCGTTTATATTATAATAAACATGAATGATCACTATTTTTCAAAAAAATGTTTTTGTCTTGTTTGCAACAACAAAAAAATTAGAGGATGCTTGAGCTCGCCTTTGAGTGTAGAACCGGAGAGCCGCTTGCAACGCTTCTAGGGAGTCCATGGAACGCCATCGCCTCCTCGGCGCGACGCCTTGCCAGTTAATTTGTTGGTTTTGAGGGAAGGAAAGGCCGCAGTATCTGTGTCGCATATATCGGTGGACACCTGAACCGCGCCGTAAGGAAGGAAGTTGGGGGTGAAATAAGAAAGGGAAAAAGAGGCGCCGTTGTGGAGGTTTCCAGAATAATTTCGACCACCAGGGAAATTCTAACGTGCGCTGACATCGCCCTGCACACGGGCGCCTTTTGCGTTCCGCCTCCATCGAAACGCGGCTGCCACGGTGGGGTTTGAACTCGGGCGCTTCGGCTCGGTAGACGAGTGCCTTAACCACTCAGCCACCGCGTGGAGTCCTTGGCCGTTGGACAAATCAAAAATTTGTTTTTTTGAGGAAAGAAAATGAAGCACTAACAGTCTTAATTATTTTGGTGGACACCCGAAACACGCATATGACACGGTTTTTCTTTTTTTTACGCAGCCCACGATTATAGGTCCCTGGTTCCCCCGGTAATCTGTCCTCGCTTCGGCGAGCGTGGCTTCGGCCGCTTATCTGTTTTTTCTGCAGCGTCCGCCCCGGCGGACCCAGTTGCTGCGACGAGCGTCTTTTCTTTCCTTTTTCTCTTCCCTCTGATCTTTTAACTCTTCTCTATCTGCACGTGGCAGCGGTGGTGGCTTGGCTCGAGCCAGTGGGCAGGCCCGTGCAATTTCCTTTTCATCCTTCTCTCAGTCACAACAACACAGCAACAACATAGGTCACTGTTCGAATCCCTGCCGCGAGCTAAGCTCTAACTTCAGTAATTTTATGCTGCACCAAACGCTGAATTGTAAGAAACTATCTGGAAGATTCGGCGGAAATTTATACGTAGCCCCCAATTATTTCCGACACGCTGCGCCGGCTACTACGCCGATGGCCCCCCATGTCTGCAATCCTATGTGCTTAATCTGCGGGGGCCCGCAACTCACCAGCTGCCGCGAATGCACCGCCAAATTCGTCAAGTTGCCGCAGCCAGGGCCCAGGAAGCCATCCAAGGGAGCCAATGCCGGCGCTACACGGGCAGGGCGGCAGCAAAACAACCAGAAGACGCCACGGCGTGGCGTGATGCATCCACCTGGCAAGACAGCAACGGTAACGCCACCACCCGGAGCAGCGGAGTTCCCAGCTCTCAGCGCTTCATCTGGCGGCGCCGCCTGCAACCAACCCAAGGTAGGCAGCTGGGCGAGGGTCGCCTCCTCTCCTTCCCCTCCTCCCTCCTCCCCCACCGCCAAGACGCAGGAACTCAAGCGCGACCTCGCCCTCTTGCGAGCTCAAAACGAAAAACTAGCCAGGGAGCTCAACTCGCTCAAATCCCAATTCTATACTCCGCCCGCGTCGAGCGACGAGGCAGAAAACATAACAGACAGGGAGATCCCTCCTCCTGTGGAGCGTCGCGCCGCGGCCTTGGAGACCAGGGTGACCGCAATTCAAACACAATTGGCTGACCTCCCCAAAATTATCCATGATACCATCGCGCGTCAGGTGGAGAGTGTCATCGCACAGGTGACACAAGCCGTAACGCACATTATCCAAAAATGGGTAAAAGACAATCCGCCCGTCCTTAAACGGGTACGACCCATCAGGGACGCTAACCGCCCCTCAAAATTCAATAGAGGTATTCCCGATGAGTTTGACTTTTCGGAAGACTCCTGCACGTCTGCGCCGGGCACCAGCGGACCGGGGAGTCTTAACAACGTGACCCAACCCTCCGCCTCCGACCATGGCCCCCAACCCTAAGTGGCGAGCAAGAACTCAGCCGCTTACACTAACGCAGTGGAACTGCCGGGCCTCAAGATCCACAAGAAGCGGACTCTCTCCGCCTCTGTCTTGAGAATCTTGAGTTCCTCGTCACCGTGGTTGCTCTTCAGGAACCCGGCGCCGGTGCCAAACTCACAAACTACACTACATTTCAACACAACCCGCAGACATGTATGCTTGTTCACAAGCGATACGCTGCGCAGGAGGTCACACTTCCCACAACACCGTCTTTCCCATACACGATGGTTTCAGTGCTGCCCCTAAAGCGGTCTGACCCACCTGTATGAGAGAAGAGGACACCCTTAGACTCGTCCAGGCCCTAGTTCTGAGCAGGATAACATACGGCCTCCCTTACCAAAAACTGGGCACTGTGGAAACGAGAGCTATCGATACAATCATAAGAGGGGCTTACAAAACTTCCCTCAATCTTTCAATAGCCACTTCTACAGAACGACTCCTAGAGCTTGGTCTGCACAACACTTTTACCGAGCTCCAAGAAGCCTTCTTGGAAAGCCAAAAAGAACGCCTTCTAACAACCAATGCGGGAAGGATGATCGTAACTAAATTAGGGACATGGCCGGGGCTGGAGACAAGAGGCAGTAAAACCTCTCTTCCACTCCAAACCTGAGAAAAGATCACCGTTAGTCCAATCCCACGTCACATGCATCATGCTCATCAGCAAGGCAGACGACAAGCGCGAGCAAAGGCACTTCAGAAACACCTAGAAAGCGACCGTAAAGCCGTTTATGTAGACATTGGGGCCTACCCCACGCCGGGAACGTTCTCAGTCGCTGCGATTGACCACCAACTAAAACCGGCTCTCCAAGCTTCTATCTATGCAGAAAACTCCTCCTCTGCAGAGGCTCTGACAATAGCTATCGCCATCAAACATAAAGACCAAAGAGGAGAGTCCTCCCACGTTATAACAGACTCCCAACAAGCCTGCCGAGACTTTCTTAATGGCAGGCTTCCCTCAAGAGCAACACAGCTACTTGGCAATCTCAGCCAAATACACAGACTAACATGAACACCTGGTCACGAAGGACTAGCTGGAAATGAGGTAGCCAACGATCTAGCCCGAGATTTAACCCACCGGGCGGATCCTCATCCCTACCCCACGCCCATGCCTAGCACCTATGGTGACAGATTAGAACATATTCGGCTGGAGCGCAGAAAATACCCACCCCCTCACATAAAACTAGACTCCTCTGCAGCCATAGACTGGAGGAAAATTCAGAACAACACTTTCCCTAACTTGTTCATCCTACACAAGATTAGCCCCACTCAATATCAGAATACATGCCCTTGGTGTGGAGCTTGCCCTACGCTCTACCACATATCGTGGAAATGCACAACGAAACCAAAACACTTAACTGTATCCAACCCGACATATGAGCAGTGGGAGGTGGTCCTGACCAGCGAGACCCTGGATCAGCAACTTAAGTTAGTTCAGCAAGTCCGTCAGTCAGCTAAAGCCAGTGGCGCTTTGGACTAGGGGTGCCACCCAAGTTGCTCGAGCAACCTTCCTCATTTTAAATAAAAGCTTTCTCTCTCTCTCTCTCTCTCTCTCTAAATATTTACTGTCCACCGAAACTTAAGAACGTCACGTTCAATGAAATTTTCACTCAAGCTATGCAGGTGGCGGGTAGAGACCCCTCCTAATCGTCGGCGATTTCAACGCCCCGAGCAGGCTACGGGGATACCGCCGGGAGCACAGGCGTGGGAGGAAGCTTGCGGAGCTTCTTTCCAGACTTGAACTCACCCTGCACACTGACCCCGCCAACCCAACACGTGTCGGCAATTCCATTCAACGCGATACTTGCCCGGACCTCACATTTACACGCAACATACGCCATGCCGACTGGCTTAATACAGAGGACACTCTGGGTAGTGATCACTGTATAATCTACACAACAATTTACGTGCGCCCCCTGAAACGCCCACTAAAACAAGCTGACTGGACGACTTTACGCACCTCTCTACCTATCGTAGACCCCCTCCAGTCGGGATACGACGCATGGTCCAGATCGCTCACGTGTACACTCACGCAACACGTAAAGCAGATGCAGTTCACAGAAACAAAAAGAGACGTGGACAACCACCTTTTCCACCTTTGGGAGGCCCGTCGGAGCCTCACGAAGCGATGGAAGAAACATAAACATAACAGACGCCTAAAGAACCGCATCCTCGAAGTGACACGACAGGCAGCGGAATATGCTACTCAGCTAGCCGACACTAACTGGGTGGACCGGTGCAACGCGGCTGCTCGCCAGATGTCTGGCCGCAACACGTGACGCGTGTTCCGCGCTCTCATCGATCCAATACAAACACGCACGGAAACCCAACGCCAATTAAATAGGGCCTTGCACAACGCCATTACTCCGGAAACACCACCCGCCATGCTTCCTTCCGCAGCGGCGTACACCGCAGCCCTGGTATACTGCAATGTAGCGATGTTACGTGAAAGGCGACGCAGGGATAAATAAAACAAAAATTTCGACATTTACGCTTATCTTGATGGTAGCGAAATTCAGAGTGTGCACGTTTCCTGCTCTTTTAAAGTGGAAATTTTGCTACGCCATGTTACGTGGGTTTCGCAGACTCCGTCGCTTTGACCTTCAACGATCTTCATCCACTCCGAGGCTGCGCAGAAGGCCTGGTATTCTCGTCAAGTTCTCACAAAAAGATGGCGTCGCCAGAAACACGGTCGGAAGCTCCAACTTCGGACTCTGGATATCACCCAGCAGGCGGGGGACTGCGCTGGAAAGCTCGCCGACTCCGACTTGGTGGATCACTGGAATTTGGCCGCTAGGCAGATGTCTAGTCGCTAGTGATGGAAACTCTTCCGTAGTCAGACCAATCCCCCCCACCCTCAAGACAGAAAACACGTACTCAAACCACAAAACACCTTCAAAGCGCAATTCACAACTTAAAGAGTACTATGAACCAGCTGGCGCAGATATTAGGGGGTCTGTATCTATGCAAGACACAAGACCCCGTGGGTCCGAACATCTCAATGCAGCCAGAGAGAATCGCAATCTCGATAGGCGATTTCAAATCCACGACCTACGGCCGGCTCTTGCCAAAATGAAACCAGGCACGGCGCCGAGGCGTAACAAGCTAACAGTCTAGATTTTGGCCGACCTACCGGATCTGGCGTACGAAGAACTGTTAGAATACAAAAATTGCATCTAATAAGGAGAACATCCTCGACCCACGGAATAAAAACTGCGCGTCACCTTTATCCTGAAGGCCGGCAATCCTACCAATATAGACAACCCGCGACCCATTTCCCTGATGCTTTGTGTGGGCAAGCTAATGAAAACTATGATTCCAGATCGTCTTGCAGAATACTTTGAAAATCGTAACACCTGCGAGGATACTATGGTAAGCTTTAGGTCGCATGAGTCAGTTCAAGACATACTCCTTAAACTAAAAAATGGAATGCTCACTCTTGTCGAGTCCTCCCTAACGACAAAGTAGCCCCGGCCTTGAACCTTAAAAGGAGTTTCGAAACACATTTTCAATACATTGTCTTGCTTGTTGGCTGAATAGAATTGAGTTATAGCGATGCTACTAGCATTAGTCGTACCGCGAATATTCCGGCTTTAATATTTTAATTAACTCGCAAAAGCACATGGCGCTGGTGGTGTCACCAATCAGGGACAGTTTTCAGCACTGGATATGACATGGTCGGGCAGAAGCTTGATGATTGGGCAAACAGTAAACATTCTTCAAACTGTGTTAATAAATTAATGTACGATTTGCCATCGTTTTGGGCTTTGTATTACATGAACAAAGCCAACACCTTTGCCTTACGTGAAAGCATTTCAAAGGAAGCAAAACCAAACAATTCAACACCAGAGGCTCTGGCTATTGTTCTGCATCGAATGACTTTGCACCTCTCAGTACACCTCTATGAAATAGAAAGAAGCACTTAATGGTACTTCTTATGTATCTGAGAATGGCTTGGCGGAATTGACCTGATTGAGCCATTGCATTCTACAAGCGTTCGTTTCGGTCCCAAGGAAGGACAGATAGAAAAAAGACATTCGTTTCAAATTACCAGCGCACATCGGCAACTTGAGGAGGATCACCGGGCGCGGCCGCCCGACGGCGCCATGTTTCCGTCCTCAGCGCGCAGTGGCAGGGCACGATACGCGGGGCGGTAGCAGCACGCACTATGCTAAAATGCATCTTGCGCTCGAGTTTTGACTAGTCAGGGAAAGCCATTGATCAATGTTCCTTTCCACTCCATCGACGTGGCGATGAAGCGTCGCTGGGCCAACTGGGCGTCCACATGGTTGCTGTAACCATGGAAACGATGTTGCCAGCTTTGGCAAAAGTGAGTAACTGCGAACAGGCAACTTCGATGTGCAAACTTCCGCGACCTGTTCAGATGGACTGTTTTGATCCGTCTCCTCCCTATGGCGTCATTGGGAGAACGAAATTGGAAGTCCCGCCAGAATTCAGTTTAGGGCAGCATTTTGTTTGCTTGCATTTTAAAATTTCTTCATTGAATAACTGCAGTTCTTGGCACCGATTTTTAAAATTCTTATTAAGTCAGCATCTGTGTGATACGAAGAATCCTCCTGAAGCATAGCCGGCGTCCCTTCAAGCAGTGTTTCTCTGCCCTTTTAAAGCGCCTTTGACAGTGTGAAGCACAGCGTCATTCTAGCTCACGCGAGTGAGGATGACTGCCACACTTTCTCACGGATCGCCAGGCCTTCGTTGGCATCCAGGCACGGCGCCTACTCTAAGGGCAGGAGGCGTGCACAACAAGGCGCTGTACTGTCCCCTGTGCACAGCTAAGCAGCGCTTACCTCCCCTCTAAACTTGTCGATGTCGAAGGCATCCAGCAGGCGCTGTATGCCGACGACATCACTATTTGGGCCGCCCAAGGTAATGTGGGTCACATGGAGGAGTGCCTGCAAGCAGCCGCTGGTATAGCTGACAAGTGTGCCACGTACTGCGGCCTCCAGTGCTCCACGCAGAAATCAGAATTCCGCATATTCGGCTATCGGCGACGTTAAAAAACCCATAAACCACTACCCTAGGTGTATTCTCGTTCGGCTGCAACGTAGAGAACACCTGTCAATGCAATGAAAGGCGAGGTTAGTGTCTCAAATCTCAGTGGGTCAGGAAACCGTGCTGTAAGGGTAGTTACGAAGGAGGCAATGAAAGAATGAAGAGACAATGAAGCGCCGTAGTAGAGTACTTGTGAAACATTTTTGGAGGGTACTTATGACTACTTACGTTCTCTGAATGCAAAAACATGCACGCTGGGATTTAGGCTGCGGCGATGGCGTACTACTCTAATGAAGTAGCAAACGAAGCTGAACTGGCCGCGCTGGCCAAGGTTCGAAACCACTTTCCGGAGAAATTTTATCTACGAAATTTCGTTTTTCTCTCTATGATTACGTCGGCCCTCCCGATAACGTCATGAGGTCATGTGCGTTTTCGGAGAGCGCGTCGTGAACAACAGCAATGCCTAATTGTCCGCCTTATGACCTATGTAATGCTATCGCATTAGTAATTTAGGCCCCCAGATTTTTGTGCGAAAGCACTACTTCACGGGGTGCAACTCAACTTGGAATATAGGGTTCAGATATAAAACAAATACTACCACGACTGGGTTCCGAACCCGCGGCGTCGCGAACAGGTTAGCGTCACTTCCTCCAGGGACTCCGGAACGTTTTTGAGAGTGGGGGGTGGGGGCAAGTGTTGTCTTTGCTTCATTATCATCATCATTAGCCGGACTAGGCCCACTGCAGACCAAAGGCCGCTCCCATATTCCTCCAATTAACCCAGTCCTGTGCTAGCCGCATCCACTTGACTCCTGCAAACTTCTTATTCTTATTAATTATTAGTCTTAATTCAATGTAGCCGTTTCAATTTTACATAATTGCCTCATCGCTTATTCTACTTTGGTATATACACTTTAAAAAGCGTTGGAAATTTCGTAATTACTGAAACCTGCGCAGACCGCGCAAGTGAGTAAACGGATTCGAAAGCTGCGAAAAAAACATTTTTAATATTTTTGAATTCGTGCTTGCACGGAAACAAATGTGATCTGATATATTCATGGAAGTAGACATGAAAGTAGCCACTAGGTACAGAGCTACAGTGTCGCAGACTGACGAGCTTCAAGGCTAGCATGACAAGAGGACGTTGGGTAGAGAGGTTTTCAAAGGAGGCCGAAGGTTGCTGTTCGGTCTGCCGTTTTAGATACGAACTCTTTCATAATGCCATCAAAATGCAGGTCCGCAATTCTCTTCTTGTGCACGTGGAGGAGGAGAAGGTGTGTCAGCCTCCTCTGCGTCATTGGATTCCGCAGAAATGTTTTTACTCTCCTCAGAGCGCTGAAAGATCACTCTACTGAAGCAGCTGGCGCAGGCACAGAAAACACAAGTTGCAGATACCGGACAACCTGGTCCATCATATTACGCATGTCTGCCGATGTCCCCTGCAGAATTGTAAAATGCGTTCACTTGCGACCGGACTCTCGTCAGACAGGAGCGTTGGGAGAAGCACGAGTTGCGCTAAAAGCATGCTGATGCCAAAATCTGCAGCGTGTGCTCCTGAAAGCTCATTTAGGTCCTTTGACGCGAAGTTTCGATCTTCAGCAGCGTCAGTCAAAATGCGCTCGAGGCTAATCAGCTGCTTCATGCGAGGCTGTTCAATCGCCGTCGGATATCAGTGGTAATATGATCGATAGCGGCAAAAAACTCTTTTCTTTTTCTCTGTTATAACATGCGGTCAAGCGCTGCAAGCTCCTCAGGCTTGTTTGTGAATTGAAGGCTTCTCGGCGGCTGCAAAACTCTGGGCGCTCGAGGTTCCTCTACACTTAAATCTGTTGCTCTTGAGTTCGTCCGCTGCCACAGGACGTCAAATGAGGCGTCAGACCGCTGCCCTAACAAGTGGTTACAAGGAGCCTCTGTTGCTTCTTTTGCTCCTGCAGCACGGTAAACTGGGCGTTCAAGCATCTTAGATAAGTCCTCGCGCGCGCCAAACAGGGCTATAGAAATGTTGATGCCCAATAAAGTTTCGAACTTCTTTAATATTTCAGTTCAGTTCAGTGCATTTATTTCAGTCATATACAATGGCTGAGGAGAAAGGAAAAAAAGCCGCGCACGCGGCTTGACAAAGCTCCCATCTCCCGTGGCGGCTTGGCACGGCGATGACAGACAGCAGTAAAACAATAACAAGAGAATGCATGAAATAACAAATATGAACAATATCTTCATAACAGATCACCAGAATAGTCTCGGTACTGTTACACACACGCCAATGATAGTTTAATCACAGCACATGGACACTTTGTTTATTTTACAGTTGGATATGATTCATTCTTTTGTAAGAACATATTTCTGACAGCGTTATATGAAACGGAAAGAATGGATTGATTAGTGAAAGCGTTACTATTAAGGAATGATGGCAACACATACCTGAGAGTTTGAAAACCGTAATTTGTGCGTGGGCAAGGTACATACCAATATTCGTAGTGTCTTGTGTTGTGAACAGCGGTATTTTCCCGTAGATTCGCAAGGTCAGCAAAAAATGTGGTGTGACTATGTACCTGAGATTTGTACTGCTGAATTACACGGTACTGATGAATAACCCTTGCATCCATAATGCGGTATTTTGCAAATAGAGCACTCGTATGTGCTAAGTATGTGGCACCCGCAATTGCTCTGACTGCATTTTTTTGTAATGTCAAAACCTTCTGAATATTAGTTTGCGTCGTTGTACCCCAGACAAAGTGGCAATATTTAACATGAGAGTCAAAGAGGGCATGGTAAATAACAAGTTTTGTCCTAGTAGGTATCATGCACTTTAACCTTCTGAGTATGCCGACAACGCGAGCTAGCTTACTCTCCATTTGCTCGATGTGGTAGTCCCATAGCATAAATTCATTGAAGTGAATGCCAAGTGTTTTTACAACATTAGTTATTTCTATCATATTACCACCCAATACTAAATCTGTATGTACAGCCCATTTGACATTTTTAGCTCTAAAAAATATCGCCTTTGTTTTCCGTGTGTTTATTAGTAGGGAATTTTTTTCAGACCATGAGTTAAGTTTGCCCAACACGCTGTTAGCCTTTTCTACTATATCATTCGCGTTGGTGCCAGACAGAAATAAAGTAGTGTCGTCAGCGTAAATTACGTATTCAGTTTCGGAGTCAATCTGTACTAAGTCATTAATATATACATTAAATAATAAGGGACCAAGGATACTTCCTTGAGGTACACCATGCTTTATTTTATTATAAGTAGAGCGATGATTATCTATAGAAACGTACTGATATCGGTCAGTTAAATAGCTGGTGATAAGAGATAATGGCTTGTTCCGGACACCGTATGCAGAAAGTTTAAGAAGAAGAGTTTCGTGATGAATCCTATCAAAGGCTTTGGAGAAGTCTATGTATATTCCAAGGGTTATTTGTTTACATTCAATGTTATTTAAGATTATTTCTTTTTGCTTCAGGAGAGCCATTTCAGTAGAGGACTTAGGTCTAAATCCAAACTGTCTTGGAGTTATCACGTTGTATTTTTCAAGAAAATTGGAAAGTCGTAAATGTATTGTTTTTTCCAAGCCCTTAGAAAAAATAGGCAATATAGACACTGGTCTATAATTACCAAGATCGTTTTTCGAACCACCTTTATAAAGAACAACTACTTTTGCTATTTTCATGTCCGAAGGGAAAATGCCGGTAGTCAAAGACAAGTTATAAATATAAGTTAAAATTGGGCAGATAATGTCCAAGACGTACATAACAGGTTTCATTTTCAGTCCAAAAGCATCTTCACTGTTTGTATTGTTCATGCCTTTATATATATTAAGCACCTCATTTTCGTCACAACATGTTATAAAAATACTGTTACTTGTATGATTCGCAATGTAATCCAATGCCATATTATTGTGTTCACTATCAACAAGTCCACTGAAATAGCTATTAAACTTATTTGCGAGTGCGAGTCCGCTATAACTAATGCCTTCCATTGTAATACTTTCAATTGTATTTGTAGAGTTAGGGTTCAAGACTCGATTCAACCTATTCCAAACTTTCTTTTGATCGGTCAAGCCAGCGAACATGTTAAGGTGATATGCATTCCTCGCTTTTCTTAAAGTTAAGTTCAGGTTGTTTCGGTACCTCTTGAATGTTGCCCACGATTCTGGACTGCGACTTTGTAAGAACTTCTGATAGAGGGAATTTTTCCTGGCAATCATTCGAAGAATATGCGAGGTAATCCAGGGTTTACGAGCTCGTTTTGGTTTCTTTACATCTTTGTACGGAAAACTGTTATGATATATAGAAGCGAATATCTTCAGAAAACAACTAAACGCTATGTCAGCAGTCAATGCAGCAAAAACTGGTTCCCAATTGACGTTCATTATTTTGCTTCGAAATGTTTCTAACGTAGTTGAGGTGATCTGCTGTATTTTTACATTTGTTTGTTTACAGTTTGATTTTAATACAGGCACACTATTACATACGATGTAAACAGGCAGGTGGTCACTAATAGCATAATTAATAACCCCGGTTGAGAGCACATTTGTTGCGTTATTTGTAATCAGCAAATCAAGAAGTGTTGCTGTAGTGGGTGTTATGCGTGTAGGCAATGCCACAACGTTTACAAGACAGTATGATTCCATTAGTAATGACAGTCGTGACCTTCTGGGTGTATTTTCATGCATATCGACATTGAAATCACCACCTATATATACAGTGTAATTATATTCAGTGGCAAATTGAAAAACATGCTCCATATAGTGAAAAAAGTTCTCAACACAACCATTCGGGGGGCGATACACAACTGTGAAGAGGTTCTTATTGCTACAAACTGAGAGCACCTCATAATCAGGTGTAACCGAAGTAATCTCATCAACCCTTTCACACTGAACACTATCAAGCACAAACAAAGAAACGCCTCCACCTCTTCTGCTTGTTCTGTTTAGGAAGTAAGACTGATAGTTGAGCAGCTCAGGACAATCAACTTTGTCTTTGACCCATGTCTCAGTAAGCATTACCACAGAGAACATGAATTTAAACTGTTCAAGGAATGCACGTAAAATGTCATGTTTATCACGAACAGACTGAATATTCAAACATAGCACTGAAAAATGGTTAGACTGGCCCTGAACCTCATTATTAATATCATTAGGAGAGAGGTAAGTATCACCCATATAGAAGGAACTAACTACAACCAAGAGCAGTGACTCACTGCAACAGCTTCCTCAAATCGTCATCGCATCGAATCACGTGTGCCAGTTCCCCGTTCGCCTTTCGTACAAGCACTTTGTTGTTCCGGTGCCAGGCATACTTGTAGGCATTCGCATCAGCCCATTTCTTCGCGGAATCGAGAAGCGTTCTGTTCAACCGAGTCAGGTTTTCCACGATTGAGACCTCAGAGTCAGACGTTCTGAGTGATTTGCCTTTCAAAAACCATTGACCTCTGAGCTTCTGGGTAGTGAAACGAACTAGCACACCTGGAACTTTGCCTTGTTTGGCGGGAAGCCTGTGTACGGCATCCACATCGGCTTCGCACAGCTCAGGAAGCTCAATTGAGTGGGCCACATCATTCACTTTTTCAAGCAAATTCTCACCATCTGACTCCGAAATGCCGTGGAATACCAAATTTTGCCGTCTACTTTCTCATATTCCTTTAAGGCTGTCATGCCGGTGCCACTGAGAGAGCTTTGAGCTTGCACCAGTTCCAGCAAAGTTGCCTGCACCCTTTCATACTTCTCAACGAACCTTTCCATTGATTTCACTCTTACTGTGCACCTCGTTGGACACAGTGGCAGCAGTAGGTTTTGTCTAGAATAATCTCGCCCATCGGCGTCATTACCCGGAGGAAGTACAACACTCGAACGAACAGTCTTCCCGTTCTTCGATTCGAGTTTTGCATTGGAAACATCCTTTACAAATTTGAGCGCGTCGCCGATGACATTGCAGTTTCTTGCGACCTCCTGGATTGCCAAGTCTAGGCAGTGGTTACTGCAGTGCACAAATATTGATCCTGATTCAGATTCCGTAATCCTTATCTGTACGCCAGAAAATCTGCCTGTCATGTGCGCGGCCCTGCCCAAACAGCGCCCCCTTAGACGCAAAATCATGTCCAGGCGCAAAATCATGTCCCTCAAGGCTTTATACAACACTATAGCCAAACGTCTCGGCTCTGCTGTCAGGTGCATTGTACATGACATGAAATTCCTCACGAATTTCCAGTGTTATCTCGTGTACCCAACGCACACAAAATATGAATTGCTCATTGACAGTTACGTCGGTGGTACCTTCAGCAATGATTTTATAAAACGGACTGCATCTGATCTCTTTGATGATGCCTCGCTGAACGCTGTACGCCATAATTTCTATGAGCTCATTCTGTATGTCGCTGCTCAGCCACGTATCTCGCTTCTCGAGTCATTTTTTCAAAGCAGGCATGTCTTGCGATCGTTGATCTAGCAGATCAAGGAGATTGCCTTCGTCATTCGTTTTCCCTTGTAAAGCTTGACCTGTGCGGCACAGATAACGCACCAAACTCACTATTCACGAAGTGCCTGCCTGGCTTCCTCCTGCTGTCTGCTCCTGTGTTGCGATAATAGCTGCACTACACCCATTCCATTTTCTTTTGACAGTGGGCAGTTTGTGGAAACGCAGTGAAATTTCCTCTTCTCATGACACTGAAATTTTTCAACAGCCTTTTTCCAATTACTGAACCCGTTGTGGATGAAACACAGTTCCACTGCTGTAATTTTTTCTCCTCTTTCCTTGAAAGCTAATTGACACAAATTGCAAAACACGACGTCGCGTTCTTAGTCGTACAACAGTGACGTGAATTTCTCAAATCATAAATATCTACACGACCTTCCGGTCTTGTTCGTTGGAAATTTGTAGCTCTTTGGCGGCAGAGATCGAACATCCGGGGGCTTGCGTCGTCATGGCTTGCGATTTCCATTGGAGCACAGTCTGGTGCCGAGAGGAACTCTCCAACTTGTGCTACGTTTGCTGGGATCGCTGTAATAAGTGAGATAAAAAGGGTTATTAGCCGATCAACACTGTATGAATTCTTTTTTGATTAATTCTTTCAAAACGAGAAATGTAGCAATATATGCAAAACATGCACGACACGCAAAAAAAGTTCATGAAAGCCACATGAATAGCACAGTGTAAATAAAACATTGCAAAAACGTACCGTCAATATTTGCTGCTCCTAGCGCACGCTCATTTGGTTGACTCTCAGGAGAGGTGCTTCCCGCTGCCAGCTAAAATACAAATACGAAGGGGCATTAGAAACACATCAATAGCCAAAGTGGCGACAAAAAAATGTGACGCGATATACCTTGTGCATCCTCGCTTCCATCGGCCTAAACGTTTCGTACCAGGCCTGAAGAAGTTGTTGATCTTCTTTTGCGGCCCAGATATCTTCCGAGGCAACGACAATGTAAATCTGCAGTTATTAAAAAATACGCTCAAGGGATGAGAGACGTGCAAATAGACCGCGTTATGTTTCGCCACCGCCGTGCGAGATCAACGCGGTTGCCGTAGACGCATAAGTATCATTCCGAGCAACGGACAGTTCGCTTGGCCGACTGCCGCCCAGAGCCGTCTCGGGAATTGTGTTAAGACAGATCCACTTGCCACGTGTCGTCGTGTGCGTGCATGTGTCCAAGCGCTTGTGAAAGCACAGCGCTCAGGGAGAGAGTGTTCGCCCCGGGCCGGATGGATCCGGATCACGACGCCGCCGGGTCTGAGTCAGTGACGCTTGGCATGAATATGGCTGCTGATTCGACACTTGCGCGTCTTCGGAACCTTCCTCCTTTCCCTCTGAATGCTGCTCCTGCCGCTAGGTCACCATCGACGCAGCTGCTGTGTGGGCGTGTGAGAGTTCTCTCTGGGGTCGCTTCTCTTGCCGTTCGTACGAGATGCAGTATTAAACATTGTTCTTGTTAGACGATGCCATCGTCCTTTGCCCAAACCTGCCGATGCTCTCCACGGAACACCGGACCGCCAGGTCAACGCTACCCTTGGGGCTAGCGTACGGCAGCGGTGGGATGTTGCAGGCGAGCCCCATGTAACAACCGGTATAAGTCTACGTTTGGTACGTCTATGTCCTTAGGCCGAAGCGGCGAGCACCGCCGACCGAGCGAAACCGCATCACCTAACGGGAGAGATCCAGGCGGGTCGCTGCCCTCCCTCGAGAAAAGTTGGGAGGGGGCACCCGTCTGCCCCCCCCCCCCCCGGTTCCGCAGTCCCTGCTTGCCTTTGCAAGAGACCAGTATGCTATTGCCGCATTTTTGTTTGTTTTTTTCGTGCATGGAAGTAAACCCACCCTGACAGGCTGCAAGCCTGCCAGGGTGCTAGCCAGACAGGCTGCAAGCCTGTCACGGTGGGTTTCCTGGCATCCTGCATCCTGCTGAGGCATCCTGAGGGAAAGGCTGAGGCAAAGTGAGGCATCCTGCTCTCACTTTGCCCGCACAAAGAAATTCGGGGAGACACTCACATACATCCAGTAAAAGCATCGCACACAGCTCTCTCAATGGTGACTGATGAACGTTGAGGCACTGCGTTGCGATCTGTCATGCAACCCCTCCACAGACTAAAAAGTCCCATGAACATTAAATCACATGGAACCTTAGCATTTTCCATTATAGGCAGAAATCCTGCAGTAGAAAACGTAATCTAAGCTTAAAATTTGAAGATACCAGTGAGGCCCACTGTTCCGATACTGGTGCAAGGGAACTGTGCACTTACGTTTGGCGCGCTTTCAAAGTCCTTACTGAAGACGAAGTCTACAATGGAACTAAATTAAGGAAACAGCTATGAAGAGATAAAGCTCTAAAAGCAATTTTTAGATAAGCGCACTTGAGTGCGAATGATGACGGGGTTGTGGCAAAAGCAGTCACACTTTGTGTCTACCCCCGCAGCTGGCAAATGAAAGGGTAAGTTGGAGAAACATGGGATAGGCCTTAGCCCTGTAGTGGTTGTAGTGAGGCTGATGATGATGACGATGGCAGAGCCTAAGCAGTCGAGCAGTCCGGTCGCATCTCAGACCTCTTGCTTCCTCTTGGAGAAAGAAAAGGACGCGCACTTAACCATGAAAGCAGCATAGGGACCAGCCCAGGAAAAATATAGACTGTATAAGATGGGTACCTCAGTTCTTAATGAGAGCATTCAAGTTTGTTTCAAGAGAAAGGTAGGCATACATTTCTCCATATTTCCAACATGCCGCTATGAGGCAGAAAGCTTAGGAATAACCAGAAACCATGAAATAGAAATGAATACGACCAACCAAAGTGGTACCGCAAAGTGATAGCTTAAATACTAAGACGCAAGAGGGAAACAGAGTAGCATAAAGATAAAATTTAAGGACACGCACTGCACGGAGCTGTGTTTCAGCGTTAGCTCTGTGCTTGTGCACACTATACACAAATCAACCCGGACCGGTGGTGTAAAATGGCTTCTCCTCTAGCTTCTCTAGATTTCGAAGCCAAAAATACAGACTAGTACTTGAGGTTTGACGCGGAAGCAGATTTGGTGTAGATTTTAGCCCAAAATATAATGAGCACTTGCGGATGGCAAAGAGGGCGATTTGGTGTAATTTTCGCCGTGAGAAAGATGGAATACTTATTGTAGACAACCGGAGCCGATGTTCGAGGTGTTTTTGCGCTTAGAAATGAAAGGTTTCAACCAAGGTGGTGTCCAAAGCCTCTAGGTTGAATTGCGCATGGTGGTTTCCAGAGATTATAGGTTCGACTGCACTTTTTAATAAAAAAGAGCACATCGCCACTACAGTTAACTCATTGCCTTCGTCGAGTAAGGCGATAAGCTGAGCAGTGGCTGCGGCTCCGTGAATGCAGGGAGCCAATATCTCGCAAAGCCGGCATCGAAGAGGAGAGGTGAAGAGAGTGGTCCGCTTTTCATTATGGCCATTTCCTCTTTCTTACAACGCTACTACATATGCTAACGATCTATGCCGAACGGTGGTGGTTGGTTATAATGTACCAATTAGATCCTAATGCGCATTGTAATTAAGGGTGTGACATACCAACCAGCACCGCTGTGTGCATGTATTCTCGCCGTCGTACTGTAAGGAGCAGGGCAAAAACGCTGTATAGAGAAGCTCCTCGGACCGCTGACTTCTCGTCATTCGTCTTGAAGCCTGCGCGACAAGATTGTGGCGCCATGCACCAAGCCTCACAACTATAATAGATTGGAATAACTTGCCATCACACACAGCTACTGAGGTTAACCCACAATCGTTTCAGCATTCGTTAAAGCAAACCATGGACTAACAGATTTGGTATTTTTGTTGTATTATGTGCATTTACTGAGTATTTTATTCTGCGTTGTTTGTTGTTATTATTTGTGTACATTACTAGTTTTAATTCATTATTACGTGTATTTTGTTCAAATTCCTGTGCCATATTTTTATGCTTGTATCGCCCCCCCTATGTAATACCCTCGCACGAGGGCCCTTAGGGGTATTGTAAATAAATACGCCGTAGCCACGTCTCAACGTATCGCCTTGCTCCGCGGAAACAAAACGAAACCAGGGGCGGCTGCAAGGAAACATCTTTTATTTCACTTCACTGCAAATACTGCACTTCTCTATAAAATACACAAACGTTGGTCAGACAAACTAATATTGAAGAGGTGGCGCACAACGGGCAAGAAAAGTGGAGACTGCGGGCAAACAAGAAAGCGAAAAGAAAACCGCACTATAAGATCAATATACCGAATTCCTGTAGCACAGTTCTTTTGTCCTCTTCCCACAAAAGTTTACTCTCTCCTCACTGTGGTCCAAGCACCAAGTCCCTAAAGTTAAAGATCCTGAACATGGTCCTGTGAAGCCACGTGTGGAGAGCCTCACAACGGAAATATATTTTTTGCTATCACTGTGCCTTAAAAGAATATTGCAATAATATATATTTGTGTATTGTACATTAAAAATTCATTACTTTCTGTCACTTATTTTTGCAGTCCTTAACGGAGCTTTTAAAAGAAAATTTTGAACCCCGTGCTCCGCTCGCGCATCTATAAAATCTTTCTAGCACCATTTTAATTTAGTCTGTGAGTCCTCAACATTGCTAACTAAGAGCAAAATGTTTGCATTACGGGTCACATGAAAACATGGCATTGAATTTGTGCTCAGTGTCTACTTTCGGCAAGCGTCCAGTAAAACTTAGTCTACTGATTTTATTAACAGCGAAAAGTAATTGTGTAAGTTTGTTTGCAGTTTATTCTGCGAGGCTGCACTTTTTACAAAAATATTGCTACTAGCAGTAGCTCAAAACACAGTACTCGCAATTTTACTTGCGCATGTGGAGTATCTTCATTGTATCGGACGTTCAGCAACATTGAATAACGTAAACCAATGTTACAACTTCCAGTGGATTATCACCAATATGTCGACTATTATCCTACACACATAACTAATTAAAATAACACTGGTGAAATTTTAAAGGCCGCTTAGCTAGACAATTCAAGGTTATTCAATTGAAAACAAATATAAGAGTCTGCGTAAAGGAATAAAAAAAATGTCACGAATACCTGTCCGTTACAATTTACCTTTCTCTAAAAAAGAGTAAAATACACACAAATCACCAACTACGATTTATGCACGGGTATCAGAAAAAGGGACCAATCTGAAATGATCACTTAAAAACAATCAAAACTGTATAGCATCAAATTTTGCAAAGTCATGCAGATAGGAGTTCCACGTTTGTCGGCTACAATTCAGGCTAACTGGTGTACTGAGATAAGTTTCGCCCAAAAAAGTTAGGTACCAGACAATACCATTTTCGTAACTGAACTCGGCATCTAAGTCCCAGTGACTAATTTCAAAACGCAGATCTACAAACTACAGTAAAACGAGTACAAAACACCAATATTCGAAAGGAGCCCTATAAATCTACATTAAATCCTCACGGAAATCCTACCTTGAACTTTCGTGTTTGTTATTGGAAATACATAGCAAAAACATAACCTTACAAAACATATAAAATCAGCATTCTGTGCCTTGACTTAGAGGCATACTCCTAACGAATGTAAGTGTTCATTAGTGTCGCAGTGTACGAGCTGAGTCTTTTGCTACAAGTAAATCTTGTGGGTCCGTCAAAAGATACATAACGTGGGCGACATACATGACCGGACGAAAGCCCATATGCAACGGGTGCGCCGCCAAGTGGTTGTCAGCTTACAGTGAGCCAGGACAGCGGCCTAACCGCGTGAGACCGAAACACACTCGTACGTATCAACCTAAGCAACGTTTATACTGGAAATGAACTTCGGAAATATCGCTTCGCTGAGGCGGGTTGTAACGCATTGTTCGCTTGCGCGTTTCTATTAAGCGCACTTCGAGGTAACGGCTTTCAGATTGCGTACATGTAGTTTTTGCTAATAGTGGATCAAAACTTACCTTCTCCAAAGCGGCTCTCTGTTTACCTTGTTGTGTGGTGCTTATATTATAATAAACATGACTGATTTCTATTCTTCTAAATGTTTTTAGCTTGTATGCGACAAAAACAATGGGAGGACGCTTGAGCTCGCCTTTGAGTGTCGAAGAACGTGACAGCCTCTTGCAGCGCTGCCCAGCGCGCCATGGAACGTCCTCTCCTCCTCGGCTCGACGCCTTGCCCTTTCATTTCTTGGTTTTTGAGGAAAGGAAAGGCCGCAGTATCTGTCTCGCTTATCTCGGTGTACACCTGAGCCGCGCCGTAACGAAGGGAGGAAGGTGGGAGTGAAAGAAGAAAGAGAGAAAGAGGTGCCGTAGTGGTGGTCTCCAGAACAATTTCGACCACCCAGGGATCTCTAACATGCACTGACATCGCACAGCACATCGGGGCTCTAAGGCCACCGCTCATTTCCAGATGCGACCCTCTGAAGGGCGTTTGTACCCGCGGAAGCGGCATTCTATTCTAAAAAAGACTCCCCAAAGCGCAGTGCAAGTTGGGTATGGTCTTTTGACTCGCCGCCGCCATCTTCACGGGGCGCCCTTACGCCGTGGGTTATCGTCGGACAGGCACCCGATGTCACACAGCTAAACGCACCATCGCGGCGTCAAACGACGGTGTCTTTGACGGAAGGTGGTTAGCTGCGCGGGTTAAGGAAATCACGGCGTTTTATGCATGAAATGTTAAAACGAGAGCCAACATCCGGACACTGAATTCCACTCATCGGGGCGCTGAAACGAGAACATTGGAGCACTGTACATAATTTAACGGCACTCTCTATGCCCTCCTGCATGACCCGCATACAAGCGCCTTTCTTCAAAAAGCCTTGCGTTCAAAGGGCAAAGCATCGCGCCGAACGGGACGTGGTGTTCCTCCCTTCCTGTACGGTGCGGTTCGAGTGTCCGCCGAGATGATAGAGAATTACTGCGTATCATCCCACTATCATCCCTCCTTTCCCACTCCTGCTTGCGCCCTATGCCCAGAACCCTTCGCTTCTTCCCTCCACATCCTTTCCCTCTTCCCGGCGGACCCTCCCCCGCGGGACCTAGAGAACCTCAAGACCTGGGAGGACTGGGAGACCCTGCTGCGCTCGGAGGACCCGGCCGTGCAGACCATCGCCACCGGCCGTGCTGCCAGTGTTATGGACCTCAGGAACATAAACACTTGAGTGCAGTGGGGTCGTGCGGGGACCCTGGGGCGTGCCCCGAATTCCTTTGTAAATAAAGTTTTCTCTCTCTCTCTGCGTAACTTCCTTTCCTCAAAAAGCATCGCGTTCAAAGGGCAAGGCATCGCGCCAACGGGTGGTTGCTTTCCTCCCTTCCCGGTGCGGTTCGGGTGCCCACCGAGATGACAGATAATTACTGCGTAATTTCCTTTCCTCAAAAAGCGTCGCGTTCAAAGGACGAGGCATCGCGCCGAACGGGTGGTGGCGTTCCGTGGATGGATAGATGGAAACAACTTTATTACACAAAAAAAAATCTTCCTGGGTGGTCCCCTATTGGTGCAGGAGTCCACGGGCTTGTGCTTCAGCCCGATTCACCAGCCATTCCTGGCCGGTGGGCTGAGCGGTCCGTAAAGCAGCCTCTCAGGAAGTATGAGTGGGATTGGAGATTGGGAGTTCCGTGGACTGCCGGCAGCGCTACAACACGCTGTCGCCTTCCACTCCTAAAGGCGAAGCTTGAGCGTCATTAATTAGCAGTTCATTAGTATGTAGTCATTAATAAGTAATTCGTCACTAATTAGTAGTTTGTGATTATTACGTCATCAATTATGTGTGACGTAATCCAGTGGTGACGTCACCAGTGTCACACAGGCAAAGTGCTACAAATAACCGAGAAATGAAAATAACGATCACAAAGATGAAAGGCAAACAGAAACCGGATACAGCTGACGAGTGAGAGCGGAAGATTTTCCCCAGACACTCACAGGAAACGATTGCGTCTACATGGATCAGTGCACAGTATTTGTGGTGTGGTGTGGTGTGTTGAACACTATACCCATTTCAAGATTTTCACTAGTACCATCTACAACGAATGTGTTATGCCCGTAAACATTTCATGCTTACTCTACTCTCGGTTACGGGAGAGGCAGAGATTTTCAGAAAAGGATATTCTGTCATCGCAGTGAACACCCGAACCGCACTGTAATGGAAGGGAGGAACGCCACCAACCGTTCGGCGCGATGCGTTGCCCTTTGAACGCAACGCTTTGTTTTTGTTTTGACGAATGGAAAGCCCGCAGTATGTCTCGCATATCTCGGTGGACACCGGAGCCGCGCTGTAAGGAAGGCTGGAAGGTGGGAGTGAAAAAAGAAAGAGAGAAAGAGGTGCCGTAGTGGAGGTCTGCAGAAAAAATTACCGACGATTACGTTACTTCCTAATGCGAAATTTGAGCGCAGCAAATAAGCTGTTTCACCTTTTCGATAGATTGAGGCAAAGAAATCGAGCAACACATGTATGCGCTATCACAGAATTTTTTTTTTATTTTTCACACGTATTCCTTTAACAAAGTCTCCACTAACAGTTCTTGACAGTCATGAAGGAAGCTTTGTGGTCGGAGAAATAGAGTGATATATGTTCGAATTGGTACACCAATGCTTGATTCTCAAAGACGAGATCTATACAAGTGCCTCGCGAGGTTGTCATAGCCGTGGGACGCGTTACGAGCGAGAGGAACGGGATGTTCTCCCGCATGTTAGGAAATTGCTGTTTGTCTTTATGTCAACATTAAAGTCCCCCACTACTAACATCGGTTTGGATCGATGGACGGCTAATGCGAGTTGCAGGAAGTGCACGACGTCTTTCGTGAGTGCGGTAGGGGCGAAGTAGGCAGCTACTACCAGCAAGCCGTTGGGCAACTTTGCGGCGCACAGTTCGGCAACTTCATGTGACGTGCCAAACATTTCGACTGGTATTGCAGAGAGACCTGTGCGCAAGTAGATAGCGACTCCCGCCGCTCTGTTGTGGTCTCTGCGAGCACCACAGCAGTATAGGAAATGTATGATTTCGAGAGGCTCTTCGGGATCCATCCAGGTTTCAGCAAAGCAAAGTACAGAGGAATGGCGCAGAATGTGATCGTGGTGTACGTCCTTGGCATGTGCGGCAAGGGAGCGTACGTTAAGAATGTGGTTGTGAATGATGAATCAAGTGCTGCCAGCGAATGACGCGTCCATTGGCTGTCTGCGTGTGTTACTGATGTGTGGTTAACATGTTAAGCTTCGCCTGTAAGAGTGG
The DNA here is from genome assembly GCF_055824585.1 of Amblyomma mixtum. Classification (NCBI taxonomy): domain Eukaryota; kingdom Metazoa; phylum Arthropoda; class Arachnida; order Ixodida; family Ixodidae; genus Amblyomma; species Amblyomma mixtum. Next base: position 108,131,397 of record NC_143019.1, on the reverse strand, counting down.
AACGCGACAGCGTCTTGCAACGCTGCCAGGGAGTCCACAGAACGCCATCGCCAATTCGGCTGTACGCCTTGCTGGACGGTAAATTTATTTGTTGAGGAAAGGAAATGTATCTCTCTCGCATATCTGGGTGGACACCTGCACCTCTCCGTAAGGGAAAGGGGGAAGATGGGAGTGAACAAAGACGCCGTATTAGCTAGACGCGCCTTTGTTCATTCCAAACCATTCAGCTGGCATTACGGAGTGGCTAGCGTGCTCGTATCGCACTCCGGAGACCCTGGTTCGATTCCCCAACTCGACCAATTTCGTTCTCGGTTTTATTGATTTATGCGGTCTAACTAGAAACGTTAATTAGGCTATTTCATATTTATATTATTGAATTTCTATCCATCGTGTTCTGTCATTAACCTGTCAATTGTTGGAACTGTCTAGGATGTTCGACACAACGTATATGAAACGAGCAACGTCTTACTGAGTGGGGAAGTGCGTGGTGGTGGAGGGAACGCGGCTTCGTACTTATCTGTTTTTTTCAGCAGCGTCTCCTTCCGCGGACGCTGTTGTCGCTGCGGCGCGCGTCTTTTCTTTTCTTCTGACCTCTTCATTCTCCTCTATATTAATTAGGCTAATTGATTAATTAAGCAATTAACTAAACTCAGTCGAACTTAGTTGCAGCATCACTATACGATCCCTTTGATTGGTTGCATGGTTACTAGCCAAAGTACAATTGGCCCCATTTGAAATTCGCGCACTGTGACGTCACGAGCATTTCGACCAATTGAAAAGCGTGACATTGGGGGCGGAGCTGGTTACGAGGCCGACGCCGACGCCGACGCGAAACCCAGGAACGGACGCCAAAGAGCTGCGCTCTAAAATTCAGGAGGGCACTTTGTTGACCTAAAGTGCAGTGAGGCGAAAGCCTTAAGGCAGTGTTACTGATTGTGTCACTGCTGCGTGGTTAAGATGTTAAGCTTGGCCTCTAAGAGTGGAACGCAACAGTGTCTAGCAACGCTTCCAGGGACTCCACAGAACGCCATTGCCAATTCGGCTCTACGCCTTGCTCGACGGTAAATTGGTTTTTGAGGAAAGTAATTCTATCTCTCTCGCATATCTCAGCCGACACCTGAACCTCGCCTTAAGGGAAGAGAAGAACATGGGAGTGAACGAAGACGCCGTATAGGGAACCCAAGCTCAAGTTTGGGTGGTGGTGGTGGTGGTGAAAACTTTTAATTTCTAAAATAGAGTTTGGGAGCCACAGAGTGGCCACGCTACATGGTCGGCGTCCCTAGTCCGGGACACCGCATGACAATGCCCCGTCTCTAGCCCGTTTCACCAGAGCCCTTTGGGACTCAAGCGAGGAGCAGTTGAGAAGGGCAGTCTCCCATGCCTCTCTGGAAGGGGTAGGGGAAGGGGGGAGGTGGGGATTTTGAGTACATGCCCACACCATGTGGAAGATATCACAGGTCTCCCCACAGTGTGGGCATCGCCCATCCATGTTAGGATCGGACGCCAGCGCCGCAGCAGCTGTACATCCATCACAAACCACAGCTGATGTAGCAACGACACAGTTGTCAGAAACGTCCCCTTCAGACAAGCTAGAGGCTGATCAGAATACAATGGATTTCAGTGAAGCCGCTCTGGAAACAAGCACAAGTCTTTTATGCAACAGCGTCAACACTTCATATCCTTTAGTGCACGCAAGCGGCTCAAGAGAAGATGGCCAACACACTGCAAAGAGCGATGCTGTAAGACCATCCTTTAATTATAGGGGAATGCAAACAGCGGTGGGACCAGTGCAATCACTATTTATTTGCATTAATGTTCTTTCAACTGACCCATGCTGTGATAGATTCGACTAAACACTGTGCCCCATTTTCTTTCATTTTTTCAGTCATGCCAGACAGAAGAATGTGCGACTTCAGGAAAGCTGAGCATACTTCTTTCAGCAACAAATGGCATCGAGGCCTCAACTCAAGTTGCGCACACAGATATGTGTCACAAGGTTGGACTGATCAGTTACATTGCGACGTTGTCTTGCTTGTAACACACCAAATAACTCCTATTACAATTCACTTAGAGTTTGACACAGTACATTTTTAATTTCCTAATCTACCAAACTTTTTTTTTATATCATGGCAACATGGATTTTATTTTGGAATGAATAAGTTTAATTGCAGTAGTGGGAGTATTATTTTTCATTTGTTATTCCCTCTTATTGTACTTTCATTTTCATTTCATCTTGATGCTTGCTTGTTTGTCCTCTCCTGAAGGTTGTGAGCACGGATGTAAATTGGAAGAGGAGCTGTGGATTTCATGGCTTCGAGTCCCTAAAGGAAAAAGAAGAGGCACTGCAGGATTTGTGTGGTGTCACACTACAAATTTTTTGCCTCCTTTTGAACTTGTTGCCTCCACCAAAGTACAGATGCAATGCCATTTCAAGGGAAGACAAGCTTTGCCTGTTCCTCATCAAGCTAAGGCTTGGCATTACGTACAGTGCCTTGGGAGCAATGTTCAGCATTACAGCCACGACAGCATCAACTGTGTTTAGGAAAACACTGGGTATTCTAAGCGTTGCTCTGAAGAATTGGGTGTTCATGCCATCACGAGAAGTAATCAAACTTTCTTTGCCCGCCCCATTTAAAGAAAGCTATCCAAATTGCACGCTAATAATAGACTGCACCGAGATCCGCACAGAAATGCCCTCGAATCCTGATTCTCAGCACATGCTGTATTCTCACTACAAGGGCGGGTACACTTTGAAGGTCCTAATAGGAATAATTCCAAACGGCATGAAAAGTTTTGTATCCAAGGTGTACGGAGGGCGGCACACTGACTCGTTCATAACTCAAAACTCTGGCTTCTTGCAGCTTATAAAACCAGGCGATTTAATTCTGAGCGACAAAGGATTTCCAAGCATTCGTACAACTGTGGAGGGGAAAGGTGCTGTGCTGCTCATGCCTCCCTTCAATTCAGGAGGAGCTCAACTGTCAGAACAGAATATGGAGAAGACATACCGGATTGCATCTGCACGCATCCACGTAGAAAGAGTCATCCAAAGGTTGAAGATTTATCATATCCTCAGCAACAGGGTACCTCTAAGCTTGGTGTCGCACATGAACAAAGTAATTTCAGTTTGTGCTGCTCTTGTGAACATGCAGGCACCAATTATTAAGAAGTAGAACCGCTTGACCTCATGTTGTGTGAATAGATTGTTCGTGCTAGCATACATTATACCTACCTTTAAGAGAGAAGATTTGTGGTTTCATGTTGTGTGAATAGAATGTTTGTGCTTGCATGCATTATACCTACTTTTAAGAGAGAAGATTTGTGATTTCATGTTGTGTGAATAGAATGTTTGTGCTTCCATTCATTATACCTATCTTTAAGAGAGAAGATTTGTGATTTCATGGTATGTGAATAGATTGTTCGTGCTTGCATTCATTATACCTATCTTTAAGAGAGAAGATTTGTGATTTCATGGTGTGTGAATAGATTGTTCGTGCTTCCATGCATTATACCTACCTTTAAGAGAGAAGATTTGTGATTTCATGTTGTGTGAATAGAATGTTTGTGCTTGCATTCATTATACCCATCTTTAAGAGAGAAGATTTGTGATTGCATGGTGTGTGAATAGATTGTTCGTGCTTGCATGCATTATACCTACCTTTAAGAGAGAAGATTTGTGATCTCATACTGTGTGAATAGAATGTTTGTGCTTGCATTCATTATACCTATCTTTAAGAGAGAAGATTTGTGATTTCATGGTGCGTGAATAGGTTGTTCGTGCTTGCATGCATTATACCTATCTTTAAGAGAGAAGATTTGTGATTTCATTTTCATGTCCACTGTACGTTACTGTTTTCTCGTGTGGGGAAATAGTACATGTAAAAATATTGCTAAACTTGGTTGCGTTCAAAAGAAAATTGTAAGAATTATAACAAACTCACCTCCAATATGTTCATCTATTGCACTTCTTAAAGAACTTAACTTAGTAAACATGGCACACTATTATGATTTCTGTTTATGCAAGGCCCTAGTGAAAGATAAGAAACGAAGTAACTTCCTCTTGCAGTTAGCAAACATAGGTCACAACATTCACCCATATCACACACGGCACACAGAACTCTGGGAAGTTCCCTCATCCCGAACAAACTATGGAATCCAAATGTTGTGTAATGTAATTCCAAGACTGTTAAATAATCTTAATAAAGGCCATACAATGCATGAACATATTAAAAACTTTGACGACTTGTACAGTTGATTTTATTTATGGTATATGAATTATGATGAATGCAGGTAATGTGTATATGTGTGTATAAAAGTGGTGTGTATTATGTCGACATTTTTTTACAAGGCAATGGAAAATTGCCACTCTCTGGTTTGTGAAATTTGCATGTTATTACAGTATTTATAGAGTTGTCATATGTTTTGGTAATAATTGTTATCTAATTACTGTAACGGCTTTACAAAATATGTAATTCCTGATGTTTCGCGCATGTACTGTGTCTGCCCTTGTCCATATGTAATAGGGGGTGCGAGCTTGTCAAGCTGCCCGTAAGGCAGCTTTTTTCTCTCGCCCCCTCATGTCCTTTCAGTACATGAAATAAATAAATGAAATGAAATAAATGAAATGTTGTGTGAATAGAATGTTTGTGCTTGCATGCATTATACCTACCTTTAAGAGAGAAGATTTGTGATTTCATGTTGTGTGAATAGAATGTTTGTGCTTGCATTCATTATACCTATCTTTAAGAGAGAAGATTTGTGATTTCACGGTGTGTGAATAGATTGTTCGTGCTTGCATGCATTATACCCATCTGTAAGAGATAAGATCTGTGATTTCATGTTAGCATAAATGTGACACCACTATGTGCAGTTCAGACAATGAATGGGTACATTAAAGACAGCATTTTGTTTCTGTTCCTTTGGTTTTATCACGGAGTAACAATTTTTGTAAGGGTGTTTTTCACACTACAGGTGCATGCATTTGTTGCTACATTGAGACGTACAAACCAGCAAAATGCTGTAATCGAAGCACTAGTAAAAGGCAGTGTGCAGCACACAAATAGCATCACAGCACAGGTTTATTGCACTCAACTTGCAAGCACACTCAGCCTTCATGAATAACTTAAATGACAAAGTAATGACCAAAGAGCAGAGGTGACTATCTTACAAAAGGGTGCTAAGATAATTTGTACACTTCCCTAATGGTGCAAAGGACACTCAAGGAAAAATACTCTTGTGCAGTATACAGGTCATAACCACTGTACCTTCAAAAGCTGTTTGCTTTACTAAAGTATGAAGGATATTTTACGGTGCGTAAGGACACATGGAAATGCCATGTGGTAGTGATAGGTACTGTGGGCTGGTACGTTTAGATTACAACAGATTAAGATGCAAGGTATAGCACCTGCTATGTTTTATTAATGCCTGTTTTACTATAAAGTATATATAATATGTCTAGCTGCCATGCTCACTCAGGGGGAGTTGCTTGGCTGCTGACCCTGGCCTCGGCAGCCTGTTTACTGTGTGAGGTCAGTGCACGGTAAAAAACGTCTAAATTGTCTTCAGCCATTCACTGCGGCGTCCTTCATAGCCAGAGTTTCTTTGGGACTTCAAAACCCCATAAACCAAACCTAGTGATCCCTGTACTGAGGGTGTGCTGCCGGTGAAGAGAGCAGTACTTTCTGCATAAAGACAACTCTGCCTGCCAAATTAGTCCTTGGACAAAGCCAGACACTGCTAATGCAGCAGTAGGCTTAGGAATTCATTACCTTTTCTGCGTGTTTGACAGAAAGATGTAAGACAGATGGCAGGATTCTTTATCACAGTCTGTTTGTGTCAAGAAAGCCAAGCTCAAAATTCTGAGCTGAGCAGTAATCGAGTTGGTGGGGCTTACACATAATCCTTGTAATTGACTTGTATCGCTTATTCCACTTATGCTTTTCTGAAATAAGTCTACTATCACTAATGGTGATGTTGGCATACTGTGCATTAGTACAGGTATTGCTGCTAGCTGCTACCACTTAAGCAGATGAAATGTTTCTCACTACTAGCCAACAGATATTGAATGCCAGAACCATGCACTTAACCATCTTGGATTCATCAAAGCACACAAAAGTGAAAAGTTCTACACATTTTTTTTTTTGGCAGCGGCGGCAGCATCTGGAAGCACGCCTAACATTTGTACTCTGCTGTTGCAGTGGCCGTGTTGAAGCCGTGCTGCATTCGACCCTACTGGGGCATCGTCAGAAGCACTATTTTTCGGCGGCCGTCCTTATCGTCAGTGTTCCTGCGGCGAAATCCGGACGATAGGCTGCACTCTGCTTCTGGATTCACGACTGCGAGGATACCGTCTGCGCAAGCGCCGTTCAACGCATTGCAGCCTGTAAATTGTGGGGCGTTTCCCGGTCGGCGGTCATTTGGCAGCGGCGGCAGTATCTGGAAGCACGCCTAACATTTGTACTCTGCTGTTGCAGTGGCCGTGTTGAAGCCGTGCTGCATTCGACCCTACTGGGGCATCGTCAGAAGCACTATTTTTCGGCGGCCATCCTTATCGTCAGTGTTCCTGCGACGAAATCCGGACGATAGGCTGCACTCTGCTTCTGGATTCACGACTGCGAGGATACCGTCTGCGCAAGCGCCGTTCAACGCATCGCAGCCTGTAAATTGTGGGGCGTTTCCCGGTCGGCGGTCATTTGGCAGCGGCGGCAGCATCTGGAAGCACGCCTAACATTTGTACTCTGCTGTTGTAGGTTAGTAATCCTAAGCTTCTTTTGCACTTCAATGCTTCTTTTACGCTGTCGCTGCTGCCACTACTGCCACTGCCATAAAATTATGCAATAGGATTGCTTAACACTTGCCTTACGGAACTTTCTTGCTTTTGGTTTTCATTTTCGTTTGTTTCTTCTTGCTTCTTCCTTGCTATGTCTGACATTTGTTTATCGTGTCAGCTGCCTATGCAGGATGAAGGGGCTGTTAAATGTAGTGAGTGTTCATATATGTACCACTTCGGGAAATGTGCTGGTTTGCAAGAAAAAACCTACAAATCTAAATATGAGGTGGCTAAGAAAGCCTGGAAATGCGTGACTTGTAAGAGCGCGGGCTCGCGGTCTAGCCGAAGTGAGGATGACATTGATGGAAGCTTAGTTCTTGCGTCAATCAACGAAAAACTTGAGCGCCTGCCAGCTCTAGTTGAAAAAGTAAACAGCATGGAAGAGGCAGTTCAGTTTCTGTCGCAGAAATTCGATGAATTTCAAGAAAGGATTGCTAATCAAGATACTGAAATCAAAGGGTTAAGAAAAAGAGTGGCAGAACTGGAGGAAAGAGAGACAGCGCATGCAGCCGTTGAATCCGAACTTCAACGTCAGGTTAACGACCTTGAGTTCCGAAGTAGGCGACTGAACCTTGAGGTCCATGGAATCCCTGTTGTGGAGGGTGAAAAACTCATATGCTGTCTAAATGAGGTAGCTGATAAACTCCAGATACCTCAGCTTGAAGAGGCTGACGTTGCAGCCGTGCATCGACTGCCCGCTAGGCAAGACAACGTGCCGGGAATTCTTGTCCGTTTCACAAAGCAGGGAACCAGAGACACATGGCTTAAGAAAAAAGACGCCCTGAGGAATGAAACCCCTGCAATTTTCTTTCAAGAAAACTTGACTCGGCATAACAGGGACCTTCTACGGTCGGTAAAGGAAGCAGCAAAAGAAAAAGGCTATAAGTTTGTTTGGTACGTGAACGGCAAGGTCCTTGTTCGAAAGACTGACGGAGCTAATGCAATTCACGTCAGGGATAAGGGAGAGCTGGACGACCTTTAAAGGGTGCGTTTTCTTTTTTTGCAACAAAAGAAGGATGCATAACGAAGTGGATTTTTACTTGCCTGATGATGTAGATGAAATTGTCGCAACATTTCCCGCATCTCCCTTAAAATGTATCCACATGAACACGCGTTCTGTCAGAAATAAGGTGTCATCCCTGGAGGAGTTCTTTACTGGTTTCTCTTTTCAATTTTCGGTTATTATGTTAACAGAGACATGTAGCACTAACGAATGTGATGTTTTTAGGTTGCCTGATTGTAATACCCACTATCTAAACCGGTCGGACTCTCGAGGGGGCGGAGTGTCATTGCTGATCACAAATGATGTAGAATGTCAGATCATTGATTCTTACACAGTGCTTTCACCAGACTATGAAATGCTGACCCTGTGCACTGCTACACATGTATTTTCTGTGTGCTATCGACCACCGAATGGTGATTTGCCTGCGTTTCTGCAGTTCTATGATCAGTTCCTGGCTTATGTGGTTCAAAATCATAACTCTAAACCTCTAATAGCTGGTGGAGATTTCAACGTCGACATGAGTGTGAACAGTCCATCATCAAATGCTTTCAATATGGTCATATTATCGAATGGTTTTGCTAACTTAATTGACACACCAACCAGGATTACACCTGAACTCCAGTCCACTCTGGATTTATTTATTACTAATTCCTTGGGGCCGAATGTTAAATCTGGAGTTTTGTCATGTTCTATCAGCGATCATTCGCCAGTGTTCTTGTGTGTAGAATCAAGCAGGTCAATAAGAAAAAAATCCCCACCAGTAATGTACCAACTAATAACAGACACAACACTGAATTCCTTTCGTGACGCCCTGTTGTCAGTAGAATGGGACACAATCGGTAATCTCACAAATGCCAGTGAAGCGTACGATAAGTTTATGGATATACTGACCCAACTATACCACAAGCGTTTCCCGTCAAGAACACGCAAAAAAAGTAAAAGAACACGCAAACCATGGCTTACACCTGAATTACGGAGTGAAATGAAAACGAGGGACAAGCTATATCAACATTTCCTTCATACGCGATCAGCAGATGATCTTGTCCAATTTAAAAAGTATCGTAATAAGCTAGCAAAGAAGTTGCGAAATGCACGAGCAGCATATTATTCATCTTTGTTGGATATTGAGTGCCGTCAAAACAGTCTGTTATGGTCGAGGTTGAACACCATCCTTAACCGTGGTCACTCGCACAAGCCTTCATTGAAATTACAAGTTGATGGAAAAGAATTATCCGGTGCAGAATTAGCTGATGCTTTTAACAATTTTTTCACTAGCATCGCTTCTGCTTCATCTATATCCTCTCATGCTAGCAAATATGTTTCCACTTATATTAACAACACAATATACCTTCAGCCCGTAACAGTGGATGAAATCATGTCCGTTATACAAGCCTTAAAGAACTCTAGCAGTTGTGACATCGATGGTTTTCAAGTACGCCCAATCAAACATGTAGTTGATATTATTGCCCCCATCCTCACCCACATTTTTAACATGTGTTTGGAATCAGCAACTTTCCCAGCGAGAATGCAGTGCGCAAAAGTTACTGTTCTGTACAAAAAAGGAGATTTTAATGAGCTGGGAAATTACAGGCCGGTATCTATTTTACCGATCTTTTCAAAGCTGTTTGAAAAAGTCTTGTATTCGAGGATGGCAAATTTCATTGAAAAACATAATCTGCTAACACCACACCAGTTTGGTTTCCGTAAAAACAAATCAGTTGAATTAGCGTTGCTAGAGCAGAAAGAATATATATTAAAGGCGTTTGAAAACAAAGCAATAGTTGTTGGCATTTTCGTGGACTTTTCTAAAGCCTTCGATTTAGTTAACCATAACATTTTGCTGGAAAAATTAAGTCACTATGGAATACGAGGACAGGCACTAGCTCTTATGAAATCCTACCTATCCAATAGAACCCAAGTTGTGAAAATAGGTGCCTTTACATCGAAAGCTAAAGCTGTTAATTGTGGAGTGCCGCAGGGAAGTATTTTAGGACCTTTACTTTTCAATCTCTATCTGAATGATATCGTCACTATTAACCCTAAAGCAAAATATATTATCTATGCAGATGACGCTAGTATTTTTTTTGCTGGCAATGATATTAATCTTCTTGTTGAACAATGTAACAGTGCAATGAAATCCTTAGAGGAATGGTCGAGAGTAAATGCAATGAAGGTAAATGAAAGCAAAACAAAAGCGATTATATTCAGGCCGAAGAACAAGCACATACCTCCGCATCAAGATATTATAATAAACTCACGATGCATCGCTTTAGTCGAGAATTTCAAATGTCTGGGTGTCACCTTTTCCGCAAATATGTCCTGGGATAATCACGTCAAGCATGTTCTAAGCAAAATAAGTCAAATAACTGGTGTAATAGGTCGTTTAAGGTATATCCTTCCCACACGCATCAAACGTTTGCTTTATCATTCACTCTTTCAGTCACACTTGAACTATTGTCAATTAGTATGGGGAAACACAACATACACTAATATTGAACACATCCACCTGTTACAGAAAAAATATCTCCGACACACATATAATGCTTCTTATACTGCTTCCACCTCAACTTTCTTTAGCAACTCTGGTGTAATTCCAGCTCACAATCTATATAGATATCGCTTAAGCCATGTATATAAACAAGAAATCCACAGGAATATCAACAATATACGTAACCTATCCCAATTACAGGACAGAACTCCAATTTACCTTACAAGGCACTTCGAGGATTGGTCAGTACCAATGTCACGTTCAAGTTATGGGAAACAGTGCCTTAAGTACACAATACCAACGCTTTTGAATTATTATAATTCTGTCCGTTTTGACCTTTTCACGGCAACATACAAGGACCTCCGGCAGATGTATTTGGTTTCTGTGTAATGTTATCTAGCCTTGCTGTTGTTTTTGTTTGGATTTGTAGAAGTGAGTTCCGCTGTTGTTTTCTGTTCTTTTTGTTGTTTTCTGTTGTTTTCGTTTACGAGTACTAAGTCTGTATCATATTAAAAATGTATGTATATATTTGCATATCAAGAATATGTTATGTGATGCCGCCACTCTGCCAAAATAAGGGATTGTGGACCCGTCAAGCTGTCCAAGGACAGCTTTTTTTCCACAACCCCCCCATCTGTATTTGATGGCAAATAAAGATTTCATTTCATTTCATTTCATTTACAGTAGGCAAAGAAGCCGAGACCTCTCTTTATCAATAGAATTGGAGGCTCATATAGAAAAATGGGACAGATGCATCTTACTCAAGTGCTAAATATCCCATCTCTAAATGGCTGAAGGAGTAAAAAAGCCAAAGATGATTTTTTATCCTACATCAGTCACTAAGTTTATTACTTGGTCATTTTCCTCACTTTCGTGTTATATGATGTTGCATGGAACAAGAATGAAAAATTTGCACTTCAGCTAGACAAGGAACAAGTGTGAGTACTGCCTGAAAGGGCAAAAGGAAACTACAAGATGCCTGCTTTTTCATCCTTTAAACAATCAGAGTTGCTTCTAAAAGTCTTCTGACAAGCAGCAGCTACCCCACATTTCTGCTTGCCGTCAGTGAAATGCATGTCATATAGTACACCACAACCTTTAAATAATGAAAATTGTAAATGTTGTCATCCTTTGCCGCTCAAAGTTTCTCTGGAAGGGAAGCAAGCGCTTGACTATATCTTCCCGACTGTACTGAGCGATGAGGTTTATCATGACGCTCAACAAAATAACTACCAAAATAGATGAGGTCACTTAGACCACACAGACTAGCAGTTAAGCAGTGCAACACTATGTCATAAGCCAGGGACAGCCGCAGTTATTTACAACACAAATTTTGTTCAATTAAAAAATGAAAACTCAGAAATGAAAACCATGTACGCAGAAAAGGAAGATATACAAAGCAAGAAAAACAAGGGAAATACACAAATCATTAGGGCCAGTTTTTTTACCTACACTGGCTACACTAGTGTATTATGATTTTATGATACACTTGCTACACCAGTGTAGCCAGTGTAGGTAAAAAAAATGGCGCTACTGTAATCTAGAGCAGAGAATTAATGAGAAACTTGAAATAAAAGTACTCCATTTTGGGGATTAAATTCCAGAGGAAGGCCTCGTCTCGAATCACCTTAATCATAACAGAATGTTTTGGTGTGTATACATACAGTAGGGCCCTTTGGAGATTAAGAATATACAATTGTGTTTGAATTTGTGTATAATATGCATGCGTCTTTTTCAGTTCAATGACATCCTTAATGAATGTTAAATAGGGAAGGTAGCTGCACCTTTCTTCATAATTGATAAATGGCCTGTCTCTGTACTTGTGCGTGCACTTAATTTCAATTAGTACAGTTTCTCCATCAATCTTCGCCAGTCCATCGGGGCTGCAGCACAGCCATGGCTGCTCTGGGAGCACAACAAGTCCAGTCTAGAAAATGAGGAATTGGAATCAGTACTTGACTTGGAATGGCCGCATAATAGGAAACTGGGCACGCAAAGAGTAACTCATGCCATGCAAAACAATGTAACTTACTTGCACAATGCGTACACCAAGCTTTTTTTGAAGCTCGTCACGTGCTGCGGCTTCTGTCTTGATGCCTAGTGAAATATATTTGCGTGCTCAATATTAGTGAAACAATTACGAAGATTAGGGTTGAATATCAGCTTGTTCTTGCTGTGCAACTTTGTGACCGATGAAATTACTGCATATGCATTTTGTTTAAATGTTCAATGCTGTTCAAGTACATACCATAGTGCATTGCAGCACTTCTGTAAGATGATCTATTGACTAGCTGTTGAGGAGCTCTTTCCAAACCATCAGCACTATTTTTGGTCTTGATAGTGTGGGCCTTTGTGCTGCTGACACGAACCATGCGCTCTTCATGCCATATGCAAAATGTAAGAGGGGCAAACATAAAGTCATGTAATGTATGGAAGGTGTGCTTGCCACCTTATACTATAATTTAATTACGTACCATGAACAATTTCCCTGACCCAGTGTGAGCAGGCATAAATCAATTGAGGTACCTTCAATGGCTACCTTTTTAATGTAGGTTTGAGCCTTTTCAGGGCTCAACTCTGCTACAAAATCTCGCACTCGAGTTTCTTTTTCGTTTATAATGTCAAGATACCTGTAAACAGGTCTTTTCGACATTGGGTCGAGCAAGTCCTCCAATATTTCCTTTTCCCGTGTTGTCGACACTGTTTCTACAATGCCGTTGAGCACGTCAGTGCACATCATGTCGACAGCACTTGAATTCTGCAGTTGCAGTACTTATTTTAGAGGGCAGACAATGTTTGGATAATTCAGCAGAATGCTGGGATCTACAGGTTGTACATTAGGAACCTCTGTGTCTGGACCTGTTATGGAAGATGAGAAAAACAGGTGAACAGCTTAATGTTTTACTCAAAAATCAAAAGAGAGAGACTTTAATAAATAAAGAAGAGGTTCAAAAATCAAAGTGCAGTGTCAAGGTGTGGCACATTGGACATTCAGCATTAAAAAGAGGTGAACAATACTGATGCTGCCTGGAAAGAATCTCCAAAGTATTCAGCATCGATGCATTTAGTGATGTAGTGCTTTCTACCGCATGAAGGCTTTATTAACTCACAAGGGAAGAGGTCCAACACATCCTGGTCCAGGCGCCTTTTCGGCTTGCCAGTTGGCTTGCCCCATTTCTGAGGCTCGCTTGGGCACGAACGAACTTCTTCTTCATTCACATGAAAGCACGCCGCAGCAGCGTGCTTGCATCGAGCCGTGACACCAGCTTTGCAGGTACATTTTCCTCTTGCGATGAAAAACTCCCGTTTTTCCGAGCATGACCACACCAACTAAGAAAGGCAGAAATAAAGAGCAAGAGGTAACAGAAATTGGTCGCTCCTTTGTAGATGCAACTGTTTACTCAAACTTGCTGTGTGCGTTTTCATCAGAGCATAACATGCATAAAACATACAGCAGCCTGCCACATGACGGCGCATATCCCTGCCGCAATGTTCCGGGAGCACCAACGATCGCGAAATTTCAAGCAAAAAACGAATTCACGTCTTTCATAATATAATGTCATCAGTACAATGTTTCGCGAGAGTGTGCACACCCTCGCTAATTAAGGAAACATATGTAGCGCGCGCGTGACACAAGCGCGCCTGTGGTTCGGCACCACTCACACGGAACACCACATTCGTGGCACACGTCTTACGAGTGTAAAGCTAATATTATCGCAGAAATCAAGTACAAACATAGCTAAACAACTGAAAAAAAAGGAGTTCGCTTGGATTCACAGAGTTTAAAGTTCATCTGCCTCACGACTGAGCGGACGGGTTATGTTCGAGCGCGCGGAGCATGTCCGATACATTACCTGGTTTTCCACCCGACTTGCATGCTTGGCCGTGTAGGAACATTTTTTCTCCGCTACGCGCACTTTCTTCCCCGATCTACATAACTTAGTTTATTGAGGCCGTAATGTAACACCCTAAGCGTATTTACCGGTTGATCCACTCTTACCGTAAACGTTCACGCGAGTATGCGGCCGCGCTCTTCGAAGCGCAAATGCGTCTGTCCCGACCGCGCATAAAAATGAAGTGGCAGGCGACGCGAAGCACCACCTCTAGATCTTCCTGCGCGTTTGCCACTTAGCTTCGATGTGCGGCGAGCGCGGCCGCCCCACTCGCGTGTTCAGCCTAGGAGTGGATCATCCTGTGCACCGCATACAACCGAAAACTACCATCAGCGATTGCGTCGCTTCACTTCACAGGACTGATTGTACTTCGCATTTTTCAAAGAAATCATTAAACAGTGGACTTACCTCTTGGTACACGTCGTACACGAGGTTGTCACTAACTTGAGAAACGCATTTTGCAGTCAGACGGTTCTCCTCGTCGTCTATCGTCTGCTCCACACTGTAGACGTGGCTAATGAGCTTATCCCCTTTAATTAGGTTGGATTTGCGGAAGTGCGCGTCAAGCTGAATAATCTTCTTGAAGCCACAATGCAAGCGATACATTGTCACGTCGCGAGCGCGTGCACGTGCAACGAAGCGCGCGTGCAAAGAAGCGTGGTGAAGGCAGCGCGAGCAGCGAGCAGCGCCCCAGTTTCTACTTTTCTCCCATAGATGGCGCTGCACAGCAGGCGCAGCAGCGCCACCCGGCGATGCTTTGGGAGCCTATTATGCTCATTCCAAACCATCGAGCTGGCATGGCGGAGGTAATGCTCGTCTCGCACTCCGGAGACCCTGGTTTCATTTTGCCAACTCGACTAATTTCCTACTCGGTTTTATTTTCTGGTGTTGCTTGGTAACAATGTCCGTTTCTCATTCTTATCCGCCGAGGGTACCGCCAACTGTGGAAAAAACTGTCACAGCTCCAGCTCTACCTGCAGTTCCTCGGTGACATGCCGGTACTTCTTGCTCTGCAAGAGCCCGGTAAAGATCCAGAAAGCTCGTAGTCAGAGTTTTTAAGAAGACATCCAACAGAAGGCCTGACGGAGGCTAGTAGACTCATACTCGTACAAACTTTTGTCACGAGCAGAATCTGCTACGCGACTCCATTCCTAAATATCAACAAGAGCGAAAAACGGGAAATAAACACCATAATTAAGAGATGCACGAAGTGCGCTCTAGGGCTCCCTATAACTACTTCTAACGATATTCTAGTGATGATGATGATGAAAACTTTATTTGTAACAATTGAGTTTTGGACACGTCGGTCCTTGGGCCCCCGCACGGCCCCACTGTACTCAAACATTCATGTCCCGGAGGCTCATGACGCTGGCAGCCCGGCAGGTGGCGATGGCTTGCTTGGCCGGGTCCTCGGAGCGCAGTATGGTCTCCCAAGCCTCCCAAGTGGTAAGGTGCTCCAGGCCCCGCGGGGGAGGATCCGCCGGGCAGAGGAAAAGAATGTGGTCGAGAGTGGCTTTGGGGTGGTGGCAGAGGGTACAGGACGGGTTCGTGTGGACTGGGTGATATCGCGAGCGTATATAAGGGGAGGGCAAAGTGCGTGTTTGGAGCCGCCTCCAAAGTGTCTGATGGTAATTGTCGAGGGAAGGATGAGGAGGGGGGTAGAGCCGACGCTCGGCTTTGTAGGCCTGCGTCATTTCACTGAATGAGTGCATGCGCTCCCGCGAGAACCCCAGGTCGGAGGCCGCCGGTGCCCGGTTGAGAGAAGCTCGGGCTAAAGCGTTGGCGGCCTCGTTTCCGGGATTCCCGGAGTGGGCAGGCACCCATATCAGCTCCACATGGCGGGGCGGGTGCGCGGCGAGGGCGTCCAGTATGCGAAATGCAGGGACGTGAACTCTCCCGCGAGCAAAATTTAGTATGGCAGTTTTGGAATCTGACAGTATATATCGGGCCTCCGTGCGGGTGATGACCAGGGCAATGGCGGCCTCTTCGGCCTCCTCCGAAGTGGCAGTAGGGGTTATGTGAAGGGTGGCAATGGGTTGGAGGGAGGGGTTCGTGATGGCGACAACCGCGTCCTCGCCCGTGCATGCGGCATCCACCCAAACGGCATACGGTTCCGTGCCATAGTATTTGTGGAGTGCCCGTGCGCGAGCTCTGCGGCGGGGTTCGTGGTAGGTGGGATGCATGTTTTTGGGGAGAGGTTTAATAAATAAATCGCGGTGAATGAGGCGGGGGACCGGGAGCTGTGTGGGATCGGTAACTGGTAGGCGTATACCAAGGCTGTGTAGGATGTGTCTCCCGGTGGTGGTTCTCGCGAGACGTATGTATTGTGTCTGTCGGTGGGCCTCAATAAGCTCCCCTATCGTATTGTGCAGGCCTAGTTGAAGGAGTTTTTCGGTTGAGGTATTTAGGGGTAGGTGTAATGCTGTCTTAAATGCTGTTCGAATCATGGCATCCAGGGTGGAGATTTCCCCGGCCTGGAGTTTCAGGTAGGGGAGCGTGAAGATAAAGCGGCTGAGGACGAAGGCATGAATGAGACGACATAGGTCATGCTCCTTCATGCCGCGGTGGCGTGCAGAAACGCGGCGGATTAGGTGTGATATCGACACAGTTGTCTGCTTGAGTTTTCGTATGGTGAGTGTGTTTTTCCCGTTGTTCTGGATGTGGAGGCCAAGTACCCGGAGAGTGTTTACCTCCGGGATGGGCGGGTTTTCCAGTGTCACAGTGATGGGGGCTGTGGGGCAGTTTCGTGTTGTGGGGAGGATTATGAGGAGCCCCGACTTCTCCGGTGAGCAGGAGAGTCCGATACTCCGCGCATGCGTTTGGGTGAGGATAGCCGCGGACTGCAGGGTGTTCTCTATGTCTCCATCACTGCCATGGGTGGTCCATAGCGTGATATCATTGGCATAGAGTGTATGCCGAAGGTGAGGGATGGTTTGTAGCTTGTGGGCAAGGGGAATGAGAGTGACATTGAAGAGTAAAGGGGAGAGGACGGACCCCTGGGGGGTTCCGACCCCACTAAGGGTGTATGGGGGGAGATGTGGGGACCGAAGTGAATTTCGGCCGTGCGGTTAGTAAGGAATGTTTGAATATAGGTGTACATACGTTCACCTATGTTCAAGGGGGAGAGAGCCGCCATGATCGCTTGATGGTCCAGGCGATCAGAGGCCTTGGAGAGATCCAAGGGTAAGACACAGAGTTGCCAGATGCCGCCGAGCAAATAAGCAAATAACCACCCCAAAACAAGCCCAAAAAAAGCGGCGCGACTTTTGCTAAGAATCCCAAAAGAAGCGGACGATAACAAACTTTCTCATTCTTGAAAATCTTTTAATTATAGTATCCAAAAATCGCAGAAATACGAAGGGAAGGTGATCTAATTACTTTATTTTGAACAGCGACGGTATCCACGAGAATGATCAAAAACACTCATGTACTTTTTAACATTGTCCCCACGGTAGCCTGCACCCTGTTCATTGCGCGTTTGCTAGTATACATGAATGAAGCTTCTTGTTGACTCCTTACAACGTATGTTTAATTTCACGGCTCAACTACACACAGTCATCGTCTGTAGTGTTCGACCCATCAGGAAAATCCTCCACATCCACATCGGAACCATACATGTTTTTAGAGTTCAATAGCTGCAACATTTTTAATGTCGGTTGAAAGTCCCGGCAGCAAACACCTCAAAACTCGTTTGCCATATTTCGGGCACTTCGAAGCCAATTTGCACAAAGAACACCGGCAACACCATGGAGGAAGGGCAACACACTACGACATAGACAACCACGAGTGCTGGCAAGCATAGTTGCAAGCATTGGCAAGGCGTCAAATTATTGTTGAATGGAGAGGGACTGTTTCGAACTTTGTGACTCCTGCTACTATCGCGTATATTTAACAACAAACACGCGTGATGGGCATTAAAATAACAATATTTGCAGGAAAAGTGCAAGTAAGCCCCAAAAAACGCGACAAGCGGCTGTAAATATTTACAAGCGACTCGGTGAAAAAAGAAGCCCAAATTCGCTTATATTAAGCGGAACTGGCAACCCTGCTAGTAAGACAGCTTTTGTGTGACCCGGAATGAGGGGGTCGAAAATGTCCTGCGTGAGTTGGAGCATGGCGTCCTGTGCTGACAGATGGGGACGGAAGCCCACAATGCTGTGCGGGTAGAGGTCTTGCTCCGCCATGTGTTGGGTGAGTCGAGCGAGTGCGACGTGTTCGAAAAGCTTGCCTAGGCATGAGTTTAGTGAAATGGGACGGAGATTTGAGGGTGTAAGTGGTTTGTGGGGCTTTGGTATGAATATGATTTTGGCGTGACGCCAGGATTGGGGAAGAGTGCCCTCCTGCCAGCATTTCTTGAAGTACTCCGTGAGCTGGGCGATCGATTGATCGTCCAAATTGCGGAGCATGACATTAGAGATCCGGTCACCTCCTGGGGTGGAGTTAGAACGGAGAGTCAGGAGGGCCGCTCTGACTTCTGTCTCCATGATCTCTGCGTCGAGGTTGGCATTCGGGGCGCCTGTATAGGGGGGCAGGGAAAATGGGGTAGCATAACGAGTGGAAAGAGCTGGCTGTAGCGGTCACGATATCCCAGAGAGAGCAACTCGCCGGAACGATGACAGGTAGAGAAATCTTCGACTGGGTAAACCTACTGGCGCCCGGGGAAGGCGAAAGTGTCAGGGAAAGCATACACCGAGAAATCAGAAAGCGTCTCGCCCATACCGAAGAACATGCACCCCGTACACCACGAGGGGAGGAAGAAAACCAGAGCTAAGCACCTCGCTAATAAATTGGAAAAACTCCCGCCGGGATCGGAGACCATCGCCACCGGCCGTGCTGCCAGTGTTATGGACCTTCGGAACATAAACAATTGCGTGCAGTGGGGTCGTGCGGGGACTCTGGGGCGTGCCCCGAATTCCTTGTACAATAAAGTTTTCTCTCTCTCGCCTACACTGATGCAGCGATCGGGAAAGAAGGCGACGTAACCTCAGTCGCCCTATTATACACAGGGATCGCCATAGGAATCGAAAGAAACCGAGATCTACCGCTGGTAGAGGCGGAGGAGATTGCAATAGCCATTGCCATTGCACGACCAGGCGTGAAACACGTCGTTAGCGATAGCAAAGCGGCGGTTAGGAATTTAGGCAAGCAATCTTGCTGCCAAAATTCTGAACGAGTCGTCTATCGCCGAAAGCCTGACTATAATCTGGACGCCAGCAAACGCTGGTCTCGCCGGCAACGAGGCTGCCCACATGCTCGCCCGCTCCTCGCTACCTCAGCGTGCTGCGGACGCCTCCACGACATCAACTAAAAGCAAAGAAAGTATTGGTACGTTTAGGGATGTAACCGAAAATCTGAAGAAAGACCGGAGGATATATCCGCCACCGGATAGATCCCTGAATAAAAAGGAGTCGTACGACTGGACAAGCTCGAAATTTCTTCTAGCCCCTGTGGAGGAGTTGGTCGGGTGCCAGAGGGCGGCAGAGGGACGGTGCAGAAACCAAAACTTGCAAATTATGCGGCCACGTGGCAACATTAGATCACATAATTTGGACATGCGTTCGCTCTCCAGGGCGCAAAGCGATTAAAACTAGCGATGAAGGGGAGAGCACGCTGAGAAGATCCGACTAAAGCCCCTTGATCTCCGACGAAAAAACAGCGCTTCGCCGTCCGCCTGGCGGCCGAGGCGTAAGACCTGTTCTCCTAGCTAGAACTCTTCTCCTAGCTTGACGGGATCGGAAGTCCTCCGGCCGCGGTGCGACAGATTGCCTCCCCGGACGGCTGTGTGCGGACCCGGAGGTGGCTGCCGCGCCATATTCGGCGGAAATAAATGTTCGTTCTCCTCCTCCTCCTAAATTCTCTGGGTATAGCTCTCTTCAGGGGGGCCACTCGCGCTGCATCCTTGTGCATAAAACATACACGCGATGAAGGTCGATCTTATTTATTTATTTGTTTGTTTATAGATACTGCGACCTTTTACAGATCATAGCAAGGTGGAACAAAACAAAATACAAGCATATAAACACACTCAAATTCAAAACATTTGCAGGCACTTTTTAAACAGCAGTGAATTATGGTTTCGCTCTTAAGTTTGTTCGAATCAGTAAATGTCCTCGGTTTTTAGCCCGAGGTTCTCTAAACCGGGCTCAGGTGGCCTCGGATCAGGGATTCACGAAGGAGCGCATGCACACATTCAGTGAGCTGACCCAGGCATACAGAGCCTCACGCCAGCTCTACCCCCCGCCCCACCTCTCCCTAGATAATAAACACGCAACACTCTGGCGCAGACTAGACACACACACACCCCTTAACCTAGCCCGCTATCATCCATTCTTTCCCACTCCCGCATGTGCCCTATGCCCAGAACCCTTCGATTCTTCCTTCCACATCCTTTCCCTCTGCCCGGCGGACCCTCCCCCGCGGCACCTAGAGAACCTCAAGACTTGGGAGGACTGGGAAACCCTGCTGCGCTCGGAGGACCCGGCTGTGCAGACCATCGCCACCGGCCGTGCTGCCAGTATTTTGCACCTCAGGAACATACACACTTGAGCGAAGTGGGGTCGTGCGGGGACCCTGGGGCGTGCCCCGAATTCCTGTGTAAATAAAGTTTTTTCTCTCTCTATCTCTCGGTTCTTGTTTTTGCGACTGAGAGAATGATGAAAAGGACATTGCACGGGCCTGCCAACTTGCTAAAGCCGAGCCACCTCCGCTGCCACGTCCAGATAGAGGAGAGTTAAAAGATAAGAGGAAAGAGTGAAAGAAAAGAACAGACGCGCGTCGCAACAACCCCGTCCGCGAAAGCGGACGCTGGCTGAGGAAAATGGACAAGCGCCCGTAGCCGCGCCTCCCCACCGCCACCTCCCCCTCTCCTCGGAAAAGACAATTGAAAAGAATATTAAAACAGTTATTTCGCGCGTTCAAAGGGGTTATTGTTAGTGCATGCCTCTGCCTGATGTTATAACCTGCGGAGTAAGAAAAATAATTAGAAGTATAAACTTTATATTGTCCTTTTATAAGGTGGAAGAAAAACTTTAATCGGCAAACACGATTGCGCTCAAAGGCGGGGTGTAACCCACTTCGCCTCACGAGCTCACTTACGGATGCATGGCCATATGAGTTAAAAACAAATTTAGCTACTTTATGCTGTATTGGCTCTAATTTCTGAATTCGTTAGCCTGAAAGGGTCCCAAATGATTACGCCAGATTCTAGTAACGGACGGATGAGGGAAATTTACCCCAGTAGACGAACACTAGGTGGGGATGACTTTAGTGAGCGCATCAAGAAAAAGAGTTTCCGCATTGAATTTGCTACTACAGCGTATATGTGTTTTGGCCACCAAAGGTTGTTAGTAATCCATAGGCCCAGATATTTATACTCTGTCACCTCTAATAATGATATGCTGTTAGTACCGTACACAAAATGAAGAGGCATTTTGTTGTGTGTAATTTTCTTAAAGACGGTTTTTTCAAGGTTAAACACATCTGACATTTGTTGCACCACGTAACCGCCTTTGCTAGGTCATTATTTAGACGCAGCTGGTCGTCAACTTAAGGACCCATTTGATACAGAATACAGTCAACCACGTACAGCTTCACGCGGACTGAAAGATCTGCCGCAATGTCATTAATAAACAAGACAAATAAGAGTGGTCCCAAAACACATCCCTTGTGGAAGCCGGACATAAGCCAGACACTACTAGAAGAAATATTGTTTAAAGTGGTGAATTGATATCTGTTCGAGAGGTAAACTGTAATCAATGTAAGTATCTTGTCGTTTTTAATCTAATAGGTTATTTTATAAATTAGTTTGTTACGCGACACCTTTTCGCTTTGCTTAAATCCATGAATATTGCGCCTGTTTGCTTTCCCCGGTTGATCGACTGAGCAAAGGCATGCACAGTTTCAACTAACGGTGTACTTCTAGAAAACCCATGCCTGAAAACATGCTGAAAATCGGTAAGTACTTTGTGCTCTTCTTGACCTGGGGGCTGAACAGGAATACACAATTTTATTCATGCCTCTCTGATTCATGCCTCTCTGATTACGATATTTTGCCCTGCTCCTTACAGTACGACTGCGAAACTACATGCAGACAGCGGTGCTGGTTGGTATGTCATAAATTTGCTTACAATGCGCATTAGGATCTAATTGGTATGACATAATCAACTAGCACCGTTCGGCGTACATCGCTAGCATATGTAGTAGCGTGGTAAGAAAGAGAAAATGGCCATAATAAAAAGCGGACCACTGTCTTCAACTCTCCTCTTCGATGCCGGCTTTGCGAGATTTTGGCGCACTGCATTGACGAAGCCGCAGCCACTAATCAGCTTATCGCCTCACTTGATGAAGGCGATACGTGAACTGTCGCGGCGATGTGCTCGTTGTTATTAGAATGTGCAATCGAACCTACAATCTCTGGACCCCACAATGCACAATTCAATCTAGAAGCTCTGGACACCACCCTGGTTGAAACCTTTCATTTCTAAGCGCAAAACCACCTCGCAAATCGGCTGCGGTTGTCTACAATAAGTATTCCATCTTTCCCACCGCGAAAATCACACCAAATCGCCCCCATTGCCGTCCGCAAGTGCGCAGTATATTGTGGGCTAAAATCTGCACCAAATCTGCTTCCGCGTCAAACCTCAGGCACTACTCTGTATTTTTTGCTTCGCAATCTCGAGAGGCTAGAGTAGAAGCGGCTTTACACCACCGCTCCGGTTTGACTTGTGTTTAGTGTGCATAAGCACGCAGCGTGTGCAAGCGCGTGCACTCATTCAGCGAGCTGCCGCAGGCCTACAGAGCCTCACGCCATCTCTACACCCCGCCCCACCCCTCCCTAGATATCAAACAAGCAACAGTCTGGCGCAAACTCCAGACAAACACTCTACCCTCACCCCTTAACCTAGCCAACTATCATCCGTCCTTCCCCACTCCGCCATGCGCTCTATGCCCAGAACCCTTCGCCTCTTCCCTCCACTTCATTTTCCTCTGCCCGGCGGACCCTCACCCGCGGGACCTAGAGAACCTCAAGACCTGGGAGGACTTGGAGACCCTGCTGCGCTCGGAGGACCCGGCCCTGCAGACCATCGCCACCGGCCGGGCTGCCAGTGTTATGGACCTTAAGAACATAAACACTTGAGTGCAGTGGTGTCGTGCGGGGACCCATGGGCGTGCCCCGAATTCCTGTCACAATAAAGTTTCTCTCTCTCTCTCTCTGAGTTGACTGGAGTTAAGTGCGCACAAGCACGCAGTTAACGCTAAAACACCCCTCCGTGCAGTATGTATCGTTGATTTTTTTTCCTTATGCTACTCTGTTTCCTTCTTGCCTCTAGTATTCAAGCTGTCACTTTGCTATACCACTTTGGTCAGTCGTACGCATTTCTGTTTCATGGTTTCTGATTATTCGCAAGCTTTCTGCCTCATAGCGGCATGTTGGAAATGTGCAGAAATATCTGCCTACCTTTCTCTTGACACAGATTTGAACCCGGTCAGTACGAACTAAGGTGCCCATGTAATACAGTCCAGATTTTTCCTGGTCTGGTCCCTATGCTGCTCTCATGGTTAAGTCCGCATCCTTTTCTATCCCCAAGTCGAAGCAAGAGGTTTGAAATGCGCCGCGACTGCTCATGCTCTGCCATCCTCATTATCATCAGCGTCACTACGACCACTGCAGGGCAAAAGCCTCTCCCATGTCCCTCCAACTGACCCTTTCATTTGCCAGTAGCGGCCACCGTCATCCGGCCACCTAAGTTTCTGCCGCTCCTGCTACTTTTGCCTTATGTTGGAATGCACTCCGTTGTCCTTAAGGATCAGTGGTTTTCTTGCCTTAGCATTTCATGCCTTGTCCCATGTTCTCCGTGTTCTCCCAGTTCAGTTTCCGTTCGGAAACCATGCTATCCAATTCCCCTAATACAACTAATACAACCCCCCTCCCTCTCCTGCCACTTGGGGTTCTTGGCTGAGGTCTTTTGCAGCAGAGGAACAAGCAGCTCTAGTCCGTTGAGCTGTCGATGTGCTGGGCGCTCGTCCCCTTTTATAAAGTATGCAACTACTAGTCCATAGGTGACCCGGGCTTGATAAGCGGGGAGTGAACAGCCGGAACTAGAAATTTCGTGCCCCCCCTGTTGTGGCCCGATCGTATTGCCCGTGGGCATCGCTATTACGAGAGCTCATCTCAGGTACTACGACGTTCGTTAATCGCGCCACAGGGAGCACCGTCCTTACTGGCTTTGCAGCGAAAATCCTGTTGCGATGAACATCGTAACAAATTCTTATGCCGGGGTAGGCGCAGTGTCTGGATGCGCTTACCACAACTCCGCCATCGTATCGCACTGTAGTACGGTCACCTAAAAATTTCTTATACAGCTCTACCTCTTCCTAGCTGGTTCCTCAGTTTTGTTCCATTGTAGGCTTCGTCTTCAGTACGGACTTTGAAATTGCGCTAAGCGTAAATATGCAGGTCCCTTGCACAAGTATCCTAACACTGGGCCTTGCTAGGATTGTCAGATTTGAGATAACCTACTATAATATTTTTGTCTACAATGGAAAATGATAAGGTTCCATGTGATTGTTAGTGCTCTTGGGACTGTTTGGTCTGTGGAAGAGCCGCATCACAGACCCCCACGTGCAGCCGCCACGTTCATCGGTTTCTTTTCAGAGAGCAGTGTGCTATGTTCCGTAGGATCGACCTCCTGCCTGGCTGCTTTTACCCGCCGTATGTGTGTCTCCCGGATTTTCGTTCTGCGGGCAAAGTGAGAGCAGGATGCTGGTGTGATTGTGTATGATCTGGTTTAGTCCGCCTTGAAGCCTGTCAGGGTGGGCGTACTCCATGCAACAAAGAAAACAATAATGCGGCAATAGCATACTGGCCTCTTGAAGTGGCCAGTGATGCTAATCTGTTCTCGGCGCCACCGCTTCGAAACCTAGTCGTGGCAGTGTTCTTTTCTTATTTCGGGAGTCTATATTCCTGGTTGAGTTCCACCCCGTGAGGTAGTTATTTGGCACTGAAATGGGGGGGGGGGTAAAATTGCTGATGCGAAAGCATTGCATGACTCATAAGGCGGAAAATTCGGCTTTGTTATTGTTCTCGCGAAGCGCTCCGTAAACGCTCGGGACGTCATGACGTCGTCGGGAGGGCCTACGTAATCAGAGAGACATGAATAAAATTGTGTATTCCTGTTCAGCCCCCAGGTCAAGAAGAGCACAAAGTACTTACCGATTTTCAGCATGTTTTCAGGCGTGGGATTTCTAGAAGTACACCGTTAGTTGAAACTGTGCATGCCTTTCCTCAGTCGATTCACCGGGGAAAGCAAACAGGCGCAATATTCATGGATTTAAGCAAAGCGAAAAGGTGTCGCATAACAAACTACTTTATAAAATAACCTATTAGATTAAAAACGACAAGATACTTACATTGATTACAGTTTACCTCTCGAACAGATATCAATTCACCACTTTAAACAATATTTCTTCTAGTAGTGTCTGGCTTATGTCCGGCTTCCACAAGGGATGTGTTTTGGGACCACTCTTATTTGTCTTGTTTATTAATGACATTGCGGCAGATCTTTCAGTCCGCGTGAAGCTGTACGTGGTTGACTGTATTCTGTATCAAATGGGTCCTTCAGTTGACGACCAGCTGCGTCTAAATAATGACCTAGCAAAGGTGGTTACGTGGTGCAACAAATGTCAGATGTGTTTAACCTTGAAAAAACCGTCTTCAAGAAAATTACACACAACAAAATGCCTCTTCATTTTGTGTACGCTACTAACAGCATATCATTATTAGAGGTGACAGAGTATAAATATCTGGGCCTATGGATTACTAACAACCTTTGGTGGCCAAAACACATATACGCTGTAGTAGCAAATTCAATGCGGAAACTTTTTCTTGATGCGCTCACTAAAGTCATCCCCACCTAGTGTTCGTCTACTGGGGTACATTTCCCTCATCCGTCCGTTACTAGAATGTGGCGTAATCATTTGGGACCCTTTCAGGCTAACGAATTCAGAAATTAGAGCCAATACAGCATAAAGTAGCTAAATTTGTTTTGAACTCATATGGCCATGCATCCGTAAGTGAGCTCGTGAGGCGAAGTGGGTTACACCCCGCCTTTGAGCGCAATCGTGTTTGCCGATTAAAGTTTTTCTTCCATCTTATAAAAGGACAATATAAAGTTTATACTTCTAATTATTTTTCTTACTCCTCAGGTTATAACATGAGGCAGAGGCATGCACTAACAATAACCCCTTTGAACGCGCGAAATAACTGCTTTAAATATTCTTTTTAATTGTCTTTTCCGAGGAGAGGGGGAGGTGGCGGCGGCGAGGCGCGGCTACGGGCGCTTGTCCATTTTTCTCAGCCAGCGTCCGCTTCCGCGGACGGGGTTGTTGCGACGCGCGTCTGTTCTTTTCTTTCACTCTTTCCTCTTATCTTTTAACTCTCCTCTATCTGCACGTGGCAGCGGGGGTGGCTCGGCTTTAGCAAGTTGGCAGGCCCGTGCAATGTCCTTTTCATCATTCTCTCAGTCGCAAAAACAACAACCGAGAGAGAGAGAGAGAGAGAGAAAACTTTATTTGCACAGGAATTCGGGGCACGCCCCAGGGTCCCCGCACGACCCCACTTCACTCAAGTGTGTATGTTCCTGAGGTGCAAAACACTGGCAGCCCGGCCGGTGGCGATGGTCTGCACAGCCGGGTCCTCCGAGCGCAGCAGGGTTTCCCAGTCCTCCCAAGTCTTGAGGTTCTCTAGGTCCCGCGGGGGAGGGTGCGCCGGGCTTGAGGGAAATGATGTGGAAGGAAGAATCGAAGGGTTCTGGGCATAGGGCACATGCGGGAGTGGGAAAGAATGGATGATAGCGGGCTAGGTTAAGGGGTGTGTGTGTGTCTCTAGTCTGCGCCAGAGTGTTGCGTGTTTGTTATCTAGGGAGAGGTGGGGCGGGGGGTAGAGCTGGCGTGAGGCTCTGTATGCCTGGGTCAGCTCACTGAATGTGTGCATGCGCTCCTTCGTGAATCCCCGATCCAAGGCCACCTGAGCCCGGTTTAGAGAACCTCGGGCTAAAAACCGAGGACATTTACTGATTCGAACAAACTTAATAGCGAGACCATAATTCACTGCTGTTTATAAAGTGCCTGCAAATGTTATGAATTTGAGTGTGTTTATATGCTTGTATTTTGTTTTGTTCCACCTTGATATGATCTGTAAAAGGTCGCAGTATCTATAAACAAACAAATAAATAAATAAGATCGACCTTCATCACGTGTATGTTTTATGCACAAGGATGCAGGGCGAGTGGCCCCCCTGAAGAGAGCTATACCCAGAGAATTTAGGAGGAGGAGGAGAACGAACATTTATTTCCGCCGAATATGGCGCGGCAGCCACCTCCGGGTCCGCACACAGCCGTCCGGGGAGGCAATCTGTCGCACCGCGGCCGGAAGACTTCCGATCCCGTCAAGCTAGGAGAAGAGTTCTAGCTAGGAGAACAGGTCTTCTGCCTCGGCCGCCAGGCGGACGGCGAAGCGCTGTTTTTTCGTCGGAGATCAAGGGGCTTTAGTCGGATCTTCTCAGCGTGGTCTCCCCTTCATCGCTAGTTTTAATCGCTTTGCGCCCTGGAGAGCGAACGCATGTCCAAATTATGTGATCTAATGTTGCCACGTGGCCGCATAATTTGCAAGTTTTGGTTTCTGCACCGTCCCTCTGCCGCCCTCTGGCACCCGTCCAACTCCTCCACAGGGGCTAGAAGAAATTTCGAGCTTGGAGTCTTGTCCAGTCGTACGACTCCTTTTTATTCAGGGATCTATCCGGTGGCGGATATATCCTCCGGTCTTTCTTCAGATTTTCGGTTACATCCCTAAACGTACCAATACTTTCTTTGCTTTTAGATGATGTCGTCGAGGCGTCCGCAGCATGCTGAGGTAGCGAGGAGCGGGCGAGCATGTTGGCAGCCTCGTTGCCGGCGAGACCAGCGTTTGCTGGGGTCCAGATTATAGTCAGGCTTTCGGCGATAGACGACTCGTTCAGAATTTTGGCAGCAAGATTGCTTGCCTAAATTCCTAACCGCCGCTTTGCTATCGCTAACGACGTGTTTCACGGCTGGTCGTGCAATGGCAATGGCTATTGCAATCTCCTCCGCCTCTACCAGCGCTAGATCTCGGTTTCTTTCGATTCCTATGGCGATCCCTGTGTATAATAGGGCGACTGAGGTTACGTCGCCTTCTTTCCCGATCGCTGCATCAGTGTAGGCGAGAGAGAGAAAACTTTATTGTACAAGGAATTCGGGGCACGTCCCAGAGTCCCCGCACGACCCCACTGCACTCAATTGTTTATGTTCCGAAGGTCCATAACACTGGCAGCACGGCCGGTGGCGATGGTCTCCGATCCCGGCGGGAGTTTTTCCAATTTATTAGCGAGGTGCTTAGCTCTGGTTTTCCTCCTCCCCTCGTCGTGTACGGGGTGCATGTTCTTCGGTATGGGCGAGACGCTTTCTGATTTCTCGGTGTATGCTTTCCCTAACACTTTCGCCTTCCCCGGGCGCCAGTAGGTTTACCCAGTCGAAGATTTCTCTACCTGTCATCGTTCCGGCGAGTTGCTCTCTCTGGGATATCCTGACCGCTACAGCCAGCTCTTTCCACTCGTTATGCAACCCCATTTTCCCTGCCCCCCTATACAGGCGCCCCGAATGCCAACCTCGCCGCAGAGATCACGGAGACAGAAGTCAGAGCGGCCCTCCTGACTCTCCGTTCTAACTCCACCCCAGGAGGTGACCGGATCTCTAATGCCATGCTCCGCAATTTGGACGATCAATCGATCGCCCAGCTCACGGAGTACTTCAACAAATGCTGGCAGGAGGGCACTCTTCCCCAATCCTGGCGTCACGCCAAAAAACATATTCATACCAAAGCCCCACAAACCACTTACACCCTCAAATCTCCGTCCTATTTCACTAAACTCATGCCTAGGCAAGCTTTTCGAACACGTCGCACTCGCTCGACTCACCCAACACATGGCGGAGCAAGACCTCTACCCGCACAGCATGGTGGGCTTCCGTCCCCATCTGTCAGCACAGGACGCCATGCTCCAACTCAAGCAGGACATTTTCGACCCCCTCATTCCGGGTCACACAAAAGCTGTCTTAGCCTTGGATCTCTCCAAGGCCTTTGATCACCTGGACCATCAAGCGATCATGGCGGCTCTCTCCCCCTTGAACATAGGTGAACGTATGTACACCTATATTCAAACATTCCTTACTAACCGCACGGCCGAAATCCACTTCGGTCCCCACATCTCCCCCCATACACCCTTAGTGGGGTCGGAACCCCCCAGGGGACCGTCCTCTCCCCTTTCCTCTTCAATGCCACTCTCATTTCCCTTGCCCACAAGCTACAAACCATCCCTCACCTTCGGCATACACTCTATGCCAATGATATCACGCTATGGACCACCCATGGCAGTGATGTAGACATAGAGAACACCCTGCAGTCCGCGGCTATCCTCACCCAAACGCATGCGCGGAGTATCGGACTCTCCTGCTCACCGGAGTAGTCGGGGCTCCTCATAATCCGCCCCACAACACGAAACTGCCCCACAGCCCCCATCACCGTGACACTGGAAAACCGGCCCATCCCGGAGGTAAACACTCTCCGGGTACTTGGCCTCCACATCCAGAACAACGGGAAAAACACACTCACCATACGGAAACTCAAGCAGACAACTGTGTCGATATCACACCTAATCCGCCGCGTTTCTGCACGCCACCGGGGCATGAAGGAGCATGACCTATGTCGTCTCATTCATGCCTTCGTCCTCAGCCGCTTTATCTTCACGCTCCCCTACCTGAAACTCCAGGCCGGGGAAATCTCCACCCTGGATGCCATGATTCGAACAGCATTTAAGACAGCATTACACCTACCCCTAAATACCTCAACCGAAAAACTCCTTCAACTAGGCCTGCACAATACGATAGGGGAGCTTATTGAGGCCCACCGACAGACACAATACATACGTCTCGCGAGAACCACCACCGGGAGACACATCCTACACAGCCTTGGTATACGCCTACCAGTTACCGATCCCACACAGCTCCCGGTTCCCCGCCTCATTCATTGCGATTTATTTATTAAACCTCTCCCCAAAAACATGCATCCCACCTACCACGAACCCCGCCGCAGAGCTCGCGCACGGGCACTCCACAAATACTATGGCACGGAACCGTATGCCGTTTGGGTGGATGCCGCATGCACGGGCGAGGACGCGGTTGTCGCCATCACGGACCCCTCCCTCCAACCCATTGCCACCCTTCACATAACCCCTACTGCCACTTCGGAGGAGGCCGAAGAGGCCGCCATTGCCCTGGTCATCACCCGCACGGAGGCCCGATATATACTGTCAGATTCCAAAACTGCCATACTAAATTTTGCTCGCGGGAGAGTTCACGTCCCTGCATTTCGCATACTGGACTCCCTCGCCGCGCACCCGCCCTGCCATGTGGAGCTGATATGGGTGCCTGCCCACTCCGAGAATCCCGGAAACGAGGCCGCCAACGCTTTAGCCCGAGCTTCTCTCAACCGGGCACCGGCGGCCTCCGACCTGGGGTTCTCGCGAGAGCGCATGCACTCATTCAGTGAAATGACGCAGGCCTACAAAGCCGAGCGTCGGCTCTACCCCCCATCCTCATCCTTCCCTCGACAATTACCATCAGACACTTTGGAGGCTGCTCCAAACACGCACTTTGCCCTCCCCTTATATACGCTCGCGATATCACCCAGTCCACACGAACCCTTCCTGTACCCTCTGCCACCACCCCAAAGCCACTCTCGACCATATTCTTTTCCTCTGCCCGGCGGATCCTCCCCCGCGGTGCCTGGAGCACCTTACCACTTGGGAGGCTTGGGAGACCCTACTGCGCTTCGAGGACCCGGCCAAGCAAGCCATCGCCACCGGCCGGGCTGCCAGCGTCATGAGCCTCCGGGACATGAACGTTTGAGTACAGTGGGGCCGTGCGGGGGCCCAAGGACCGACGTGTCCAAAACTCCCTTGTTACAAATAAAGTTTTCATCATCATCATCTCTAGAATGTCGTTAGAAGTAGTTATAGGGAGCCCTAGAGCGCACTTCATGTATCTCTTAATTATGGTGTTTATTTCCCGTTTTTCGCTCTTGTTGATATTTAGGAATGGAGTCGCGTGGCAGATTCTGCTCGTGACAAAAGTTTGTACGAGTATGAGTCTACTAGCCTCCGTCAGGCCTTCTGTTGGATGTCTTCTTAAAAACTCTGACTACGAGCTTTTTGGATCTTTACCGGGCTCTTGCACAGCAAGAAGTACCGGCATGTCACCGAGGAACTGCAGGTAGAGCTAGAGCTGTGACAGTTTTTTCCACAGTTGGCGGTACCCTCGGCGGATAAGAATTAGAAACGGACAATGTTACCAAGCAACACCAGAAAATAAAACCGAGTAGGAAATTAGTCGAGTTGGCAAAATGAAACCAGGGTCTCCGTAGTGCGAGACGAGCATTACCTCCGCCATGCCAGCTCGATGGTTTGGAATGAGCATAATAGGCTCCCAAAGCATCGCCGGGTGGCGCTGCTGCGCCTGCTGTGCAGCGCCATCTATGGGAGAAAAGTAGAAACTGGGGCGCTGCTCGCTGCTCGCGCTGCCTTCACCACGCTTCTTTGCACGCGCGCTTCGTTGCACGTGCACGCGCTCGCGACGTGACAATGTATCGCTTTCATTGTGGCTTCAAGAAGATTATTCAGCTTGACGCGCACTTCCGGAAATCCAATCTAATTAAAGGGGATAAGCTCATTAGCCACGTCTACAGTGTGGAGCAGACGATAGACGACGAGGAGAACCGTCTGACTGCAAAATGCGTTTCTCAAGTTAGTGACAACATCGTGTACGACGTGTACCTAGATGTAAGTCCACTGTTTAATGATTTCTTTGAAAAATGCGAAGTACAATCAGTCCTGTGAAGTGAAGCGACGCAATCGCTGATCGTAGTTTTCGGTTGTATGCGGTGCACAGGATGATCCACTCCTAGGCTGAACACGCGAGTGGGGCGGCCGCGCTCGCCGCACATCGAAGCTAAGTGGCAAACGCTCAGGAAGATCTAGAGGTGGTGCTTCGCGTCGCCTGCCACTTCATTTTTATGCGCGGTCGGGACAGACGCATTTGCGCTTCGAAGAGCGCGGCCGCATACTCGCGTGAACGTTTACGGTAAGAGTGGATCAACCGGTAAATACGCTTAGGGTGTCACATTACGGCCTCAATAAATTAAGTTATGTAGATCGGGGAAGAAAGTGCGCGTAGCGGAGAAAAAACGCTCCTACACGGCCAAGCATGCAAGTCGGGTGGAAAACCTGGTAATGTATCGGACATGCTCCGCGCGCTCGAACATAACCCGCCCGCTCAGTCGTGAGGCAGATGAACTTTAAACTCTGTGAATCCAAGCGAACTCCTTTTTTTCAGTTGTTTAGCAAAGTTTGTACTTGATTTCTGCGATAATATTAGCTTTACACTTTAAATAAATAGTTGCTTTAAATAAATAGCCGGGTGTGGAGAACATGCTCCATGAGCTCACCTACACACGAAGTGAGGGAGATGGACCGAAGGTTAACGGGGAGAAGGGGTTTGCCGGATTTGGGAATAAAGACTACTTTGGCGTCTTTCCACTGAGGTGGGAGGGCGCCGCGCATCCAGCATTCATTGAAGTAGTCGGTTAGGGCTTTGACGGAGGTGGAATCGAGGTTGTGGAGCGCCTTGTGCACTGTGTCGGGGCCAGGAGCTGAGGACGTTTTGAGGCGCTGAAGTTCTGCCCTGCCTTCCACCTCGGTGATCGGTCGGTCGAGGAGGTCGTTGGGTGAGCCTGTGTAGTCAGGGTGGTCTGCGGACGGATATGCGGGGAAGTAGAGACCACGAAGCTCCTCGAGGAGTTCCTGCGGGGAGGCCTCGGATGTGTGCATGAGCTTTATGAGGTTGTTTTGCTGGTGTGTTTTGGAGTGAGTAGAATCAATGAGATGGCGGAATAGATTCCAGGTCTGAGGCAGGCTCATGTTGCCGTCCAACCTGTACAAAGGGATTCCCAATTTTGGAGAGATAGGGTCGCGACATGTGTCTCAATCTCCTTGTTGAGCCGGGCCAGCCGGCGTTTGAGTGTTCGATTCTAGCGATGACGCCGCCACCTCCGCTCAAGACTTGCCTTGGCCTCCCATAGGTGCATGAGATGGGAATATATTGCGTCTGCAGGGCAGTCCTCTGGGAGGGGGCGAGTCGCGGCGCGGGCGTCACGCTGGAGTTGGTCGGTCCAAGTAGCTATGTCTGATATGGTGTTTAGAGTACGAGCTGCTCGGGAGGTGCGGAATGAGTACCATTTCGTGATGGTAGCTCCACGAGGGGGTCTGCGTGTTTGGCCTGATTGTAGGATAAACTCGATAATGTAGTGATCACTACCCAGCTTCTCCTAGGTGTTACACCACGCACCGTGGGGGAGGCGGTGGGTGAAGGTGAGGTCGGGAGTAGTGTCTGCGCAGACGCTGTTCCTGATGCGAGTAGGGGTGGTGGGGTCTGTGATAAGGGAGAAGCCGGCCTGTTGAGCTGCGAGCCATACCCTGCGTCCCTTTGGGGTGTCGGTTGTGTAGCCCCAGGCCGTATGTGGGGGAACTGCACAAGTAAGCTAAACTGGGCTAGTCGGAGCAATTGCATCTTCGAAAAACGTAGCGCGAAAAACAAGACACAGGCAAGGTGAAGACAGGACACGAGCGTTTTTTCACGACTGAATTTTTTATTAGGAAGGATATCAGAATATATACCATAGATATGGAAGCGGAGAAGAAAGAAGGAAAAACAAAATAACAACTAAAAAAAAACAAGACGAGGAGATAAAAGGCCGGCGATGGAAGCAGGCACATAGCATAGCAACATAAAACACGTGCACTGTTACTTAACAACCGATTGGAGGTACACAATCTCACTCTTTGTGAGATTGTGTATGCAATTGCTCCGACTAGCCCAGTTTAGCTTACTTGTGCCGTTCCTTTCTTGTACAACGGGCTCTTTTTCATGTCCTAACCCACGCCTTCTAAACCCAGCCACTTTGGCGTCACTAATTGCCATTTGTGTGGTTAAAGCAAGAACTGCTTCATGGTACTCCAAACAAGGCCTGATTCTCCCGGAATTCCACGGTATGTGTGGTTCAATGAAGCCGTCTGTGGGACACTCTCGCCGTGTCAGTCGCATCCCCTGTTCCGAGTGGTGGCGACAAGTCAGACACTACAAGGACTGCCTTCGTGTGGTGTGTGAACTCAACGGTCCAAACTACCTTCCT
The DNA here is from genome assembly GCF_055824585.1 of Amblyomma mixtum. Lineage (NCBI taxonomy): Eukaryota > Metazoa > Arthropoda > Arachnida > Ixodida > Ixodidae > Amblyomma > Amblyomma mixtum. Next base: position 108,096,871 of record NC_143019.1, on the reverse strand, counting down.
ACCTACCGTGACTGGTGCCGGACTGCGGAGCAGGCCACGGAATTTCTGTGGGCGTCGGTGCGGATCCGGCTTCCTGGCAAGAAGAAAAAACGACCCCCGGAAGAAAAGGTGATCGTACTAGGAAATCAGCGCCTCCCAGAGAAACACCTGAGGACACTACAGCTTGGGCCGAAATACGCCTTCCAACCAGCTTTGAACCCCTTCGACAAACTGGTATTGCTGAGGTCCATTTCTGCTCGGACACAGGACGATGTGCGGGGTCGCTGTGTGGAAGAGTGGGTAGATGCTGTGACTAGGACATGCGACGTCGAGCAATGTAAGTCCCCAATGAAAAGTTTGGCTGATTTCTTGGTCTCCTCAAAATTAAGGGTGCTGGTTTCGGATAAGGAGGGCTTCTTTGTCGTCATGCCCAATGATATGTATCTTGAAAAGGCCAACGTTGCAATGGAAAAGAATTTTAACCAGGTCACTAAAAAAGCAGCCCAGGTCAAGCAGAGGGCGATATCTCTGCTTGAAGAGATGTCGATGGATCGCCTAGCGAAAGCTGTCAAGAGCGCAAAAGTGTCGCATTTGGACATTTTTTTCTCAGTGAAAACACATAAGCCTGACTTTCCATTCAGGGCGATCGTGTCTGAAGCGGGCTCATGGCAATATGCCATCTCAGGCTTCTTGCTTAGGAGCCTTTCGGCCTTAGAAATTGATGACCCGTGCCTAGTACCTAATTCGGAAAAGATCGTCCAGCACCTACAGACGTCCGACACGAGGGGGCTCCGGGCTTTCAGCATTGATGTGGAGAATCTTTACTATGATATACCCCACGATGCTCTTTTGCAAAGTGTTCGGACGTGCATCTGCGACTGCAATGATGAGGCGCGGTTCATCAATCATAGTGGCATGCCCGTGGATTCCTTTTTGGAATTGGCATCATTCTACCTGAAGTCCACATTTGTGGATTGGAAAGGGTCGTTTTTCCTGCAAAAATCAGGGATCTGTATCGGTTCACGGGTATCTCCGGTTCTGTCAAACATTTTCCTTAGCCATATCGACAAAAACAATTCAGAGAAATCTAGACGGCCTATCATTGAACATTTTTCGGTATGTTGATGACTATTTGGTTCTTCTTCCCTCTGATCGTTTCAATCACTCTGTCGTTGACGTTTTAAAGGTTTTTAAGACGTGGTCAAGGTTTGAGTTTCACTTTCGAATTTCCTAATGAAAACTCTCTTCAATTTCTTGAATTATCTCTTCATTTTGGCAATAAGCATCTTTGCTGGGGCTACCACCCTAGGTCTTCTAAACCTTTACTCCATTTTCACTCCGGGCATTCTAAAGTTGTAAAAAATGCAATTGTCTCCTCATGCTTACGCTCTGCTTTACTTAAGTCTTGCCATGATAAAATAGCCAGAAGTTTTCATGAACAAGTTAATATTGACTAAGTCCGGTTATCCGCTTTCGTTGATTAGCACTAGTTGTGAAAAACTCCTTTTGTGGCTCAAGGGCAAGGATGCCAAGAGGGCATGTTATTTGACGCGAAAAAGAAACCTGCCGTTTTGCCCTATGTACATCGTTTTTCACATGGGTTACGAAATGTTGCCAATCAATACGAGGTGGGCACAGTAATCTCAGCTCCCGTGAAGTTATATGGATTATGTGCGGTGGTCAGAGCGAAAGCAGAGGGATTAAAAACTGATCATCGTTGCCATGTTAATCACAAATCTAGGTTTGTGCCATGTAAAAAAGAGGTGATTTACAAGATTCCTCTTTCGTGTGAAAAATATTATGTAGGGCAGACCGGGCGCTGTCTAAATGTCCGGCTGTTCGAACACAGAAATTCTTTAACACCAACAGCTCTTGAAAATTTACCGAAGCATTGCAGAGAATGTAAATGTCGCCCCCTTTTCGATAAGACTGTAGTACTTGACAAAGCATATTATCAACGTACAAAAGAGATTTTTGAAGCGTTCTATATCGCGAAAGGGGGGGGGGGGAGTGTATTAGTGACCCATCCATCGCCTTAACAAAAAGTGAGATTGTGTACCTCCAATCGGTTATTAAGTAACAGTGCACGTGTTTTATGTTGCTATGCTATGTGCCTGCTTCCATCGCCGGCCTTTTATCTCCTCGTCTTGTTTTTTTAGTTGTTATTTTGTTTTTCCTTCTTTCTTCTCCGCTTCCATATCTATGGTATATATTCTGATATCCTTCCTAATAAAAAATTCAGTCGTGAGAAAGCGCTCGTGTCCTGTCTTCACCTTGCCTGTGTCTTATTTTTCGCGCTACGTTTTTCGAAGATGCGTATGTGGGGGCCCATATGCCCCCTACAATTAGGAGGGGGCATTTGTGTGCGGCGCGCTTCTGACGCCTTCATCGCTATCGTGGTGCTCCCAGTGCATTGTGCGCCAATTGCGACAGCCATGACGTCAAACTAAGCACAACTGCAGCTTTTCGCTTGCATATCCAGGTTTAACCAGAGATAAGCCAGTGCCTACTTTTTTCCGGCGGCGAAGACTTTTCGATCGAATCAGCTCTATACGCTGTCGTGTAATCATACGCTTTAGAAAAGCCTGAAGGCAAATCAACTTTTCTAGTGCACTAATAAAGGTCAAAATAGAGTTAATTTGTTGGCCCACAGCGCTGAGGGGGACGTTTTTTTCGTGAAACTAAAAACGTATATGATTAATATTGGTGGCCTACACACCCTTTAATAATTAGGAAGATTGAAATTAATTGCAAACAATCAACTATTCACTTAACATTTAACTATTAATTTTAGGCTTCTTAATTAATGAAGGTTGCGTATGCCCACCATAAATAACATCCATGTCATTTTTTAGTTTGATGTTAACTATTTTTTAATAGTTTACCATTCAGCGACTTAGGACTTTTGAGCTTTATTCCGACGTTCTGCACTGCTAACAATGCTATAGCGTAACAGTGCTGTTCTAGAAGATGAAACACACTGCACTGGAAAAAGGCAACAGCCACAGATACCAAACAAAGAATGAAAATATCTTTTTTTTTGTGGTTGTAATCAATGGGAGATTAATAAAAGCAGAAGAAAAAACATGCCGCCGGTGAAATCCGAGCCACCGACCTCCGAATTTCACATTTGTTGCTCTACAAATGAATTTGCTGCAGGTAACTGACATTTACAAAGAATTGGACTTTTTACCGAATTGGTTTCCTCTCCTAATGCGCTGTTTATCCTTGCGGGCTTTTATGTTCTATTACGTTTTATATCATGTTGTTACCACGTTTTATATATGTTTGTAGCGCCTACCTATGTTCTCTGTAAATAGTTTTTTTGTGCGCACATACACACACGCATACACACACACACACACACACACACACACACACACACACACACACACACACACACACACACACACACACACACATATATATATATATATATATATAGTTCAGGCGCGTTCATTGTAATTCACTACAATATATATATATATATATATATATATATATTGTAGTGAATTACAATGAACGCGCCTGAACTATTATGAATGCGCCTCAGGTAGCCTCGAAGGCAGACGAAGAAGTTGACGACGAAGTGTGCCAGCGCGCGGCTCCAGCTCTCTGGCTGTGTAGACTGACTGTGATTTTGCTGCCGTCCGCTCAGCTGTTTGGTGAACTGTATCGCTGAGTTCGCTAGGACGCGAACCCCCTTTCAATATATATATATATATATATATATATATATATATATATATATATATATATATGACAGAAGCCAACAGCCACAGAAACCAAGGAGCACAGGGGACTTTTTTTTAATGTATTCATTTAATTTTTTGGGTGTTGATCAATTTAGAAAATTACTGAATATGTTATCGCCTAATGCTAATTGATTAGAAAAGCAGAAGAAAAACAACCACATGCCGCCGGTGGGATCCGAACCCACGACCTCCGAATTACGCGTCCGGTGCTCTACCTCTGAGCTACGGCGACGGCTGTCAAATCTTCTGCTTTCGGGGGTATTTATGTTTACAAGTAACCTAACCTTGAGAGTGTTCATCAGCGCCACCCACGTTCATAAGCGGCGGACGTGGAACGTCCTGAGTTACCGCAGGTGTGACGTAGAACGTCATCGAACGAAGAGGGTGGAAGCTGCGTGGGAACCCTCTTATGCTTCCTATGGCGTCAAGGCTGCCAGAACCGAGGCCCTCGCTAAGCAATTAAGCAAACAAGGGAAGGGTAATGAGGGGCTCGTTATAAATATGACAGAAGCCAACAGCCACAGAAACCAAGGAGCACAGGGGACTTTTTTTTAATGTATTCATTTAATTTTGTGGTGTTGATCAATTTAGAAAATTACTGAATATGTTATTGCCTAATGCTAATTGATTAGAAAAGCAGAAGAAAAAACAACCACATGCCGCCGGTGGGATCCGAACCCACGACCTCCGAATTACGCGACCGGTGCTCTACCTCTGAGCTACGGCGACGGCTGTCAAATCTTCTGCTTTCGGGGGTATTTATGTTTACAAGTAACCTAACCTTGAGAGTGTTCATCAGCGCCACCCACATTCATAAGCGGCTCACATGGAACGTCCTGAGTTACCGCAGGTGTGACGTAGAACGTCATCGAACGAAGAGGGTGGAATCTGCGTGAGAACACTCTTATGCTTCCTATGGCGTCAAGGCTGCCAGAACCGAGGCCCTCGCTAAGCAATTAAGCAAACAAGAGAAGGGGCATGAGGGGCTCGTTATAAATATGACAGAAGCCAACCGCCACAGAAACCAAGGAGCACAGGGGACTTTTTTTTAATGTATTCATTTAATTTTGTGGTGTTGATCAATTTAGAAAATTACTGAATATGTTATCGCCTAATGCTAATTGATTAGAAAAGCAGAAGAAAAACAACCACATGCCGCCGGTGGGATCAGAACCCACGACCTCCGAATTACGCGTCCGGTGCTCTACCTCTGAGCTACGGCGACGGCTGTCAAATCTTGTGCTTTCGGGGGTATTTATGTTTACAAGTAACCTAACCTTGAGAGTGTTCATCAGCGCCGCCCACGTTCATAAGCGGCGGACGTGGAACGTCCTGAGTTACCGCAGGTGTGACGTAGAACGTCATCGAACGAAGAGGGTGGAAGCTGCGTGAGAACCCTCTTATGCTTCCTATGGCGTCAAGGCTGCCAGAACCGAGGCCCTCGCTAAGCAATTATGCAAACAAGGGAAGGGGAATGAGGGGCTCGTTATAAATATGACAGAAGCCAACAGCCACTGAAACCAAGGAGCACAGGGGACTTTTTTTAATGTATTCATTTAATTTTGTGGTGTTGATCAATTTAGAAAATTACTGAATATGTTATCGCCTAATGCTAATTGATTAGAAAAGCAGAAGAAAAAACAACCACATGCCGCCGGTGGGATCCGAACCCACGACCTCCGAATTACGCGTCCGGTGCTCTACCTCAGAGCTACGGCGATGGCTGTCAAATCTGCTTTCGGGGGTATTTATGTTTACAAGTAACCTAACCTTGAGAGTGTTCATCAGCGCCACCCACTTTCATAAGCGGCGGACGTGGAACGTCCTGAGTTACCGCTGGTGTGACGTAGAACGTCATCGAACGAAGAGGGTGGAAGCTGCGTGAGAACCCTCTTATGCTTCCTATGGCGTCAAGGCTGCCAGAACCGAGGCCCTCGCTAAGCAATTAAGCAAACAAGGGAAGGGGAATGAGGGGCTCGTTATATATATGACAGAAGCCAACAGCCACAGAAACCAAGGAGCACAGGGGACTTTTTTTTTAATGTATTCATTTAATTTTGTGGTGTTGATCAATTTAGAAAATTACTGAATATGTTATCGCCTAATGCTAATTGATTAGAAAAGCAAAAGAAAACAACCACATGCCGCCGGTGGGATCCGAACCCACGACCTCCGAATTACGCGTCCGGTGCTCTACCTCTGAGCTACGGCGACGGCTGTCAAATCTTCTGCTTTCGGGGGTATTTATGTTTACAAGTAACCTAACGTTCCACGTCCGCCGCTTATGAACGTGGGTGGCGCTGATGAACACTCTCAAGCGCCTCAAAACGTCCTCAGCTCCTGGCCCCGACACAGTGCACAAGGCGCTCCACAATCTCGATTCCACCTCCGTCAAAGCCCTAACCGACTACTTCAATGAATGCTGGATGCGCGGCGCCCTCCCACCTCAGTGGAAAGACGCCAAAGTAGTCTTTATTCCCAAATCCGGCAAACCCCTTCTCCCCGTTAACCTTCGGTCCATCTCCCTCACTTCGTGTGTAGGTGAGCTCATGGAGCATGTTCTCCACACCCGGCTCAGCCGATATCTGGAGAGTAAAAACCTCACGCCTTCGTGCATGTTTGGTTTCCGCCCATGCTTATCCACCCAGGACGTCTTCATACAACTCAAACACCACATCCTTGAATCTCCCGCGTGTGACACCAAGGCTATCCTCGGTGTCGACCTGAAAAAAGCTTGCGACACCGTTACCCACGCAGCCGTCCTAGAGGGCCTTCACGCCCTAGGCGTAGGTCCGGGGATGTAGAATTACGTCCGCGACTTCCTCTCTAAACGCGCAGCCGCACTCAACTTGGGCGATCAGCAGCTCCCCGGTGTCTCACTGGGAGCACGGGGAACACCTCTGGGTGCTGTGCTGTCTCCTATTCTCTTCAACATAGCCCTTCTCCAACTCCCTCACCAACTCGCCCAAGTTCCCGACATACATTTCAGTTTCTATGCTGACGACATCACTGTCTAGGCCAACCGAGGCAGTGATGGCGACATGGAACACAACCTCAACATCAACATCATCGATTGGTACGTTCGCGTGCGCGGCCTGCCTGCTCTTCTTGAAAATCGGAACTCTTTCATTACCGCCCCAGGCCGCACGACCCCGCCAACTCTCCCATATCACTTAAACAAGGGAATCATCCCATTCGCCTCGTCTCAAAGATTCGCATCCTGGGCCTTGTCCTTCACTCCCAAGGCGCGCACGGCGACACCATCCAAGCTCTCCGGACCCAAACTCAGCAAGTCACCCGTCTAATCCGACGAGTGGCGAACCGGCGCGCAGGTCTGCGAGAGCGGAACACTCTACGCCTCACCCAAGCCTACATCACGAGCCTCACGGCGTACTCTCTCTCCTACCTACCATTAAAGCAGAAGGAGCGAGACCGCATCAACACGCTCCTCAGGAGCTGCACAAAAGTCGCCCTCCGCCTACCCCCCAGCACCTCTACTGCCCGGCTCCTCAACCTCGGTACCCACAACACATTTGAGGAGCTGGCAGAAGCCACTCTAACAGCACAGCTGACTCGCCTGTCGGGTACCGCGGCAGGCCGCACTCTGCTCTGTCAGCTATGCATCGCCCCGATCATCCATCCTACCGAGGAGGCACCCTACCTCCAGACCTACGCTCCCATTTCATCATCCATCCCATCCCTAAGAACATGCACCTGGAGCACGGCGGATAACGCAGGGCAGCCCGCGCCAAAGCCCTGCACAAGCTTTACGGCGACAGTTCCGAGTTAGCCTATGTGGACGTGGCAGCGTACTCGTCGGGCTCTCGCATGGTCCTCGCCGTCGCTAACAATCAGGCCCGATTACTCGCATCAGGCTCCATCACCACAGACCCATCAGAAATTGCAGAGGAAACAGCCATTGCGCTCGCTCTCATCTCCACCTCTGCCACCAAAATTCTCTGCGACTCAAACTCCGCCCTGTCCAATTTCGCTAAAGGCTTGATATCCCGCACTGCGGCACGGCCTTTACGCTACTGGCACCCCCCCCCCCCCCCCGCCCTGTAACCCTTATCTGGACCCCCGCACATGCAGGCCTTCCGGGTAGCGAGAACGTCCACTCCCTCGCCCGAGGTCTCACTTTCCGGGCAGGAGTTGGACCCGCTCCGCAATCCCAGGAGCGTCTGCTTACCTTCAGAGACATCCTTGCCCACTACCGAGATACCCGGCGCGTCTTCGCACCACCGGCTCCCTCTCTAACCCTAACACAGGCCTCCCACTGGCTTCGACTCCAGACCCGTACTGCTCCTTACCTTATTCTTCTTCATGCCCGCAACCCAGATCAGTTCCTTTTCTCCTGTAAGCTCTGCAGGAAACCGGGAGACTATTCATATCCTGCTCACATGCCCCACCTTCCCGCACCCTCCATTCCCAACCACGGTGGAGTCATACTGGGAGACTCTCCTGGCCAGCTCCGCTGCTGCTACCAGCACCGGATAATTACCGACGCCTTGGAGCGGATAGCCCTCCAGGGACTGTCCTTTGCACTTTAAGGGCAACCCCCTAAGGGTTGCCTCGTGCCACGTAAGGGGAGGCAGGGTTTGCCCCCCTCTGCATTGCTTGGCAATAAATGTTTCAACCACCACCACCACCAGACACTGCCTGTATGGAGGCGGAGGAGGAGACGCGCGTGTAGTGAATACAGTGCTGTCTTAGAAGGTTGCTTTAGAGACATGTACTGTGGCGTGCATTTCTCTCTGGTGTACACCAAGATATGAGAGACAGTCATTTCCTTTCCTTAACATCACTCTTTACTTCATTTCATTTGCCTTAAGGCCCTTAAGGCGCGGTTCGGGTATGCACCGAGATATCAGAGAGACAAAACCGCCGCGTTTCGATGGAGGCGAAACGCAAGAGGCGCCCGTGTGCTGTGCGATGTCAGTGCACGTTAAAGATCCCCAGGTGGTCGAAATTATTCCGGAGACCTCCACTACGGCACCTCTTTCTCTCTTTCTTCTTTCACTCCCACCTTCCTCCCTTCCCTTACGGCGCGGTTCAGGTGTCCGCCGAGATATGTGAGACAGTTACTGCGCCATTTCCTTTCCTCAAAAACCAATTTACAATTTACAATCGTCGTTTCCTTTCCTTAAAACCAATGTTCTTTTCATTTCCCTTCCCTTCCCGGGTGTCCACCGAGATATGTTTTTTTCCTGGCGTTCTGTTTGTCTTTTATTATTTTTATTTGTGCCGCGTGTGACGTCACTCGGTTTCGCGCATGCGCAGCTGTGGCAAATCTTGGTTCCGACGGCTCACGCGAAGCGCGGCTATGGTGCGGGTAGTGAAGCTATTCGCAAGAGTCCTATCATATCAACCGTTTGCCGCAGAATGTTCTCGATGGTGACATACTAGATAAGTTAGTGCCTACTTCGCGGCAGGGATCAGAACCGGTTACCTAAAATCGGGAGAACCGGCGACCTATAATAGGGGCGGCGTATCATGCGTGGTTTGGGAGTCCCCGAAGACAGCTGAGGCTGTTACTGTGTCATTTCCTTTCCCCCAAAAATAACAATTTTCGATTTTTTATGAGGGCAAGGTCCCACATGTATTGCTATTTCAATAGCATGCATTTGGACTTAGTGTATATGAAATCTTTATTTGCCATCAAATACAGATGGGGGGATTGTAGAAAAAAAGCTGTCCTTGGACAGCTTGACGGGTCCACAATCCTTTATTTTGGCAGAGTGGCGGCATCACGTGACATATTCTTGATGTGCAAACATATACATACATTTTTAATATGATACAGACAGTACTCGTAAACGAAAACAACAGAAAGCAACAAAAAGAATAGAAAACAACAGCGGAACTCACTTCTACAAATCCAAACGAAAACAACAGCAAGGCTAGACAACATTACACAGAAACCAAATACATCTGCCGGAGGTCCTTGTAAGTTGCCGTGAAAAGGTCAAAACGGACAGAATTATAATAATTCAAGAGCGTTGGTATTGTGTACTTAAGGCACTGTTTCCCGTAACTTGAACGTGACATCGGTACTGACCAATCCTCGAAGTGTCTTGTAATGTAACTTGGAGTTCTGTCCTGTAATTGGGATAGGTTACGTATATTGTTGATATTCCTGTGGATTTCTTGTTTATACACATGGCTTAAGCGATATCTATATAGATTGTGAGCTGGAATTACACCAGAGTTGCTAAAGAAAGTTGAGGTGGAAGCAGTATAAGAAGCATTATATGTGTGTCGGAGATACTTTTTCTGTAACAGGTGGATGTGTTCTATATTAGTGGATGTTGTGTTTCCCCATACTAGTTGACAATAGTTCAAGTGTGACTGAAAGAGTGAGTGCTATACCGCAGGTCCCGAGCGATCTCGGCGCGCAGCTGAGCGCTCCTGTAGGCGCGGACGAGCTCTTCGCCACCGTTAAGGGCATGAACGCCGCCTCAGCTCCAGGCCCTGACGGCATTCCCATCAGCTTTTATGCTAGGTTTTGCACCGTCCTAGAGGATCACCTCCTCCAGATGGTGAACGCCTTCGTCAGGGACGGCGAGAGGCCGTAGTCTTTTCGAGAGAGCCGCGTAGTGCTCATCCTGAAGCCTGGCGGGTGTCGATCTGACCCGCAAGCGTGGCGCCCGATCACTCTGCTAAACGCAGACTACAAGATCGTGGCGTCACTGCTGGCTAAAAGGTTGAGTAAGGTTTTATCGGTGCTCGTAAGCCCTGCGCAGACCTGCAGCGTGCCTGGACGCTCGGTGTTCTCGTCTCTCGCACTAACGCGTGACTTGTTCACGTTCACCTCGAGAACAGGAATTCCGGGTCGTTTTGTCTCTCTCGATCAGGCTAAAGCCTTCGATCGGGTCGAGCACCGATACCTTTTTGGAGTTCTCGGGGCTTTCGGCTTTCCGCCGGAGTTCGTAGAGCGGTTGGAGCGGCTGTACTCCGATCTTACAGCTTGCTTGCTATTCAACGGGGCGTTGACCGCACGTTTCGGGATAGAGCGCGGTATTCGCCAGGGTTGTCCCCTGTCACCTATGCTCTTCGTGTTATGTTTAGACCCGCTCTTGCGTCGCATAGCAGAGTCTCCATCGATTCGCGGTTTCCCTTTGCCTGGCCAGGGCCAGGTGAAGGTGTCAGCGTACGCTGACGACGTGTCCTTGTTTCTGAGGGACGCGGACAGCTTCGTAGCGTTTGCACGGCTTTTTTCCAGTTACAGCGAGCTGTCCGGCGCCCTCCTCAACAGGGGCAAGAGCAAGGCTCTGCGTTTCGGGGCCTTCGCGTCGGACCTGCTGGGCGAGGTGGAGTGGGTCCCGGCTTGTAAGGTGCTAGGAGTTGTGTTCCTCTCCTCGCGGGAGGTAGCCCGCGACTCGTGGACCGAGTTGAGAGCGACCGCTGAGCGACGCCTGACAGTAGCAGCGCGTTTCTGCCTGTCGCTGTCGGAACGCGCGTTTATCAGGTCATCGGTGTGCGCGCCGCTCTATTATATAGCTCGCGTCGCTTGTCCGCCGCGCACCTTTACGCGCCGCTTGGCCACTCTCTGTGGCAGTTTTTTCTGGGCGGGAAAAACGGAGACCGTCGCTCGCGCGCTCCTCCGCCTTCCCACGCGCATGGGCGGGTTCAGCCTGCCCAACCTGCGCACAATGTGCAGCGTGCTTTCTGTTCGAGGCGTCCGCGACCTGGTCGACGCCACCGACTACCCGGGAAGAGGGCTCCTCGCCTACCTTCTCGGGACTTCGCGGCGGCTCTTTTTTGGTGAACTCATAGGTCCTTCAGCCGAACGGCAGCCGGCGTTCTTCCGGTATGTCTGTCGGACGGCCGAGTCTCTCACCGCCACCCTGCCCGAGGTCGACGTCTCTCAGACGCACGCCTCCCGCGTTTGCGAGCTCCTTGCCATCCAGGAGGCTACACCTGAACAGCTAGACCGGAGCAGGCGGGTACGGTGGCGAGACTTGACGTCGCACTGGGTACCACCAGACGTCCGCGACTTCGGCTGGCTGCGAGGCTGGAGAGTCCTCCCAACGGGGGTCCGCATCGCCGCGTGGGGCATCGCTCCTTCTTCTCGGTGTCCCCAGTGCGGTGCGACAGAGACCCTCGAACACGCGCTTTTTGAGTGCGTCGTAGCGCGCACTTTTTGGAGGCTGATGTCGCGCATGTTTTTTGTTAGCCTCGACTCGCACACCAGGCCGCGCGACGCATTTGTGCGGCTCTTGCTGTGTGTTGGGGCCTTTGTTTTGTGGCGCCAGAGAGGCGTCGCTTCCTTGCAGGGCCGGCCTCAACGCGCCATGTTCCCCATGCTGCAGAGGGTTCGGGCGCGCCTGTTTCAACAGGCGTGTTTAGATCATGTGACCCTCCCAGAAGACGAGTTCCTGCGGCGGTGGAGCACCCGCTTCATCGCCGCCAGCGGGGGCCGCGTGACGGTGCGGCTCCTGCCGTATTGAGTGTGTGGTGCGCGGTGTCGGTGCGCGTTCATCGTATTCAGTGAGCGTGCTTCCCGGCGATGCCTGGACATTATGGACCCTTTGAACATTTTCTGCTGTGAATGATTTTGTGTGAACGGCGGCAGCAGTCGCCGTCGTGTTCTTGTTTCATAGCTTTTTTGTACCGAGCGACACTAGTTGCTGCCTTGGTGTTTTTGTCTTTGTGAGGGACTATGGTCCCTTTGTATGAATAATCAGTCCAATAAACTTCTCTGCAAGCAAACGTTTGATGTGTGTGGGAAGGATATACCTTAAACGACCTATTACACCAGTTATTGACGCCCCACCCCTATCCTTTCTTAAGTAGCTCCCCTTTCCGTTCGCTCTTGCTGGCCTTTTATTCGCGCTAGCTGATGCTCAGGTGCTTTAGGTGTATATGGCAGATGCCTTCCATTTTTTTAAATAAATAGCTGCTAACAACAAAATCCACGGAGGCACTTTGTTGACCCAAGGTGCGGTGAGGCAAAAGCCTTAAGCGCGGTGTTGCTGCTTGTGTCACTGATGTGTTAAGATGTTAAGCTTCGCCTCTAAGAGTGAAATGCGACAGCGTGTTGCAACGCTGCCAGCGAGTCCATACAACGCCATCGCCCGTTCGATTCTACGCCTTGCTCTTCGGTAAATTGGTTTTTGAGGAAAGCAAATATATCTGTCTCGCATATCCCGGTGGACAACTGAACCTCGCCGTAACGGGAAGGGAGGAAGAAGGCAGTGAATGAAGACACCATATTCACTAGACGTGCCTTTGTTCATCCTAAACCATCGAGCTGGCATGGCGGAGTGGTTAGCGTGCTCGTCTCGCACTCTGGAGACCCTGGTTCGATTCCCCAACTCGACCAATTCCTACTCGATTTTATCTATTTGTCTGGCCTGACTAGAAAAGTTAATTAGGCTAATTGGGTGATTAAGCAGTTACTAAACTCATTCCACTTACTTGGAGCATCACTATACGATCCCTTGAATTGGTTGCATGGTTACTAGCCAAGGTACAATTGACCCCGTTTGAAATTCGCGCACTGTGACGTCATGACCGTTTCGACCAATTCAAAAGCGTGACATTTCTGTCGACAACTTCTGCTTACAACGATAAGGTATCAAAGGCTTCCGCCTTAAAGACCGGAAACTCGTCACGCCAAACGTGTAATGGTGCAATGATGTTCCCTCGACTCCCTGGCAGCGCTGCAAGAGGCTGTCGCTTTCCATTCTTAAAGGAAAGCTTAGGCGTCCTCCAAAATTTTGCCGCGGTGTAGCAAAATTTCTTCGGCCATAGCATCGAGGTTGACCGCGGAATGGACCTTCTTCCCTTCCCTTACGGCGCAGTTGAGGTGTCCATCTAGACATGTCAGACAGATACTGCGATTTCGTTTCCTCAAAACCAATTTTAAATTTTCATATTACGGTGAGTTGCACGCCTCTCAAAATTCAGTCGCTTCACAGGAACAGTTAAAAAGTAAAATATTCAGTATTAGTATAACAAGCCTCCTAGTTAGCATCCATTAGCTGCATCCATACCGCTTCAAGTTGATGCTTGCGCCGTGACATAACCTTCGAAGTGTTTTAAGGCAGAGTGGAGCTTTCGCTCTTTTTCTAAAAAGTCCTACGAAATTGCCATAAGCAAACAAGCCACCCAAAACTAAGAGCCGTGCGAAGTAATGCCCTTCCCGGGGAATCCCCCATGAGCCACTCGCAGAATACACGCTCTAGCTTCGGCTAGATTCCGTGAAGGGATAATGAAAAGAAGAAATAGCCGAAGGCGCCAGTTTTGATAACTGCCTGAAACAAAGTACAGCTTTCTTGTCAGACACACGGCAACGACCAAGCATTATACATGTAAAAAATACATTTGAGTAACCGCCGTAACCTATTTTGACATAATTCCGAACTACCACAGATCGAGCCGCTGCATCCGCTCTCAGCTATTGTATACTTTTACGGGCAGCGCTGAAACATGAAAAAGACTCGTACAATATCAAAAATAAATTTTAGCAAGATTTTCCGGGAAATGGCAATATGAATAATAAAGAGACATTACGCGATGCAAGAAAGATAAAATTGTTAACAAAATTTATAACAAACAAAGAAGTAATTTCTTAATGCATATTAAAAAATGCATTTTATTTCTGTCTTCCTTAATACTTGTCTCGGAGGGAATCCACGTCGAAAAATGTTTTTTGAGGGACAGAAAGCGCGCACATCTTCGGTGGAAAGCTGAGCCACGCCATAAGGGAAGGGATAAAGGAGGGAAGGAGAGAACGGAAGGAAGAGGCACGGTAGTGAAGGCAATAATCCTTCGCAGTTTTTGTATGTTACCGCACCTCCTCTACGGCACCTGTTTCATCCATTTATTGCGAAAGCAATCCCACGCTCATGAACCGGGCTTCCGTGCGAAGGCACTCCATCGAGCGAACGGCTCCCAGCCGGACGCCGTATGGGTGGACGCTGCCTGCACGGGTGATGAAGCGACTGCAGCTGTGGCGGCAGAGGAAGCCGCCATTGCACTTCCTATCACCCGCTCGGAAGCCCGGTGCATTTTAAGTGACTCGAAAACTGCGATTCTGAATTTTGCTCGAGGCCGAGTCCTTGTCCCTGCTTTTGGCATACTGGACTCGCCCGATGCACCCCCATCCCGCCAAATGGAGCTGATATGGGTGCCTGCGCACTCCGGGAATCCCGGAAACGAGGCCGCCAACCTTTTAGCCCGAGGTTCTTTAAACCGGATTCAGGTGGCCTCGGATCGGGGATTCACGAAGGAGCGCATGCACACAGAGAGAAAGAGAGAGAGAGAAAAAACTTTATTGCAACAGGAATTCGGGGCACGCCCCAGGGTCCCCGCACGACCCCACTCCACTCAAGTGTTTATGTTCCTGAGGTCCATAACACTGGCAGCCCGGCCGGTGGCGGTGGTCTGCACGGCCCGGTCCTCCGAGCGCAGCAGCGTCTCCCAGTCCTCCCGTGTCTTCAGGTTCTCTAGGTCCCGCGGGGGAGGGTCCGCCGGGCAGAGGGAAAGGATGTGGAGGGAAGAAGCGTAGAGTTCTGGGCATAGGGCGCATGCCGGTGAAGGGAAGGAGGGATGATAGTGGGCTAAGGTAAGGGGTGAGGGGAGAGTGTGTGTCTGTAATCTGCGCCAGAGTGTTGCGTGTCTGTTATCTAGGGAGGGGTGGAGCGGAGGGTAGAGCTGGCGTGACGCTCTGTATACCTGGGTCAGCTCCCTGAATGAGTGCATGCGCTCCTTCGTGAATCCCGCATCCGAGGCCACCTGAGCCCGGTTTAAAGAACCTCGGGCTAAAAGCTTGGCGGCCTCGTTTCCGGGATTCCCGGAGTGCGCAGGCACCCATATCAGCTCCACTTGGCGGGGCGGGGGTGCATCGGGCGAGTCCAGTATGCCAAAAGCAGGGACATAGATTCGGCCTCGAGCAAAATTTAGAATCGCAGTTTTTGAATCACTGAAAATGTACCGGGCTTCCGTGCGGGTGATTGCAGCGCATGCACACATTCTGCGAGCTAACGTAGTCCTACAGAGCCTAACGCCAGCTCTACCCTATGCCCCACTCCTCCCTAGATGACAAACAAGCAACACTCTGGTTCAGACTACAGACCAACTCTCTCCTGTCACCCCTTACCTTAGCCCACTATCATCCCTCCTTCCCCACTCCGGTATGCGCCGTATGCCCAGAACAGTGCGCCTCTTCCCTCCACATCCTTTCCCTCTGCCCGGCGGACCCTCCCGCGCTGGACCTAGAGAACCTCAAGACCTGGGAGGACTCGGAGGCCCTGCTGCGCTCGGAGTACCCGGCCGTGCAGACCATCGCCGCCGACCGGGCTGCCAGTGTTATGGACCTTAGGAACATAAACACTTGAGTGCAGTGGGGCCGTGCGGGGACCCTGGGGCGTGCCCCGAATTTCTCTTCAAATAAGGTTTTTCTCTCTCTCTCTCTCTCAAGAACTGCCTTTCGCGTAGCATGCTGCCGTTGGCAGTCGTCAGTACGTTTTGGTCGCAATGGCCGCAGCGTTCCTCTATCGGATGGGGACAGTTGGCCACCCGCTATCCGATGGTTCCACACCGGTAACAAGCAGGGATTGTGCGCTTGTGCTCCCACACTGGTGTGACCGTTGAGTTGTACTGGACAAAGCGCGTCACCTTCAGGCCAAGGATAGGCTTGCGGTTGGGGGGAATAGATGGGTTTGACTGACACACCCAAAGCATGTGGAAGGTGTCAGCCACCTCCCCATAGAACTGGCACGTGCCATCAAAGGATGTGTTGAAATGCCTAAGCTGCACCGAGCACAGTACAGTGTAAGTGACAATTTTGATGAGGAGGCGCGCGTCATTGCGATTCAGTCCGTTACAAAGGGCCGGGTAGCGCCGGTGCTCCTCCATGTAGTAATCGGTGATGTGTTTTGAATGCAAGGGCCAGATTGTCTGAGAGAGAGAGAGAAAAACTTTACTGTGAGAGGAATTCGGGGAACGCCCCAGGGTCCCCGCGCGACCCCACTGCACTCATGTGTTTATGTTCCTAAGGTCCATAACACTGGCAGCCCAGCTGGTGGCGACGGTCTGCACGGCCGGGTCCTCCGAGCACAGCAGGTTCTCCGAGTTATCCCAGGTCATAAGGTTCTCTGGGCCCGCGGGGGAGGGTCCGCCGGGCTGAGGGAAAGGATGTGGAGGGATGAAGCGAAAGGTTCTGGGCATACGGCGCATGCCGGAGTGGGGGAGGGATGATAGTGGGCTAGGGTAAGGGGTGAGAGGAGAGAGTGTGTCTGCAGTCTGCGCCAGAGTGTTGCTTGTTTGTTATCTAGGGAGGAGTGGGGCCGGGGGTATAGCTGTCGTGAGGCTCTGTAGACCTGCGTCAGCTCGCTGAACGAGTGCATGCGCTCCTTCGTGAATCCCCGATCCGAGGCTACCTGAGCCCGGTTTAGAGAACCTCTGGCTAAAAGGATGGCGGCCTCGTTTCCGGGATTCCCGGAGTGCGCGGGCACCCATATCAGCTCCACTTGGCGGGGCGGGAGGGGGGGGGGGTGCATCGGGCGAGCCCAGTATGCCAAAAGGAGGGACATGGACTCGGCCTCGAGCAAAATTTAGAATCGCAGTTTTAGAATCGCTTAAAATGTACCGGGCTTCCGTGCGGGTGATAGCAAGTGCAATGGCGGCTTCCTCTGCAGCCTCTGGGGAGGTGTCTGGAGGGAGAGGTAGTGTGAGGAGGGCGGATAAAGAGGAGTCCACCACAGCTGCTGTCGCTTCATCACCCGTGCAGGCAGCGACCACCCATACGGCGTCCGGCTCGGAGCCACACGCTCGATGGAGTGCCTTCGCACGGGCTCTGCAGCGCTACTCATGGTGGGACGGGTGCATATTCCTCGAGAGCGGCCTGATGAGGAGCTCCTGGTGAAGGGGTCGTGGGATGCCAAGGAGGTTTGGGTCGTTGGACGGCATTTTGATTCCGAGGGAGTCCAGAATATACTGACCTGTGGAGGTTCGTGTGAGCCTGATGTATTGGGTCTGTCGGTGGGCCTCCACCAGTTCCCCGATCGTGCTGTGGAGGTTCAGGCCTAGTAATCAGTCTGTGGGTGTGTTGAGGGGCAGATGAAGTGCTACCTTGAATGCCTTGCGAATCAAAGCATCCAAAGCGTTTATGTCTTGTTTAGATAGTTCTAAGTATGGGGTAGTGTACAGCACACGACTGAGGACAAAGTTATGAATGAGGCGACATAGGTCGCGCTCTCTTGCATACCTCTATGACGTCCCGAAACCCTGCTGATCAGGTGCAATATCGCGCCTCAACCTGCTTGAGTATCTTGAGGGTGCTGTTGTTTCTGCCATCGTTCTGGATGTGCAGGCCCATTACACTGAGGGTGCCAACCTCAGGTACCGGGTCACCATTCAGTTCAATGGCAATGGGGGAGCGTGGGCAGTGGTCTTTCTTAGGCCGGATGAGAAAGAGTGGTGGTGGTGGTGAAAACATTTATTTCGAATGAACTGGAGGTATGTTTGGATCAGCCCGTAAGGGACCGATCCTTACAAACACTAGGTGGAGGTCCCTAGTATGGGACCCCAGTGGCGGTTGCCGCCGCCCGGGCGCGCCCGACTAAGGCTTGTTGGGCCTGTAAGTCGTGGCAGCCGAGCAGGGTCGCCTCCCAGTCCTCCCGGGTTGGGTTGGGGATGGGGGGAATAGCGATTTTAATCCGGTCTATACATTCAAAGATATTACAACATATTATCAAAATTGTCATCGCCTTTACCCTAGCCCATGTAAAGGCCTGAAGAAGGCGGATGAGCGGCTCCTTCTCCGCCTTCTCACCAATACTTTGCTGTGCCCGGCAGCGCTAAAACATTTTGACCCCTCCTTTAGCGGCAGCTGCCCACACTGTAGTGCAGTGTCTTCTGACACCTATCACATGGTGTGGGCCTGCCCCTCCAACCCCGCTATTCCCCCCATCCCCAACCCAACCCGGGAGGACTGAGAAAGAGTACGGACTTCTCTGGGGAGCAATACAGTCCGATGGTCCGTGCGTAATTTTGTGTGAGTGTGGCTGCTTCCTGTTAGGTGTTTTATATGCCGCCGTCACTGCCGTGGGTGGTCCACTGGGCATATCGTCGGCATAAAGTGTGTGCTTCGGGTGGGGAATAGTTGCCAATTTTCGGGCGAGGGGGGTGAGGGTAATATTAAAAAAAGGGGGAGAAGACGGACCCTTGAGGGGCGCCGATGCTCTCAGGCGTGTACGAGGGGGAAGACAGAGGGCCGAAGTGTATCTCAGCCGAGCGGTCAGAGAAGAATGCTTGAATGAAGGCGTATGTGCGCACACCCACATTCAATGGGGATAGAGCAGTCATGATCGCCTGATGTTCAATGCGATCAAAAGCTTTGGAGCGATCCAAAGCTGAGACTGCCTAGGTGTGACCTGGAAGAAGCGGGTCGAAAATGTCGTGTGTCAGTTGCAGCATGGCGTCCTGTGCCTATAGCTGGGGGCGAAATCCCATCATGCTATGCGGGTAAAGATTGTTGTCCGCCATGTGACTTGTGAGTCTCGCTAACACAACATGCTCGAGGAGCTTCCCGAGGCATGAGGTTAGCGAAATCGGGCAAAGGTTGTGGAGTGTAAGTGGTTTGTTGGGTTTAGGCATGAATATCACCTTCGCGTGGCGCCAGGACTGCGGAACCTTACCCTCCCTCCAGCACTGGTTGAAGTATTTCGTAATGTAGGTGATCGATTGGTCATCCAGATTATGGAGCATGGAGTTTGTGATTTGGTCTGCACCAGGTGCGGAGTTGGCGGGGAGAATCAGGAGGGCCGCGCTGACTTCCGTCTCCGTGATGTCGGTGTCGAGTGTGGGATTTACTTGTCCTGTATAGTAGGGCAGTGGTGTGAGGGCACCTGGAGCGGTGTACATGGTTCGAAGTGTGTCTATGAGGGTGTCGGGATCGTCAGTGCGTTCATGTGCGAGGCGTGTCACGTGGTGCTGTGTTGCTGGTTTGGAGCGTGCGGGGTCAATGAGGTGTCGGAGGAGTTACCACGCGCGTTTGCTGGGCAGGTTTTCGGCGATGCCGTCACATATCTGTCCCCAGTTAGATCGGGAGAGCTCCTGAGAGTGTTGTTGGATTCCTGTCTGCAGCGCGGCCTGCCGCTTTCTAAGCGTTCTGTTCAATTTGTTGCCCTTCCAGCGTTCCAGGAGGCTGCGATAAGCCTCCCGGAGGTGGGTTTGGCGTGTGTCGAGGGTAGGGGTTTCGGTTGTAGTTTCTATGTGTCGGGTGTTGTGGCGAACGTCATGTTTGAGTGACTCCACCCATGCGTCGATGTCTGCGATGGGTGTGTCTGGGAGGGCGGTGCGTGCTGCGCGAAAGGCATCCCAGTTAATTAGTTTGTGTATTGTATTTGCGTAACGGATTGGTTTGTACGGGACGGTGATTTGTATAATATAACGATCACTCCCCAGTGTATGTTGTGTTCTGTTCCAGGTAGCGCCGCGGATGCAGCGGCTCAGCGTCAGGTACGGACTTGTGTCCATGCTGACACTGTTGCCGACCCGCTTAGGCATCTGCAATGTGCTGTGCACAGTGAGTTGGAGGTTCTGCAGGAGCAGCCAGAGCCTGCGACCTCGATGTGTCGTAGTTGTGTATTCCCAGTCAGTATGGTGACTGTTGAAGTCCCCACCGTTGAGTAGGGGATGTTTCCCTGCTAGATGCAGTAGCTTTCGCATAAGTGATTCTAGTGGGGCCATCGGCTGGCGCGGCGGGTGGTATATGTTTGCTATAAATATAGAAAGAAGTGAATGTGTGTGATGTACAAGTTCTGTGATCACGCAGGGCGTCTCAGACGTGATGTGATGAGATTTGTAGGTAAGGCTGCGTTCTATGAGTGTGGACGCCCTGGGTGTGTTAGTGGTATCTGAGTGTGTAGATGTGTAGTTGGGGAGCGTTGCCCGGTGTGCGGTCTCCTGTAGAAGTAGTAGAAGTGTAGAACTTGTCCTGTAGAAGGAGAAGTTGCGGAGGAGCGCGCCTGGCCCGGGAGCCGCGGCAGTTCCCAATTAAAACTACCCTCCTCAATCCCCCCACTATCCAATATGGCGGGAAGGAGCACTAATTGTCTCCCCATTTTAACCAGTTAGGGATCTTTAACGTGCACTGACATCGCACAGCACACGGCCGCTGTAAGGCCGCCACTCATTTCTAGCTGCGACCCTCTGCAGGGCACGTTTACACGCGGCAGCGGCTTTCTATTGTAAACGAGAGCTCCCAAGTTGATCATGGTTTTTTGACACACCGCCCCCATGTTCACAGGACCCCTTGCGCCGTAGGCTATCGTCGGGCAGGGACCTGATATGACACAGCTAAACGCACTACCGCGGGGCCTAACGGCGGCGTCTTTGACGGAAGGTATTTAGCTGCGCCGGTTAAGGCAATCTCAGCGTTTTAAGCATGAAATTCTTTTAGCTCCCGTTGTCGGCAGTGCGGTGACGTCACGCCGACACCGAGAGCCAACATCCGGGTCCTGAATTCCACTCATCCGGACACTGTAACGAGAACATCCCGGCACCGTACGAAATTTAGGGACACTCTCTATGCCCTCCTACAGGACCGGCATACAAGCGCCTTTCCTCAAAAAGCCTTGCGTTCAAAGGGCAAGGTATCGCGCCGGACGGGTGGTGGCGTTCCTCCCTTCCTGTACGGTGTGGTTCGGGTGTCCACCGAGATGACAGAGAATTACTGCGTAATTTCCTGTCTTCAAAAAGCGTCGCGTTCAAAGGGCAAGGCATCGCTCTGAACGGGTTGTGGCGGTCCGCCGAACGGGTCGTGGATTTCCACCCTTCCTTTACGGTGCGTTTCGGGTGTCCACCGAGATCACAGAGAATTACTGCGCCATTTCCTTTCCTCAAAAAGTATTGCGTTCAAAGGGCGAGGCAAAGCGCCGAACGGGTGGTGGCGTTCCGTGGACTGCCTGGCAGCGCTACAACACGTTGTCGCATTCCACTCCTAAAGGCGAAGCTTAAGCGTCATTAATTAGCTCTTAATTAGTATTTACTAATTAATCAAGAATTAGTCACTAATTAGTAGTTTGTCATTACTTCGTCATCAATTGTGTGGATGTAATTCAGTGGTGACGTCATTAGTGTCACATAGGCAAAGTGGTACAAATAACCGAGAAATGAAAACGATTAAAAAGACGAAAGGCATGCAGAAACCGGATACACCTGACGAGGCAGAGCCGTAGAGATTCCCCAGACACTGACAGGAAACGATTGCGTCCACATGGACCAGTGCACAGTTCTTGTGGTGTGGTGTGTTGAACACTAGACGCATTTCAAGATTTTCACTAGTACCATGGATGGAAAACTTTATTACCCAAGCGAGTTTGGACCGTGCAAGGTCTCAGGGCCACCGCACAGCCCTCACATTATGCGCATGTGTCCAGGGGAGGACCGCCAGGGGACGTCGAGGAGTCGGACGCGTTCACGTCGGCTCCGCGAAATCAGTGATTTCATGGCGGATTTTTTCCTACGCTGACCGTAAATGTCTTTGAAACCTGTTTCCTAAGGTGCAAGCAACCCGAGGATACCACATTTGTGCCTGTAAGTGCATCTTTTAAGACTGTATCGTCATTCCAAATTCACCAGCGCTACACGCCACGATAGGCCTACTTCGACCGGGAAGGCGGCGACCGCCGAGCTCCCGCCATCGCCGACCACGCCCGGCTCCACGATGACGACGGAAGTGACGGTGGTGGGAACCGAAATCGACCCCAAAGAAAAAGAAAAAGAGGAATGGATTATGAGACTGAAGAAGCGAGCGGAAAAATTGGAGAACGACGAACGCCACCTAGGACGCCAACATGGAGCCAGAGACGCGGCAGTAGCGAACGCCGCCACTGTTGCGACGACCGACGGCAGCGACACGAGAGCCTACAGAGAGGCGGGACGGAAACTCGCTGAACGTTCAATAGCCTCAGACCTCCCGAGACTTCCAGCGACCGGATGGAAAGTAGTCCTGCGTTCCAAAGAAAGACTTACAATGCTGAAGAGCACCACCGAGATGAGAATTGCGGCGGCCATCAGGGAGAAAGCCGGAATCAAGGACGAGGGGGCACTGAAGGACAGACTAGCTATAAACGCCAAGCAAGGAACGATTACCTACCACTCGCCTAGCTACGAAAACGCGAGGAAGGTGGAGAAAATTGAAACTGTCAAGATCGGAGACAAGGAACGCGGTGTGACCACCTACATGAACGCACCAGAGAGTTGCGGCAGGGGAGTCATCCATAGAATCGATGAGGAATACACACACAAGTATGTACTAGACGGACTGAACATTAACGGATTCAACCCTCTAGCCATAGATGCACGAAGAATGGGGAAGACCAAATCTTTCCTAATCACCTTCGAAGAGAAAGTACCACGCAGAGTAGTCTTGAGCGGAATCACTTTCAAGTGCTTTCTATACAAGAAACGCTATGAGGTCTGTTACAAGTGCAGAGGACTTGGCCACCGCTCGGACGTCTGAGGTAACCAAGTGCCGCGGCTGTGGCATGACATCGCCCCCTGAGGGGCACCAATGTACACCGCAGTGCCAACTATGCGGCAAAGAACACTACACCGGGGACAAGAGGTGCAGAAATCTCTTTCGCACCCCTTATATTGTCAAGAAACGCCAATGGGAAGCCAAACAGGAGGCTGAAGAAGCGAAGCAAGAAGACCGAAGGAACAGCTGTTCCCGTAATAGATCCGGCAGCAGAACGAGGTTTTGGTCAGAGTCCTTCCCCCGGCTACAAAGCGGACAGCAACAACCACGCAAGGAGCAAGCTGCAAAGGTGAGCTGGCCAGCTAAAGTTTCCCAGGACTCCGAGACAGTTAAAGAATTAAAAGAACTTATTAAACAGCAGGCAGATCAGATTAAGACTTTAACTGATTATATTAAGAAGCAAGAAGAGCGGATCAAAATGCTAGAAACAACAGCTAAACAACCCGAGGACAAAAAACCGCAACACGAAAAGGCAATGGCGCCTATGCAAGTGGAGCAGGATAAAGAGGTAGAGACAGCGAAGGTTGAAAAACCCCCTTCAAAAAAGAAACGTACCATAGAGTCGGGTCTTGAGACCAAATTCGAACAACTAAACTACAAACAACAACAGGACATGAAACTACTGAACGGAACACTAATGGAATTCATGAAACAAGTTACAGAAACGATCAGAGTAGAATTTGCAAAGCGAGACGCTCTTCTCACGGCGGATTTTGAGAGAAGGGACCAATGGATATACGCGGGATTCCAAGCAACCAAAAATGCCTTGGCCAAAGAACAATAATACTATCTGGCAGTGGAACTGTAGGGGCTTTCTGCGTAAACGGGCCGTTTTACAATCGTTCCTTGCAAACGGAGACAAACCCGAAATTATAGCTTTACAAGAGTGCGGGAAAAACGCGAAGCTGCCCGGTTACAAATCGTACCCGGCCCGAGGGGACAATACGCAGGTTGCCACCCTTGTCAAACGCAACGTTACCGCGCTGCAGCACGAGACAGGACACGTCCAATTAGATCACACTCTAATCGAAATGATACCGCGTAAGCGGAGAGAGAAAAGCCTATTCGTCTTAAACGTATACAGCTCTCCGAAACAGAGAAAGGATTGCGGCTTCGACAGGCTATTCGCAAAAACGAAACAGATAGCGGGCAAAAACCCTATCGTCATTGTCGGGGTCTTTAACGCTCATCAACCCGCATGGGGATACAAATATACGCAAATCAAGGGCAGAGAACTCACGACAGCATTCTCCACAATGAGCTCATCTTGATCACTGACCCCACCAAACCAACAAGAAAGGGCAATAGCGTGAGTAGGGACACTACACCTGAACCGGAGGCCAAATCACGGCAAGGTGGTGTAAGACGGGGGAGGACCTAGGAAGCGACCACAAAATTATTGAGATCGTGGTAGAAGACGGACCGCCCACACCGAAACCCAAAAAGGTCGCAGGGGTAAAATGGGATCTATTCAGGGCGAACGTTCATACCCGGGACACAATCAGGGACATAGAATCTTGGGGCACAGACATTCTCGCGGCAGTTAAAGAAGCCACCGAAGAGGTGGAAGCAGACGAAACGCAAGAAGAGGTGGACAGGCGTATGATAGGCCTGTGGCGCAAGAAAAGGGAGCTAGAAGAAAACCTTGCTCAAAACAAGGGGAACAGAAACATACGTAAGCTCCTAGCCAAACAGAATAGAGATATCGAGGAGCACGCGCTGAACTTAACCAGACAAAACTGGGGAAGTATCTGCGAGCAGACGGACCGCAGAATCAGCAAAGCCAACACGTGGAAAATGCTCAGACATCTCTTAGACCCGGACAAGACAAAGTATGAGGCACGACAACAACTACAGAGACTCGTATATAAATACGAAGGCAGTAGCGATCAACTAATCTCTGAAGTGAGGGACAGGTACTTGAGGTGCACACCACCCACACCCCTCCCCGAGTACAAGGGCGCAGAGAATCCTCTTCTAGATGGGCCCATCACCATCATAGAGGTTAGGGCGGAGTTGAACATACTCGGAACTAAAACTGCGGCAGGTCCAGACAGAATCAGCAATCGCATGCTGAGGAATTAGGATGATGCATCAATTAGAAACCTAACAGCGTACATGCAGGAATGTTGGGACAAGGGCCGAATCCCACTTTCGTGGAAAGACGCCAACCTAGTCCTTATTTCAAAACCAGGTAAGAAACTAAGCCTCGAAAACCTGATGCCCATTT
This sequence comes from Amblyomma mixtum, assembly GCF_055824585.1. Lineage (NCBI taxonomy): Eukaryota > Metazoa > Arthropoda > Arachnida > Ixodida > Ixodidae > Amblyomma > Amblyomma mixtum. Next base: position 108,071,412 of record NC_143019.1, on the reverse strand, counting down.
CGCTTACCTCATGTGTAGGTAAGCTAATGGAGTACGTTATTCAAACGAGGCTAAACAGATTCCAAGAAGAACAAAAACTTTACCCCGACACGATGATCGGATTCAGGACACATCTTTCTCCATGCGATGTTATGCTTCAACTTAACTTAAAGAACAAGCGCTAGACAACGAAACAGCTGATACCTGAGTAATAGTCGGCCTTGACGTGGCCAAAGCTTTTGACAACGTTGACCACGCAGCCATACTAGAACGCTTAGAAACTCTAAATGTAGGGGTAAGGTATACAACTACGTGAAAGACTTTCAAACAGAACAGTTACTATCAGCCAAGGAGGGAAGGAAGAGAAAGGCATAAGGCTGGGCAACAAAGGCACTCCCCAAGGCTCGGTCCTACCACCAACACTCTTCAACATTGCAATGATTGCCTTACCAGAGAAATTGGCGTGTATAGAAGGACTCAACCACACAATATACGTGGACAACCTCAACCTCTGGGTTACCAGAGGCAGTGACGCGCACATCGAAGGTACCCTCCAAAGAGCGATCAAGGAAATTGAGTCGTACCTAAAACAAGTAGGACTCAAATGTTCTGTCGAGGAATCGGAAGCGCTCTTCCTTGGCCCACAAAATAGACAAAAAAAGCTCCATCAACATGGGATAACGCTAACGGTAAACGGGGACAAAATACCCTCAATGGAGATGATTAGAGTACTGGGTCTTAGGATACAGACAAACGGTAAGAACACCAAAACGATGCGAAAACTCGAATCGAGTGTAAGCCAGACGTGTAGGCTACTCAAAAGAATAGCAAATAAACACGCGGGAATGAAGGAGACGAACCTCTTAAGACTAGTTCAATCATTTGTAAACAGCAGAATCGCATACGCGGCACCATACCTACGGCTAGCCAAAGCAGAAAAAAACAAGACTGAAATCCTAATTAGGAAAGGCGTCAAAACTGCTCTGGGCTTCCCCCCGTACACATGCACCCAGAAAATTCTGAACATGGGGATTTCAAACACACTAAGCGAGCTCATTGAGGCTACCAGAGTAGCGCAACAGCAGCGACTCCTACGCAGCCATTCGGGGCTAAAAATACTAGAAAAGCTAGGCTTCGAACCTCGAGCACGGCTCAAACACACGGAGAATATCCCAACAGACATAAGGAACAAAATCAGAATCCCTCCACTCTCAAGGAAAATGCATCCGGTACACCATGAGGGTAGGCGAAAGGACAGAGCGAAGGCTCTGCAGAAAGAATTAGTCAATAGACAGGACGTGGTTTACACGGACGCGGCGGAATATGAAGGCAGAACGGGTTTCGTAGCCCTAGCGACCAGGGAGGGCGGAGACCGAGTCTCGTGCTGCAGCACCCAACAGACAGATGCAACAGCGGCTGAGGCGGTAGCCATTGCGCTGGCTTTAACTCAAGGGAATGTCAGGGTGATTATAACAGATTCCAAATCGGCTGTCCGCAACTACAACGCAGGCAGGGTATCTGTCGAAGCAGTCAAAATTCTGACTGCCGGCCCGACACGGGCAGAACTAATAACCTTGTTTGGACTCCGGCCCACTAGGGCCTCCGGGGAAACGAGACAGCGCACGCATTGGCCCGAGGACTCACACACCGGGACCCCAATGCGGTCTCGTCGAGCAGAAAGCCCCTTCAGAGGGACGAGGAGCTGAACACGTACAAGATATTCTTAGCCATTACAGGTTAGGAAGACAGACACTACCTGGAGGATGCAAGGGCCTCAGCAAAAAGGAAGAGGTCATATGGAGAAAGTTACAGGCGGGAGTTTTTCCGAACCCACTCGCACTAAGCAGATGGCATCCGGAAATCCAAGACTCTAGGTGTAAACAGTGTAATGAAATAACAGACATGATCCACATGGTGTGGACATGCCCTAGCCACAACGAACCAGACAGGAATATAGAGTCCTGGGAGGCTTTAATGGCCAGCCAGAAAGAAGAAGAACAAAAAGAAGTCATCCGTCTGGCACTGGACACCGCTGAATCCCAAGGGATCCCAGCCTGCTGAAAGGGGAGGAAGTGGACTGCGGTCAAGACTCGTCTTTTTCGCCCTCTGATTCCTTGACGGGTGCAAATAAAGTTATTTCATCATCATCATGTGCCCAGGCCACGTAGGGCGATGGCACTGGCACCCCGGTTCGCACAGCGAAGTTGCGTGTCCGGGTCCTGCGACGCAAGGAGAGCCTCCCATTCCTCCCATGTACCGATGGCGGGCTGTCCCTGCGGGGGAGATCGGCAGGGCAGCCGAAGAGGATGTGGTCCAGGGTGGCTATGCACGTAAACATTTCATGCTTACTCTACTCTTGTTTACAGGAGAGGCAGAGATTTTGAGGAAAGGAAATTCTGTCATCGCGATGGACACCCGAACAGCACTGTACAGAAAGGGAGGAACACCACCACCCCTTCGGTGCGATGCCTTGCCCTCTGAACGCAACGCTTTTATGCGTAGCATATTGCAATCACTCAGTTCAGCCCTTGGGTGCGGCTGGGCAGCCACCAAACCACGTGACGTGACGTCACCACGTCACATCACCACGTGACGTGGTGACGTCACGAGATCACGTAAAAAAGAAAAGAAAAGAAAAAGGGAAAACAGAAAAAAAAAGAAAAAAAAGGGACGGCTGAGCGTGGTGGCGGTTGCCAGCGCCCCGTTTCAAAGGGGGCGCTCCTATCCATGCATATGTCACGGAGGAAAAGCTGGTGAGAAAATGAGTGCCGCCAAGCAATACCTCGCGCAAAAAGACCGCGCAATATGCAACGCATTCTTGGCTTAAAGGGGTCGAAATGTTTGCCGAAAAGTTTGAACGACGTGTAGGTAGGTAGGTAGGTAGGTAGTAGGTTTATTTGGCCATATTATATACAATATGCCCTCGAGGTGAGGCTAAAGGAGGTAGACCAAGCATGCCTCCTGACAAGGCCTACACCCCGATCACACATCATGGAAACGGGGGCCGAATGGACATGAGATAAAAAAACAATGAGCAAACATGATCAAAATAGAAAATAGTTAATGATAGACAATAATAAATATCAATTAACAATAAACAAAACATTTCATAATATGCACATTTAAAAAAAAAGCAGAACACAAACACACACTAAAAAAAAACAACTAAGTATACAGAATTAGCTGAAATTTAACCGGGCGAGAAAAGAATCGTCAGTTTTTTCTTGAATACAGACACACTATAACTTTCTAAAGCAATCTGAATAAGAGACTGGTAGGTATTACACAATGTTATAATTTGATAATCGGTTGTTTGTTTACCATAATTTGTTCTGGGTCTTGCAGTAGATAGGGCAACGGAACGTAGACCATACGCAACGTTTCTTGAATTATAAGTGTTAGAAAAAGAGCTAAAGTCATGCTTGACTTTATAAAAAATATGAAGAGCCAAACTAAAATTGTATGAATGAAAGAAATTGCGAACATGAAATGTTTCGAAAAGATTTGTTTCAACAGATGAACTTGAACTTAATAAACGTAGAGCTCTTTTCTGGAGAGAAAGCAATTTGTATGAATCAGTTTTGTTGCATGTACCCCACACTAGGTTGCAATACACCAGGTGAGAATGAACAAGGGCAAAATATAGCTGTTTTTTAACTTGTAGTGGGAGGAGATGTCTAACACGATAAATAACATAAATAGATCTGGCCATTTTTAGTCTAATGTAGTTTATATGATCAGTCCAACCCAAATCGCTACGAAAAAACACACCAAGGAACCGGCAACTATGAACTTGCTCGATGTTAAAGTCATTAAAAAATAGTTTGATGTGATGATCTAATGGTTTGTTTTTTGGATGGAAGAGCATAAACTTTGTTTTGTTTACGTTTAATTGAAGTTGATTAACATAGAGCCAAACCGCAACTCCTCAAGAATTCTGACCCTTCATTCAATTGTATACCTTGGTTCGTTTCATCGTTGGGGTTGATTGAAAAGCGAAAAAAACTAAATTGCGGTTTCCCACCGCGCGTCCCCCTCAACTCACAGCAAACGTCATTTTAAGAAGCCACTCAGAGGCTTCTGTCATCAACACAACATGGCGGCTTAGCGAGGCCTGTTTAGCCATAGTTGACCGAGGTTACAGCACGCATATTGACTCAAATGTGGCACCGTCGTCTGCTGAGAATGGAGTCTGCTAGCTGTCAAGCTGACACATGTGCGAAAACTTGGTCGGTGCGCCGCACCGGTCGCCGCTTGCAAACTGCCGCCTACTGCAAGCAGGGACACAGAGCGGCAAGCATCTTTGCGCCGCTAAACTCATGCCCGGCCCACATCCGGTGTAACACTTCGCCACCGCACACCAGCGCCTGCGCGCTGCTTGGCTGCTGAAGTTCGCACCAGAAAAGACAAAACAGCGATGTTATCAGAAAGACTGCCGGCTGTACTCGGGCGGCGACAAAGCATGCCTGCCCACGTAGCGCGCTTTCGGCAACGGCGCTGGACGCGGGCGCGCCGGGCGACGAACTGCACTGCTCTCTGGCTGTCCTGGTCGTCGCTAGGCCTGTTTTGCATCGAAGCCGCAGAGGACAGCGCTTCGGAAGTAGCCTGGGTTATCATAAAATGCCTGCTTTTGGCATCGCTTTACTGTCAACAGCATCGTCTCACAACAAAAAATATGGTCATTGTTGCGGTGCGCTCGGCAGCGGAGCTATAAAGCGGACGCCAGGCGCGCAAGCCGGACCGCAACGGCCGGGCAGCGGCAGCTGAGCGGCGGTTGTGGCAAGAAATTTGCTCGTATTACAGTTGCTGCTTCTACCAGCAACTCGGAATTGTTCAGCGATCCTCAAACATGATCTATTTTCCACACTTCTTGCTCCCACAGTTTATTATTTACGTGAAGAAAAATCTTTAGCTCATTTTTATGACGCCAGCGGACGGGATCCAGGTTTTCCGGCCGACCTGCAGGCTCGCTGTATTTCACATTCGCACCAGAAAAGACAAAACAGCCATGCTATCACAAAGGCTGCCTGTTATATTAGAGCAGTGGCAGCATGCCTAGCTATCGGCAACGACGTCGCCTGCGGACGCGCCGGGCGATGAACTGCGAGGCTTGCCGGCGGCCCTGGTCGTCGCTAAGCCTACTTGGTTTTGCATCGATACTATCGATACCGCAGCTGAGGGAGCTTCGGAACTGGTCAGCGCTGTAAAAGGTACTACTCTCGTCACCCCTTTAACAGCGAACCTGTCCCATAATAAAATAAAGATATGCTCGATTTCCGCGACGCCAGCGGAGCTAGCAAATGCCAACTATGCGAGCGGCGACCAGGCAGTAAATAAAGCGGTCATGGGATGAAATTTGCTTGTATCGCCGAATTAAATACTGCCAGCAACTCGGCATCAGCCTACGATCCTCAAAAATGATTCATTTTTGGCATTCATCTATTCCAGTGCTTGTTATGAGCGTGAACAAATAATACTAGCGTGTTTTTCCGACGCCGGCGGCCGGCATCCAGGCTGACAGGCCGGCCCCGAGAAACGCGCCCCCACGTCATTATGACGCTGGCGCTCCGCGCGCTCGCATGCTGCCCCTTGTCAAAGCGACGCGCCGCGTGTGACCTGTCATTGACATCGGTTGGGCGCAGGCGGCGAGCTGCTGTCTGTCGTTGTTACGCCGCTCGCAACGGCGCGTCGCGCGCCCGGCAAGTAGAAGTCATGCCGAGAGCCCGCGACACCTCTGCCTGCGGGAGCCCCGACCGTGAACCTCCGAACCCGGTCGTGGATTCGAGTCTTCATCTCTATCGCAAGGGGTGGGTTGACTCGCAACCCCATCTTCAAATTATGCCTTACCCTCTTCACGCTTCTGTAATATATTTTTCTGCAGCAAAGAACAGAAGCGCGGAGCCGATGCGCGCCGCGATAACTGACTCGTTCGTATCGAGTTCATGTAAACAGAGAGTCGTCGAAATGGGCTGGCCTTGCTCAGCTCGATTATCTGACTCAAACCACCGGTGTCAAGGAACACCACCTAGATAGGTTCACGGAAGCAAGGCTATGTCGAGCCGCTGGTACTGAAGCCAAGGAGGATGGAGAAGCAGAACCGAAACCGAAACTGGTCCCAGGTCAGTGATTGATGTATGACCACGCACTGCAGTTTAACACAGTGCAATTACGCGTGCAAATGATTGGAAAACCTTGTTTCACTTTCAGAATTTCTGATAAAACTATTATTTTAGGGCAAACGAAAGTTGAAGATATCTGTACGTTTCTGAAGATCTTAAAATGACGTAGTCGAGTAGTGCGTGTGCCAGCCGACGGCGGCGCATGGTCGTTTCATGAGCACAAAAAGGCAGCGATTTCGAACGGGCTTTATTAAATGCAGACTCAATATTGAGTCGAAATATTTCGGAATCAGCATGTTTTATGTTTATGGAAGCAGTAAAAATTAAAACCGGGCAGCTTCATTTTCTTTTCACAACCCCTTTAACCAAGCTAAGCCTGGGCATTTTTTTTTTTGGTTTTGACGAATGGAAAGCCCGCATCCTGGTACATAAAGCATACACGCGATGATGGTCGATCTTATTATTGCGAAGCAATGCTACTTTCGCTTCCACCTCAGCCCGTGCCGTCCCGGGGCCGCATAGCCACGCTTGACCTTTCGCGTGACCTCGCTGCGTGGCGTCATACCATGAAATGTTTATGCAAAAGGCGTACTGGCGCTAAAAAACGAAGACAACACACACAACAGGACAGGACTGGCGTCATAAGGAAAGGTGGGATGAAAGCATGAGAGGCGGTGGGGTGAAATAAAGCAGCCTGGCGGCAATTACAGACAGGCTGCTTTATTTCACCCCACCGCCTCTCATGCTTTCATCCCACCTTTCCTTCTGATTGTAACACCTGTGGCGTGCCCAAATCCACACTTTTCCATTAACTTTGGGAATGTCCTTCCCCAAAGGCAGTACCCCCCCATCCCCAATCCCACTCATTTTTCCTGGGAGGCTGCTTTAGGGACCGCTCAGCCCGCCGGCCAGAAATGGCTAGTGGATCGGGCTTTACGCGAAGCACTAGCCCGTGGACTCCTGGACTAGTAGGGGACCACCCTGGAAGATTTTTTTTTGTGTGTGTAATAAAGTTCTTTCCATCCATCCATCCATCCATCTGTGTAAAAACGGGGCCCCATCTCACACCGTCGCCTTGCGCGGCGCATAGTCACGGCCGTGGCCTGACTCCCGCTCCTTTCACCAGGGGCGCTGCGCGCTATGTGACGTCATACCATCTGCTTAAAAACGAGGCCCCATCTCACACCGTTGCCTTGCGCGGCGCATAGCCACGGCCGCGGCCTGACTGCGCTCTTCTCGCCAAGCCCATGAGATGCCGCCTCCAGCCTATACGCTTCGGCAGGTTGCAAAGAGAAAGCATCAGTGAGCTACGGACACAGAAGAAGAACGAGAAGAACGGCAGCAGAACCACGTATTGCTTTTCAATTACCAGGTTTAACCGAGCTAAGCCACAGCCATTATTTTTATTTATTTATACATACTGCGATCATGTACAGATCATAGCATTGTTCGACAAAACAAAATACAAGCATATAAACACACTCAAATTCATTACATTTGCAGGCACTTTTCAAACAACAGTAAAGAATTATGGTTTCGCTATTAAGTTTGTTCCAATGCCTGCCAACTGGCTCCAGCCGAGCCACCCCCGCTGCCACGTGCAGATACAGGAGATTAAAGGTATGAGGAACGAGTGAAAGAAAAGAACAGACGCGCGTCGGTGGTGGTGAAAAACATTTATAAGCAATTAATTTTTTTACAGAAAGGTGATTGGGGTACGAGCCTATTGGCCCCTTCCCCTCACAGTACTAGGTGGAGCCCCTATTCCGGGGCCCCATTGGCAATCAACGCCGCCCGCGTCCGTTGAACCAAGTCCTTTTGGCTCTTCAGGTATTGACAGCCGAGCAGGGCCGCCTCCCAGTCCTCTCTGGTGGGGTTGGGGTTGGGGGGGATAGATGGGTTAGATTGACACGCCCAAACCATGTGGAAGGTGTCAGGAACCTCCCCACAGAACTGGCACGTGCCATCAAAGGATGTATTGAAATGTTTAAGCACCGCCGGGCACAGTACAGTGTTAGTGAGAATTTTTATGAGGAGGCGCTCGTCAGCGCGATCCAGACCCTTACAAGGGGCCGGGTAGCGCAGGTGCTCCTCCTTGTAGTAATCGGGGATTTGTTTGAATGTAATGGCCAGATTGTCTGATTGGGAGTACCCTTCCAAGGACAAGGAGATAGCCCGGGGAGAGAGTGCGCGGGTGGCCTGATCGGCCTGTTCGTTTCCCTGGAGTCCCTGGTGACCGGGGGCCCAAATCAGGTTGCGTGGAGTTGGATCTTCAGACGGGGCCGAAGCGGACGCTGGCTGAGAAAAACGGATACGCGGCCGCAGCCGCGCCTCCCTGTGTACCGCCTCCCCCCTGGCCTCGGAAAAAAAAAAGATTAAAAAGAATATTTAAACCAGTTATTTCGCGCCTTCAAAGGGGTTATTGTTAGTGCGTGCCTTTGTCTCGTGTTATATCCTGAGGAGTAAGAAAATTAATTAGGGGTATAAACTTTATAATGTCCTTTTATAAGCTGGAAGAAAAAAGGTGCCCAGGCTTAGCTTGCTTATGCCAAGAATGCGTTGCATATTGCGCGGTCTTTTTGCGCGAGGTTTTGCTTGCCGGCACTCGATTTTCTCACCGCTTTTCCTCCGTGACGTATGGATGGATGGATGGATGGATGGATGGATGGATGGATGGATGGATGGATGGATGGATGGATGGATGGATGGATGGATGGATGGATGGATGGATGGATGGATGGATGGATGGATGGATGGATGGATGGATGGATGGATGGATGGACGGACGGACGGACGGATGGACGGATGGACGGATGGACGGACGGACGGACGGACGGACGGACGGATGGACGGATGGATGGATGGACGGATGGATGGATGGATGGATGGATGGATGGATGGATGGATGGATGGATGGATGGATGGATGGATGGATGGATGGATGGATGGATGGATGGATGGACCACTCTAAGCAGAGCTCTGTGTGCAGAGCAGATTATGTGCGCAGTGACAAACGTCCTATCTTCGTTTCTAAGGCGGACGCCATCGGGTTCTCGACTAATGCCGCTTATCGCTGTGCCGCTGTCTTTACTAACGCGCGGAAAGGCAGTCTGTGCGATGCCCTTGATGATAAGCCGCTCCTCGCTAGCTGTCTACTAGATTTTTTGTGCTTCAAGGTAGATGCGCGGTCAGAAATGTCGTTTAGGCTGTGAATGACGGCCGAAATGGAACTGTGCGTTAGTTAGCGCCCTATGAGCTCAATTTACTTTGCACCTCCGAAAACGTACTTCCATACTCTCTCATTCTAGTTGGTTATTGCGCCAATCTTTCAGCCAAAATCGAAAAAGTAACTTCACAGACGCTATTAGCAACGACACTACTTGAAAACCCTAGAAGGTTAGTTGATTCGAAAACCGCCTCAGTATCCTTTTAACGCTATCATGTTAAAATGGAAAATTCCCTTTTGGCAAGACAAAATGGCGCAGTATCTATCTCACATATCGGTGGACGCCTGAACCGCGCCGTACGGGAAGGGATAGAGGAGGAGTGATAGAAGAAAGGAAAAAAGAGGTCTGGTAGTGAAGGTGTCCGGAATAATTTCAACTACCTGGGAATCTTTAACGTGCACTGACATCGCACAGCACACGGGCGCCTTTTTCCTTTCGCCTCCATGGAAACGCGGCCGCCGCGGTAGGGTTCGAACCCGGTTACTACGGCTCAGTAACAAGCGCCTTACACTTTTAAGGCTCATGCTCGCGGTGTCCATCCTTGCTCGTGGTATCCGTCTCTCTCACCGGGCTGTTTTCTCCTCCCCACCTGATCAGAAACCCGATTTTAATCCAGTCTACACATTCAAAGATATCACAACCTACTATCAAGATAGCCATCGCCTTTACCCTAGCCCATGTAAAGGCCTCAAGAAGGCGGATGAGCGGCTCCTTCTCCGCCTCTTCACCAATAATACATTGCTGTGCCCGGCAGCACTAAAACATTTCGACCCCTCCTTTAGCGGCAACTGCTCGCACTGTACTGCGGTGTCTTCGGACGCCTGTCACATGGTGTGGGCCTGCCCCTCTAACCCGGCTATTCCCCCATCCCCAATCCAACCCGGATGGACTGGGAGGCGACCCTGCTCGGCTGCCTTGACTTACAGGCTCAACAAGCCTTAGTCGGGCGCGCCCGGGCGGCGGCCACCGCCACTGCGGTCCCATACTAGGGACCTCCACCTAGTGTTTGTAAGGATCAGTTCCATAAGGGCTGATCGAAACATACCTCCTGTCCCTTTTTAATAAATGTTTTCACAACCACCCACCATGCTCGCGGCGTCCGTCCGCGCGCTGGAATCGTGCCAACTATGGTCTCTCATGCGCGCAGCGGCGCAACTACCGCCGTAATTTCCTTTCCTCAAATTCATTTCCTTCGTTACGGCCCCTCTTCCTGTTTATTCTTTTCCTCCCACTTCCTCCCTTCGTCTGCAAACGGATGACGAGTGTCGACCGACATATGCGAGACAGTTTCTTTTCATTTTCGCACACTACAGCAACTCTTTGTCTTTCTGCTTTCGCTCCCACTTCCTCCCTTCCTGTACAGTGGGGTTCGGGTGTCCACCGCGACGGCTGCTAGGCAACGACTCAGACGGCCTCATCAACAACACAACAGTGCGATTCAGGCGTCCACTGACCCAGGGAACCGGTTATTAGCGCTTCCTTTCCTTAAAATGATCGTAGTGTAAAACGTCACCGCCAACGCCAATGAACACGATGAACGCCGAACGGACAACGGCGACGCTGCGAAACGGCCGCAAAATAGTTGCGCTCTAAAACACTACCATAAAAATAAAAATGGCAGAGACTTAGCTCTGGTTAAGCCTGGATTTACAAGCGAAAATCTGCAGTTATGCTTTGTTTGACGTCATGGCTGTCGCAGTTCGCGCACAATGCACTGGGAGCACCACGATAACGGTGTAGGCAAGCACGTTATATAGCTCTCTCTCCGCATGCATAGTAACTGTGATAAACACGCGGCTGCAAAGAAAGGTCAAACGGTGGCGAGGAGGCGAGCCCGCAGTAGTAGCGGCTGTGAGGAGGCGGCGCACATGCTCAGTAGCGCGCGGCTGCGCCGAAAGATCAGGCAGCGGAGCCGCCGGCGGTGGCGGCGAGGGCTGCGGCCACCTGCGTCGCGCGTGACGTCACTTGGTTTTGATCATGCGCAGAACTCGCCATTCGGTTTCACGGCATACGCGAAGCTCGGCTCCGACCCTAGTAGCGGAGCTTTTCGTTTCAAAACAACTTATGCGGGAAGCCAGCCACGCGTCAAAAGGTTCAGGGAAGCGGCAGCGGGTTAACCACAAGTCTTTCGCCAACCACACTTTAGAATTTCCAAAGTTTCTATTTTATTGCGAAAGCAATACTAGCACTTTCACGCCTTTGCCGTGCCGCGGCGGTGACCACCATTGACCTTTGCGAAAGCAATACTACTTGCACTTTCACGCCTTTGCCGTGCCGCGACGGCAACCACCATCGTGCCGCGGCGGTGACCACCATTGACCTTCATTTGACCTTGATTGCATTAGATTGAATTAAATTAGATTGGATTGGACTGGACTGGATTGGGTTGGATTGTATTGGATTGGATTACATTAGATTAGATTAGATTAGATTACATTCGATTAGATTACATTGGATTAGATTCTATTGGATTTGATATGAGTGGATTGGAATGGAGTGGAGTGGATTGAATTGAATTGGATTGGATTGGAATGTATAACCTATGCATCACCATAAGTCTAACCACAAGCACCACCACCAGCTACACTACCAGCTGTACCATGGCGTAGGTACGGATATTGCTTTCGCAATTACCGGGCTTAACCAAGCTACGCCACAGCGAATTTTATGCGAAGCATACTACTTTAGCTACCACTTCAGCCCTTCACCGTGCTTATGCGCCTCCAAATCACGTGATACATGACGTCACACCACGTGACACGATGACGTCACGACAGTAGAGAAACGGGGGCCCACCTAGCGCCGTCGCTGTGGTTGTGCGCCTTCAAATCACGTGATACATGACGTCACACCACGTGACACGATGACGTCACGACAGTGGAGAAACGGGGGCCCACCTCGCGCCGTCGCTGTGGTTGTGCGCCTCCAAATCACGTGATACATGACGTCACACCACGTGACACGATGACGTCACGACAGTGGAGAAACGGGGGCCCACCTCGCGCCGTCGCTGTGGTTGTGCGCCTCCAAATTACGCGACACGATGATGCTTCGCATTCTCCAGGCTTAACCAAGTTAAGCCTCAGCCATTTCTTTTAATGTCTCATCACAAATTATGGTAGCCGAAACACGAGCGAGCATTGAAGCCGGGTTGCACTAGACGAGCCGAGTTGGTAGCCCGTCTCTCGCTCATGTTATGACTTCACGCTATAACGTCACTAGCGCCTCCAGCGGGAGGCGCGCGGCGCGCCATACCAAGCGGCCACCGTTACACTACGAGCGAAGTTGGTAGCCCGTCTCTCGCTCCTGTTATGACTTCACGCTATAACGTCACTAGCGCCTCCAGCGGGAGGAGCACGGCGCTCCGTGCCAAGCGGCCGCCGTTACCCGACGAGCCGAGTTGGTAGCCCGTCTCTAGCTCCTGGTATGACTTCACGCTATAACGTCACTAGCGCCTCTAGCGGGAGGCGCGCAGCGCGCCATGCCAAGCGGCCGCCGTTACCCGACGAGCGAAGTTGGTAGCCCGTCTCTCGCTCACGCGGGACAGAACCTCAAGACCTGGGAAGACTGGGAGACCCTGCTGCGCTCGGAGGACCCGGCCGTGCAGACCATCGCCACCGGCCGTGCTGCCAGTGTTATGGACCGTAGGAACATAAACACTTGAGTGCAGTGGGGTCGTGCGGGGACCCTGGGGCGTGCCCCGAATTCCTGTGTAAATAAAGTTTTTTCTCTCTCTCTCTCTCTCTCGCTCATGGTATGACGTCACGCCATAACCTCACTAGCGCCTCTTGCGGGAGGAGCGCGGCGCGCCGTGCCAAGCGGCCGCCGTTACCCGACGAGCCGAGTTGGTAGCCCGCATGAAGGAAAGAAGGAAAAGAGGAGAGGCGGTTGCGTCACATTTTTTGACGCCGGAATCGAGGGCTGCGCCATGACATTTGGCCGTTTTCTCAGCCAATGGCATGCTAGCGCCGTGAATATCAACGCGAGCGGCGCGAGCAGACGATTTCGCGCCGCGCCTGGCTGTCGGCAGCTAACAGACACGGCGGCAAGTGAGACTTCTGCTCCGATTGACAACAAAGACGCTGCGATGCCCAGCTGCTGGGTGTCGGTCGCGCACGCCTGGACAACAACCAGGCGTCACTTTCCACACGTAAGTATACTGCATTTTGTTTTTGTATTTAATTGACTGCGTAATGAGTAAAATGCATGCTCGCAGAACATAACGCTCGACACGGCGTGAACGTGGTATTCGTACCGCCCCGGCCTTATTTGTGGCTATTTGTCCGAGTGCAGTGAAAATTATTGTTTTCAAACAGGTTTCCGAAAGATCCACAGCGAAGGAGGCGGTGGACTGAGGCCTTTAGACCAGGCCAAAGCAGCTGGGAATCAGCAAAATGGACCTGTGTGTGTTCAAAACATTTTCTGCCCGAGAACTTCGATCGGATGTCGCCGCTCGTAGCTCCCACACGTAGGGATGCCGTACCACTTCAGGCGAGGAACCACCTTCCATACATTCTCAAGAAATTGGAAAGAAATGTTCTTATTGAGAAGGTGGTTTATAGCTTGTCTGCATATGTATGCTGTCAATATGACGTTTTAGGCTTTCGTGCAATAAATAGAAATATTTGCGAATAAATGGCTTTAGCTGGACGTTATGATCAAGTAGCATGGCTACAGTATTCCTGCACTGATAAAAAGTAATTGTGTCATTACTCCTAAACTGACTGCGACTTATAATTACTGATATGACTCTGGTGAAATTCTGCTTACTGTACATGATAATTTATTTATTTATTAGCCCACGCACTCCCTCATTAGAAGAAAATAAGAAAAAAGAAATCCTTGTCATCTATATAGCATTGAGAATGCCACAGTTTCTCTGGGACCTCATTTCCATTTGATTATTACTTGTAGTGTGCAAATGTTTGCACCTTGCAGTAATATGTTTGGCGGTGCATTTTATGTTGTTATCTCGGCCGTAGCACCTGGGAAGCGTCACTGTTTTATAACTATGAGAGCACTGTGATTCCTTTAAACTGTAGTTCGTTTACAAAGGAAATCACTAAGAAATTCCATAAGGCATAGAGCACAGTACGTATTTGCTCGCGTAATTTGCGCGCGTTTTTCCTTTAATTAGGGCTCCAAAAAGAAGGTACGCAATTTACGCGCAAGCGAATTATCCGAACACCTCCTAAAGAAAAGGTCTTAACGCGCGATATGTACGGTAAATTACAGCCTAGACCCCCACCCCCTTTTGGCACCCCTCGCTGGCAAACAAAAAAGATGACTCGTCCTCCCCGCCCACGCTATGTAGCTCCCCGCGGGGTGGCATGACAGCACGTGCTAGCGTGGAGTTGGCCTTAATAAGGATTCCCTTCAGTATCACTCGGGTTATTATACTCTCAGACAACCTTTGTGTTTGACAGCGCTCGAAAACTCGAGGGATACTCCTATGAGCCGTTCCCTTCAATTTTTTATTCCTCCACATTTTACAGAAGTACGCTTTCACTGGGACCCTGGGCACTGTGGCATTGTTTCTAATGAGAGGGCTGATTTTTTAGCAAAGTCTGCCCTTGATGGACCTATTGTCCCTTTCGTCCCAAATACTGTTTACTTGATTCTAGCACGCTTTCAGCGATTCCAGCGTCTCCAATCCTTGAGCCATGAGCCTCTCCTTGCTGCAGCGGATTTTCAACACCTGGCATTTCCTTGTAGTGTGCGGATGTGCAATTCGAGGCAATGTGAGGTGTCCATGACTCTTTTGCGCTGCAAGATACCGCGTCCAAATCTTTATTTATGCCGATCGGGGTTTTCGATATCCAGCCTTTGTGAGTTTTGTGGCGAAATTGAGTGTATAGAACATTTTTTCCTCTCCTGCCGGCGGCTCCCTGCTCTCCGTAGAATTTGCATGGAGATCCCCCTCGCTCGGCTCTGGCTTCCTCTATCTCTTCCGATTCTCCTATCCTTCAGGGCAAGCGCCAAGGGATATGCCCTGAAACCAGTGTGCGATTATGTTCACGATTATATAATTTCATCTGTTAGATTCCTCTGCTAGAATGTGAATTCACTACTTTTCCTCCTCCGAATTTTTTGTTTTGTACAAATTCTAGTTCTGCGTTCCAATATTATCAAAATACTCCATTCCCTGTACACGAGTGCGTTTGTATCCGTTATGCACCGTGGCCCATCCCCCGCCGTGGGTATGTGCCATTAAGCCTGAGGACATTATCATCATCATCAAACGCGCAAAGATTCAACCGCGAAGTCAGCAGTGGGAGGCAGAGAAGTAACGGGCAACAAAACGGGGCCCTCGCGTGTGGCCCGGCTCACTAGCGGCAAACCGTATACCAAACGGTAAGGTAGAGTTTTGGATTCGGACGCGTGCGCAACTGTTCGTTCCCAATAGCGACCGCCAGCGCGAGCAAGCCGGGTAAACGGCGCACAGTTCGCACCCGCGTACATGCTGGTGGTCTGGCTCAGCGTAGTGCACAAAATGTGCGAGGAGTTTTTTTTTTTAATCTGGTTAAAAGTTTGAACTTTTTGGGGTGCACAGTCAAGTGCGGGCGCAAATTGCGTGAGTAAATCGGGTAAATGTCATACAGATAAAAACAAGGGAATTATGAGAGAAAGAAAAAACGACAAAAAGGTAGAAAGCTTGGCCAAATGTTTAGGGGAATTCCGTTTTCTTTTGCGAAGTTTATGTGGGAACTGTATAGCTTTCCTTTAGCCGTATAGCTGCGCTTGGGTGAATGCCAATGAGTATAATTACTCCCTTATTATGCAGATACGGCAGTTCTGCATAATTCCTCATAGACATACCACACACACTTCATGGGGTATGGCGGTGTGAGCCTGAGGAGAGACGCCCCACACTCCCTTCTCAAAAATATGTAGATCTGTTGTACTAATAACGCATTTCTCTGCTGTTCTTTTCTTAAGAAATGGGTGCACTCTAGCCCACTGGCTGTGTTCCATATTGACAGTCTCAGATTGGTACATCTGTCTGTTGAATTACGTGCACCTTTTCAGTTAAGGCTGGCGTTCCACTGCAAGCATGTGATGCACCTCGTTATTCATTTACAGCAGGCACCCCTTTCACAGCGGTCAGGAGATGGCACAGCTGTTGCTGCCACTGCTCAGCATGGCACCCAGCAAGCACTGACACAAAGCCACACATCTCCAGCTTCTCCACTGCAACAGGTATTTCCAAACAGCGCTGTTTTGTGACTGCTGCAGCTACACAAAGCATCACAGTGGCTGTGTATATGTTGGAGCAGGAGCTACAAACACTGCTTCCTGGCACGGGCTCAGCAAAAGTTTTGCCCGAATTTTTGACAAACTAGTCATCATATTCCTTAACCCTTCAAACAGCACTCAAACCAGTTTTTTAGTGTGAAGCTTCACTTGCATCTTTCACTAGCTGCTTAAAGCTGAACACCCTTTATGCTTTGGTGCATGATGTATGCGTTAAGAGACAAAGAGGGCAATATCATTAGCAATATGGATAAGATATCAAATAGCCAAAGAGACGCAAATTTATGCAGTAGCCAGTGCAGTCAGAACGTTAATGAGAGAAGCTGCAGCGCACAGCAATGGGACATCCCATAGCAGTAAGGGAAAACGAAGTAACGGAAGCCTTAGGAGGAATGAAAAGCGGGAACGCAGCTGATGAGGATCAGGTAACAGCAGATCTGTTGAAGGAGGGAGAGGAGATTGTGCTGCAAAAACCAGCCACCCTATATATGCAATGCCTTGTGACCTTAAGAGTACCAGGAGCTTGGACGGATGCTAAAATTATCTTAATTCATAAGAAAGGAGACGTCAAGGACTTGAAGAATTACAGAGCGGTCAGCTTACTGCCCGTTGCCTACAAAGTATTCACTAAGGTAATCGCTAATAGTCAGGAGAACCTTAGACTTCAATCAACCAAATAATTCGGCAGGCTTTCGTAAAAGATACTCGACAATAGACCATATTCACGCTATCAATCAGGTGATAGAGAAATGCGCAGAATATAACCAGCCCCTATATAGAGCGTTCATTGATTACGAGAAAGCATTTAACGCAGTGGAAACCTCATCTGTCATGCAGAAATTGCGGAATCAGGGTGTGGAAGAGTGTTATGTGAAAATAACGGAAGATATTTATAACGATTGCATGCCTATCATAGTCCTTCGTATAGTAAGCAATAAAATTCCAATAAGAGAGGGTGTCAGGCAGGGAGACACGATCTCGCCAATGCTATACACGGCCTGTTTACAGGAGGTATTCCGCGGCCTGAAATGGGAACAGTTGAGAACAACAGTTAATGGAGAATACCCGAGTAATCTGCGATTCGCTGATGACATTGCCTTGACAAGTCACTCAGGCTTAAACTGCAAAGCATGATCAATGAGTTAGACAGGCAGAGCAGAGTGGTGGGGCTACAAATTAACATGGCGAAAATGAAAGTAATGTTCAACAGTCTAGCAAGGAAACAGCAGTTCGCAATTGGAAGCGAGGTGCTGGAAATAGTAAGAGATTATGTCTACTTAGGGCAGGTAGTGACAGCTAATGCAGCGCATGAAAGGGAAATAAGTAGAATAAGAATGGGGTGGAGCGCATGTGGTAGGTTCTCTAAGATCATGAATGGCAGTTTACCAATATCCTTTAAGAAAAAAGTCTACGACAGCTGTACGTTACCGGTACTCACCTATGGGGCAGAAACGTGGAGGCTAACAAATAGGGTTCAGCTCAAAAGGAAAATGACAGGTGTAACGTTAAGAAACAGGAAACAGGCGGAGTGGATAAGGGAACAAACGCGGGTTAATGACATCCTAGTCTAAATAAAGAGAAAGAAATGGGCTTGGGCAGGGCATGTAATGCGAAGAAAAGATAGCCGCTGGCCCTTAACGGTAATGGAGTGTTTTCCAAGAGAACGCAAGCGTAGCAGGGGGCGGCAGGAAGTTAGTTGGGCGGATGAGGTTAAGAAGTTTGTGGGAATACGGTGGGAGCAGCTGGCAAATGAGAGGGTTAATTGGAGGGACATGGGAGAGGCCTTTGCCCTTGAGTGGGTGCAGTCAGGCTGATGATAATGATGATGACATTCCTCCAGAATAAAATTTTTTTACAGGCACCTATGGATGTCGCTGAAAGCCAGGAGACTGCCAGGCCCATCACAACAGATATTTTACAACATGCCATTTTGAGACTGCATGAATTCGAAGAACGCCAGTGTCTGTGTTTATGTCGCAGCACGAGCGACCTAAAACGTATTTCTGTAACAGAATGCATCCTGGAACTGGCTCAGAGGAAGTTTTGTCTGAATCGGCTCAACACATTGGTCATTTTTTTATCGTTTAGACAGAAGTGAAAACACAGACTAGTAGTGTGATGCTTTTCAATTTTTCAGTAGTTGCTTAGAACTGAATACATCTTATGCTTTGGTAGAAGCATATTTCTCAAGAATAAATTTTTTTTACAGGCACCTATGGATGTCACTGAAAGCCAGGAAATTTTACCGGGCCCATCACAACAGGTATTTTACGATATACCATTTTGTGACAGGAACTACTAGAAGCATGACAGTGTCTGAGTTTATCTCGCAGCACGAGTTACAAAACGGATGAATTTTTATGTAAAAGAAAGCTTCCTGGCACAGGCTAAGAGGAAGTTTTGACCATGCCACCTCAGCACACTAGTCATATTTTTTATTCCTTCAGACACAACTCAAAACGGTCTAGTAGTGTGATGCTTCTCCACTTTTCACTAGGTGCTTAAAACTGAACACCTGTTATGCGTCGGTACGCACACATTTCTCCTGAACAAAATTTTTTTACAGGCATCTATGGATGTGGCCACAATGCTGGGCATTCAGCCAGGGCCATCTCAAGCCTTTCAACTTACACCAGTAAGTTTCATAGCATCTTGGTGTGGTTCCCATCTAGGTTTATTCACTGCATGAGGTAGGATGTCGTTGCAATTCTGCAGTGTAAACTGCAGTAGGAGCTCCATTTGTTTGTCAGGCCCCGTGCTTACTGGAGACAGTAGCAGAGTGCAGTAGGTTTTGCAAAGATCCTTCATATATGATGGTACCTTTTCTGGAACCACATAAGCACATGAGTAACTGCCACAATATTCTTTCATGTGCATTCATTGCTTATGTTTGTTGCACAAATCAATATAGTCGTCTCGTCAGAGTTCCACTACAAATCTGTCAGTATCAAGAAAAAGTTCGCCATGCAAGACATACTCCATCAGGTCAGTGATATCTTTTCAGCAAAATTTTCTCACATTTTTCCAAACTGGTTTTACTGATTTTAACAGGACCATTGACAGCTATGTAGAAAGTATTCGGGGCAAACTGGCATCCGTGCTACATGAAAAATTTCGTACTCTCATGTTTTCTTCTTTTTCAGTTGTTCCTTGTAAAATTTTTCATGAAATACTTCTTTTATGGGTACATACCAACCTCTTTAACGTCATTTCCAGTGGGCAGGCAGAAAAGGAGATCGCACGACACAAAATTTAATGCAATAATTTTTTAAAACTGTATGAATTCACGCTTCTACACAGTTGTGCTGTTACCCCTGCTTTATTTCTGCATCACTTTGAGTGTAAATAACATCAATTAGAAGCAAAATGTGTAGACATATAACATTACCTTAACATGCTAGTTGATATAAGTTTAACAATGTGCGAGCGTTTTTCCTTTGCAATGGCATCGACAGGCATTGAGTAGATATGCACTGAAGCTGTTGCATGGCGCAGTTGTGGGCATGCGTAGTAATTTTGTGATTAGCCTCATGTATTGCTTTCTTGCTGATGTCTTGATGCATGGTGAAGGAGAACAGGGCAAGGAGCATTCTAAGGTTGGCTGCATTACTAAACAGTTTATATTATGCAGGAACTTCTGACTTTGTCAACCACCCCAGACTCTGTCGGGGCACCACGAAGAAGGAGGCCAGCAATCGTAAATGGGCCTGTCAAATGTGCCTATTTCTCAAGCAGAATTCAACACCATGAATGTGAAATGCTTGTGCATATGCCAAAAGCGTATTTGATAGCATGCGTGGCCCGTCCACAGCATGCATTATTAGCATAATCTTTAACACAGCATGTGCAGGCACCCAGACTGTGTGAATGAACTTAGCTTGATTTCGCCGTGACAATTTTTACTAATGTCCACTAAATGATCTGCATGGTATATTGTACGAAATGATGAATCAATCAACCCATGAATTTTTGAGTGTGTGAGTGGCCTGCATATCAAGCTGAGGAGAACATTATGAAATCTTCTTCTTGGACACCTCTCCATCTACCAGAGGAGAATCGGTTTGTCAGAGCTTTATTTATTGATCTATTCATATACCCTAAGGGTCCACTCGGGGCATCACATAGGCGGAGATGGGGCGGACTCAAAGCAGAACAAAATTGTTTCAAAAACAAAAAAGCAGCGTAGGTACGGCACTCAGGTGCAAGTTGTGGAACATCACTGGCAGGTAAATATTCTTACAAAAACTCACAAAGAAAAAATAAACAGCAGGTGCGAATTAGTCATCTCAGAAATCAAATTTTGTTACTGAAAGTGTGAGGAATCCATATAAGTGATGCTGACTGAAATAACAGAGACTCCGTTATCATGGCAATCCTGGAAGGTAAATCATTGCATGCTTTTATTATTAAGGTTACGGCTGAATTTTTTTACTGTTCCTTCTGGACAAAAACAGGGCTACGCTTGTAGATATTACCGCTTGTTGTGAGGTGAGGTGCTGGTAATATATGTGACGGGGAAAATGATCTGTTACTATGGTACAATGTGCGAGAAAAAGATGAGCAAGTGAATTTTCAGTGCGTTGTGAGTGATGGCATGTTGAGCATTTCCGTCAGAGGTGAAACACTTTGATATTAAAGTAGGACGACGAGATTAACTGAGCTCCGTCATTCTTCTTTTTATGGAACATTCAGAGTGCTTTGTGCTTTATATGTGCACACTGTAGTAACTGCAGTATGCAAGGCTTTTGTATGGTTTGTTCTAATGATGCATTGCATTTTCTATGTGTCTTCATAGGAGGACACACTCAAAAAAGTTTATCTGAGAGCAAAAGCTGCATGGTTTTCTACAAAGCATGCTCAGTCAAGAAAAAGCATCAAAAGGCTGCAAGAAACAAGGCGGAGACTGCAAAAGAAAAACGCCGAACTTAAATCTGTTTTGTCAGCATTAACTACGAAAAATATCCTCCTGAGAGAGCAAGTGTCTGTCTTAGATGGCGTGAGTAAAGTAAATAAGCACCTACTTGAAAGACAAGTCTCAAAGCATGGTGGAATTGGCACTCCAGAGCAGTACTCCCCTGAAATGAGAACTTCTACCTTAATTCTAAATTTCTATTTCCCACGGGCCTATCAGTATGTCAGGAAAGTTTTTGACACGTGCCTCTGACACCCCAGAACGGTGCGAAAATGGTATGAGACTGTATGGCCAGGCAAGAATGTGAACAGAAGCTTTCAATGCACTAAAAATGAAGTGTGCTGAAACAGCAAGCAAAGGCCGCCAAACAGTTCGCTGCCTAATGGTTGATGAAATGGCTATTCGTCAAAGCATCCAGTGGAACAAACGCAACTTTGAAGGGTTTGTTGACTTCGGCAGTGGCATTGACAGCGACTCTTTGCCACACACAAAGACTATATTCGTTGTAATGGCTGTGGCTATTAATGGGTGATGGAAGTTGCCCCTTGGGTACTTCCTAGTTGACGGCCTAATTGGAACGCGGAGGGCTAACCTTGTCTCCCAGTGCCTTCATAAGGCACATGATGCTGGAGCTATGGTCGCTTCGCTCACTTGTGATGGGGCGCCCCCAAATCTGGCAATGTTACAAGAGCTTGGCTGTGATTTCCAACATGTGGGAGACCTAAAAACAACCTTTCCACACCCAGCTACCCAGGAACCAGTGGCAGCTTTTTTGAATCCCTGCCATATGCTGAAACTTGTGAGGAATGCACTGGCACACAAGAGGTGCTTTATTGGCCACCAAGGAAGGACAGTGTAGTGAGAGCATATTGAGCGGCTGCATACTGTGCAGCAGAAAGAAGGCCGACATTTGGCTAACAAGTTGCGCAGAGCTCATATTGAGTGGCAGCGACAGCCCATGAAAGTTAGACTTGCTGCCCAAGTAATGAGCACTTGTGTTGCGACAGCACTAGCCGAGTGCAGGGAACTTGACCTGGAAGGTTTTTCTGGCACACAGGCAACAGAGAATTTTTGTTGAAAATTAATGACACATTTTATTCCCTACATTCAATTTCAATTTCAATTTATTTTCGAATTTCTTTTACAGGAAATACAAACACTTTTTGGACCCATAGCCAGCGGCTAGTTCGGGTCCAAGTACACGAAACACGTAAAAGCAAATTCAAAAACGGCGGACATATACAGAAAAGCGTAAGCGTTGTACAAGATTAAAAGCAAAGCAGTCTAAATAACACTGGTAGATAACATTCGGCGCGGCAAAAGAAAGAAAATAGCTTTGAAAACATGACATGCAAAAAGAACTTTCGGACATCAAGTGTTAGTAAAAACTATCGTGTTACATACAAAGTACATAATAACAGAAAACTGTGACGAAAAAAGAATTTCAGGTTAAATCAATTATTTCAATTAAGTGTTTTTTAAACATACCAGCAAAATTGTGTGAGTTTTTAAGAGAAATGGGTATCGCGTTCCAAATTTTTACCCCAGCAGACTCCACTAAACGCTCACCATATACATTGCGGATGGTAGGGAGGTTGAAATTGCCGAAAGAGAGGTTTCTAGTGGACCGAAGCGGGAGATGTAGTATTGATGCATGAAAAGGGTGGTTGTGTCTTACTATGTTGTGAATACATACAGAGATTTTTAATCGGTACAATGAATCAAATGGAAGGATCATTGACTTGCGGAATAACGGTTTGCTGTGCTCATAACGGTTGGACTTGTTTATTATTCTTAATGCACGTTTCTAGAAGCCCATATAAGAAAGGTTGGAAGAAACCTCTAAATGAAAAGAACACTGAAGCTTTCAAAGGCGTGCTCAAAACCACAACCCATTACCTCTCTTCCTTGAAGGAGTTTGCAAATGGGAGACGAATGATTGAAACAAACCAAAAGACAGGTTTCTTAAGTTTTATCATCGGAGTGCAAAGCCTGATTAGTCTTTTTCATTTTCTTGTCACTGAAAAACGAGGGCTGAAGTACATTCCTGCCCACAAAATTTACCAGGACCATTTTGAACTGTTTTTTGGCCTGATTCGAGCACATGGTGGGCATAACGACAACGCCGCTACAAAGCAGTTTCGTGCTGCCTTCAAAAAAGTGATTGTTCAAAGTGAGCTGGCTGATGTATCAACACGCAAGTGTCTGAGCCTGGACAGCATCTCCATATTGTCATGCAGCAGTGCAACAGTTGTTTCTCCTCAGCTCTTGAATATATCTGCACCAAGGAGGCAACTTCTAGACAGCCATGCTGTTCAGCAGTCTCAGGTAACAGCTGCAGACCATGACTACATCATAGCTCCAGGCTACATCAGTGAATGTGGAGGCCGAATTGTGGCTTACATGGCAAGTTATGTAGCTCATAAATTGGCTGCATAGCTGACTTGTGTGCACTGCATAAGTGCACTACTCACAACAGAACGAGGAGACATTTACTCATTAATTAAGAGGAAAAGCAGAGGAGGGCTGAAATACCCATCAGAAAGTGTACTGAAGATCTGTCAAAAGTTGGAGGCGGTGATCACGACGGCAGTGCGCCTGAACAAATTGGCATCAAGAACACTACTCACTGATATTCTCCACGAGGTTCTTTACGCATTCCACGGTAGACAGCTCTTCAGTGAACTTCATGAGCACATGTTCGACAACTCTCCACTCGACAATCATTACATACATCTTGTCAGAAGTGTTGCAGAAAATTACATCAGCATGCGCTTGTTTCATGTTGGCAAGCAGGCAACCGAGAGCCTGCAACTGCTCATGTCCGGGAGATGTTTTAAAAAATAACTCAGTTCAAGGGGCAGTGACTGATGCGGCAGTGAGAATTCAAAAATCAGACTTGGTTTTCGTCAGCACATGTGGTATTATATTACCGTAGAGTATGAATGCAACCAGCCCATAGGGATCCCATGCTTCACATTGAAGCTGCAGCTTTCTGCCGCAATATGGGCTGAATAAGAATCTTACATGTAACAGCCCTTCATGTGTGTCTTTGTGAGAACAAAATTCTATTCAAACGGCCACTCACAATTTAGAGTACATTACAACCTTTCATACTGAGTATTGAAAAGAATAGCTTTGTAATGTGAATGCGCCCTGCACCCCACCGATTTAGGCTCATGCTTGATGGCAGTCACTGCCAGTTTTTTCTGGAGTTATCAGGTCTTTGGTTTAGCTTCTCTGCTACTGAATCAATCAGAAATTGCCTGCTTCCTAAAATCAGATTTTCATCTTTTGTGGTAAATGAACAATACGCACATTTTCAAAAAGAAGTCAGTTAAGTAAAATCTACATTACATGTCCAGAGCTCAAATGCTAGTTCTTGTTCATGTATCTATATGCTTTAGCTTCACAGATGGACATGTACCATTGGTTACTGATGTCCAAGAATGGGGGCTGCAGTTTGCAGTCTCCCAGAGCTTTCTTTACAGCATGCTTGCACTGCTGTCATTTAGGGTACAGGGTGACTGAAGTATCGTATTTTGTAAAAATATGAAGTGCATGTTTTTCATACTATAGAAGCCGGAATAATCAAGAGAGTAATTAGTGTACCATACTTACAATTTTAGTTCTAGATATTCAACCCAACTGAAGGTGATTTTCGCCTTTCAAAGTAAAAGTGTCAAAAAGGGGTGACATCCCACTGCACGCAGCAACACAGTAAGCACTAGCATATAAGTTTTGCAACCTGCAACAAATTCATGTTCTTAAATGATGAAAACACTTTTCCACATGCATTTGGTACATTCATGCATTCAGAGAAAAACCTTATCATTCTGTCAGCCGCAATTTGTACACTATTTTAATCATTCTTTAGCTGCCATCATGCCTTAGTTGTGCACAGCACAAAGTCCCGTCTTATGTGCAGACTATCTTGGTTGGCTCGTGGTTTTGACAAATATAAAACAGCATGTGCACACAAGTACAACATAGCATACAAAAAACAGAACAGAAAATTCGACAAAAAATTATGCTATTTCTACGCTGCTGCAGGCTAGGTAGATAAGAGTCGAATACAACAATGCCACAATAGAAATAGTGTCATCAGGGTACTCTGTTTCTTCACGTATATTACACAAAAGAATACATGAAACAGAAGGGAGGGAAATAATTCATTTTTACCACTAGCTGCGACAGCTGTTACCAATTTTCCAAGTCACTTGAACGCAGAGCTCCAATTACTTTGCATTTGCATTGCTTAAATTTTATGAACTTTGCGATGCAGAAACAACTGAAATGAAAGCTTTCACACAATTTGGCAAGATCGGTCCAAAAATATTTTTCTGTCTCAAAGCCCCCATTTACTGCCTTCCTATATGTTTTTGCTCTCTCTGTTCGAATAGTTCATGGTTGCAAAGTGATCTAATTCGGTTGTGCATTTCTTTCTAGCCTTTTGTTGAATCCTTTTTATGTTTGCGCTCCTTCCGTACACGAGTGTTATCACTTTTGTTAAAAGATTTTGCTTGCTTCAGGTAGCAAGCTATGTTTTGTAATAAGTGTTATGTTGTATCAAACTTTTTTAAGGCTCATATTTTGATTGTCCAATAAACCACAAATTTTGGACTCCACTAATGCGTTTAATCAGCTGAATGCAAGAAAGTGCAACTCGGCGAGGTGGTCGCAGATCGACTCGGCATCTCGGTAAACGGTAAGTTGCGAGGTACACTTAATCTTACAGTAGCATGGCCTTACACTTCGCCACCCTTAAGCGCAAATGTTTTAAACCTAACAATGCGCCTCCTAAACCCGACTATGTGTAACGCTCGCACAATAGCACTTGATCCAGACAGCAGCGCGGGTCGGTCGATCCAGTGGGTCCATATCGGAGAAAACTTGCGCGCAGTTGACATATCGCTCGCACAGCGTATAGTACACAGATATGGTACCCTTTGTGTTTTGGACACTTTGGTTACTTGTGATTGTAAGTGTGCGCATCGGGCGACATCTTTCGCCGTAATGTGTTTTTCTGTTTTGTAGAGGGATGGCTGTCCCTTTTATGCTCCTGGGTCCAAATGAACTTCTCTTCAGTGGCTTGAAACTTATTCGCGTATCGCTTTGCTGACGGATACCATCGGATGCAGCGCGGCTTTCATGGCACTGCACGCTTCGGTGCATAGGGGAATGCAGACGCAACGGGTATACTCACAAGTACACGGTCTGGACGAGTTTTTATTTATTCGTGGTTAAAACAGCGCAGGAAAAATACACAAAAAATGAAGGAACACGCAGAACACGTGTACATACAAAAAACAAGCGCCGACTCGCAAATAGCTTTTGCTTCCCGCGCTGCTGTAACCATAAACCTGCGTGTCACCGTCGTCTATCGCTTTATGAGCCGTCGGCACTGTCAATTTATCCTTGAAACAAGGTTAGCAGCGTTGAGGGACGCAACCGCACAAAGCCGAAAGAGAATAGCGAACCTGCAGCGCCAAGCCTTTACAGAGAAAGCTGTAGCGGGCATCCAAAACAGCCGCTTTCGTTAAGACGGCATCCTGAATGAACTAAGCGGACAGCATTGAAGACCAGCATCAACTACAGGCCTCCGGAACTTTGTTCCTCCCGCGAACCAAAACGATTGAATAAAAATGCGAATTTCCAACTCTACTCGACCGCCTCTGCTAACATGGGTGATGCGTGAAGCAGACTGAGATAAGTGCAGTGCGTCGACACTTAGTGAGCGAGTAATAAAAGTTTGAACGCTGCGCATTACTTTCCAGGATACTTCTTTCCTGTAGACGGGACGGATCTGTCACCCGCACAAGCATAACGTGACTTAAACATGTTTTTGGAGTCAGGGAAGGTTTCTGCAAAACAACATGGCACTGCCTTGAAGCAGCGCGTTCCAGAATGACCCACCTTATCTCCTGAGAGCTCGGAATGCAGCTTGCATGGCTGATGAAAAAAACAATTTTTCAGAGGGGGAATGAGCGGCGTTTATGACGAGAAAATACCACAGCGCAATTACGCCGAGAATAGCAGTGACACGCATGTCTATGCGCATGACATGACAGCTCGACGTACAAAAATATGCATGCTTGAAAGCAGGCCAAGGACTTGTGTGTCGAGCTGCGGAGATGAGATTCTCTTCTGGAGACAAAATACAGCCCGCGTAAAAATTATTTCGCTACACTCATAACCGCAATGTGAGTTTCTTTGCTAAGCTTGTAGTTAACGTATCAGTGATTACAAATGTTATTATTATTATTTCGCGTTACAACAAGATGGCAGACGCAAAGACACAATGCCTGCCTACTCAGAAATGGGTCAGAAGGAAAAGATAGCGAAACAGTGATGA
The DNA here is from genome assembly GCF_055824585.1 of Amblyomma mixtum. NCBI lineage: Eukaryota > Metazoa > Arthropoda > Arachnida > Ixodida > Ixodidae > Amblyomma > Amblyomma mixtum. The sequence continues at coordinate 108,043,566 of NC_143019.1, read as the reverse complement.
GCAGAGAAACAGATATTATGCAGCCAAGAGCGGCAGCAGGACCCCGATACTACACACACTGAAAAAAGAGGCGCTTAAAAAATGGAACTTAATGAATAAAGGCATAAATCAGAAAGTATTGGGCCAGTACACAGGGTTTTAGCGGGGCAAGAAAAGTTTTAGCCAGGACTTGCTATTTCCCGCAGCGGAGTCTAAAAGAAGAAGCGTTCCTGTTTACGAGCAAGTCGCAGTACGCCGATGTTTACGACAAAGAAGGCATGCAGAACAAAGCGTGGTATGCAAAGTAGAAATTGTGCGCGTAGTGAAAATGTAGTTCTCTTGGCGACGGCGGAATAATGTAATAAAATGTGACAACTATTCGTCTCAAGGAAAGTCAAAAGTGCACACAGCCATCCGACAAGCACGGCCATACAGGACGAGAATATCTTCTTTAGTGGCACGGGATAATTCTCGTGCCACATATTTCGAAGAGCAATATTTCCAAGAGCAGCAAGGTTATTCATGGTGAGGGCTCAAAAATTAAAGGAAATCTACTGAACAATTTTGCAGCGACAACTTTTAACGGACGGATTCCGGAATATGCAGTGTTCGCCGTGGCGTAATGCCGCGCCTTGGTGATGCAGTGACGTCACACAAGGTCCCATTTCGACATGGTGCACAGCGATATGACGCGCCCTCTGGTCGAACAGAATACAAACAACGGATAAAAAAAAAACATTATTTTGACCACTGTCAGCAACTGCCGCTGAGTCTTACGTTGGAAACTGGATATCATCCTGTGAAAGAATTAGTATTCTTAAAACCTTAGCATATTAGTGATCCTCACGCGGTAACACATGCAAAAATAAATCACAGGCAATGAAACAAAACAATAGGTTAGTACACTTTCTACTTTTGTAGAAAGAGGAAAAAACAATAATATGCGAGTGGTAGAACTATTTAGAATTTGAGAAACGAAAATGAACACCTAAACTGTTAGCGAATTTTATACTTACGATTATACAGCAAGGTATTTCATTGGTTAAATGCATCGAATCCAGTTATATGAAATCCTGAAAATAGTTGCATATTCAGTACAGAAATTTGTAAAAGTGCATCACGCTTCAAGAACACTACGACATTGCATGACGCGACACCGACTGTTACATCTAATCTATGTGATAGGGCATGGTAAACATCTACTCTTATGTGACGTTTAGAATAGCTGAACATGTCAACTATCTCCAAAGTTGTAGCACGAAAAATATTGTGACGGTGTCTGCGCCCGTACACCGCTTTCTAATGGGATTCGAATTCCGCGGACACAAACTGTAAATTTCTCGTGAAGAGATAACCAGCTGAAACGAAAGAATTGTAACAGAACTGTCTCTCTTGTCCTGGTCGTTGATCGCTCCAACCATACTAGCGCCCTGCCTTGCATTTATAAGGACTCCCGAACAACACGGGCTCTGTATCAGTTACTACTGAAGCTGGGGGTAGCAACACGTTGACGGTAAGTGGTATGAGCATTCAATGTTTCTATCAGTAAAGCTGTGGCACTCTTGCGGCTTACTCAACGAAAACTGAGGTGGGCCGTTTCATCGCCTTCCCGGGAGCGGTCGCGGTCCTCGCCGGCTCCCTTTTCTGGGGCGCTGGTCTTTGTTGGCCGCGTTTTTCGTGACGCTCGGTCCCTGGGCCTCGCGTTTAGGTTTAGCCCTAGCAAGGCGCAGGGCCGGCCCTCCCCCGGGTCCTCGGTGTACGCAATTCTCCCCTGGGTTTTTTTAAAAAGAGTACACTCAAATGTGTCGATGGAACTGTACGAACAGGCCTGGGGTGCGGCTTTATCTCGGTCAATAGAACCGACAACGCACTTCCTCACCAGAACAGGATTTGGCCACCCTGGTGTATACTTGGCCGCAACCTTCTGTGAACAACCCAATCAACCCTGCGCCCTCAATCCCCAACGGCTGCGGAGCAGCTGACCGAGGCGGCGGTGAGACCTGTGACACAGCGGACGGTGCTAAGAATCATTGGCTCCGGACAGGGCGCCATTGGAAACTTAACCTAGGAACGTTTAACGCAAGAACCTTAACCAGTGAGGCTAGTTTAGCAGTGCTGTTGGAGGAATTAGTGGGTATTAAATGGGATGTCATAGGGCTTAGTGAGTGTAAGAGGACAGATGAGTCGTATAAAGTACTAAAGGTCGGGCGCGTAGTGTGCTATCGTGGATTAGCAGACAGACGAGAATTAGGCGTGGGATTCCTCATCAATATAGCTGGCAACATATAGGAGTTTTATAGCATTAACGAGAGGGCAAAAGCTACCGTAATTATGCTTAATAAGAGGTATAGGCTGGAGGTGGTGCAGGCCTACGCGCCTACATCAAGCCACGATGACCAGATCGTTGACACCTTCAATGAAAATATGGAATCGGCCACGACCAAAGTAAAATCCCAGTACATTGCACAGATGGGCTACTTCAAAGCGAAAGTAGGCGAGAAGCAAGATGGAGACCAGGCGGTAGGTGACTATGGCATGGGTTCTAGGATTAGTAGAGTTCGCAGACCGAAATAATTTACGAATCATGAATACCTTCCTCCGGAAACGAGCCAACAGAAAGTGGGCATGGAAGAGCTCCAATGGTGAGAATAAAAATGAAATAGGCTTCATACTGTGCGCTCACCTGGCATCGTAGAGGATATGGAGGTCCTCGGAAAGGTCCGTTGTAGCGACCACACAATGGCAAGGTCTCGTATTAGCTTAGATTTGAAAAGGGAACGGAGGAAATTAGTGAAGCGGAAGTCTATTAACGAGTTGGCATTAAGAGGGAAAGTAGGAGAATTCAGGATTTTGGTGCTGAAGAGATTTTCCGCTTTAACTGATGATGACGACCGTAATGTTGAAACAATGAACAATCGTCCCACAGATATCATTACAGAGTGCGCCATAGAAGTAGGCGGTAGGATGGTTCGACAGGATACCGGGAAGCTATCTCAGGAGACTAAATATCTTTTTAAGAAACGGCAAAGCATGAGGACGTCTAACTCGATAGACAGAATAGAACTAGTTGAGCTGTCGAAGTTAATAAATAAGCGGAAAGTAGCGGACATCGGAAGTTTAACATGGAGAAAATCAAGCATGCCCTAAAGAACTGAGGCAGCCTAAAATCAGTACCATAGTTGTTTCACCACTCAACAGTCAGTTTCCGAATATTACACAGTTTTGGTAATATATGCGGTGCAGATATATTTGGATCTCCGATTTCACTTATTACTTCAAACATTGCTAGAAACCAGGGCGTGCGTTACTGGCGTTCAATAAAAGGAAGCGCATTTCTTAGCAAATTTTTCTTTTCGAGCGAACCTGATGCGGCCAGATTCGCACCTTGAAAATGCATATCTCCCAACTATGGCGCCAATGTGTAAGCCTAGAGACTTCAAAGTCTGCCCAAGCGTTACAATGAATGCAGCACTTTATAGTTGTTGCTTATGCGTGAACTGGCTCAATTCTCGATTGGGCTTTCTTTGCGAGAGTAAATAAATGCTGGTCATGTTGAATAATACGTCCATTGTTATTTTGTGCACTGTGCTAAATTTTCTTTTTGACTGATGGAGTGCATCCACGCATTTTGAGATAATGTGTAGACGTCATAAGGAACGTACGCTTTGATATGGGAGCTTGCGTGAAATAATAACACTGCCCGAAATCTACATTTCTAAGAGTATTTACTTATTAATACTAAACGCATTTTTGGCAGGTGTACCAGCTCCGGTGCGCCCCCTTGTATCCTGAGATTATTTGACCCAACATGCCTTTCGCATTCTCTTGCACGAATATCCCCCAATGTGCGACCAGTTACTTTCTGCAAGAGCTGCGCCGGCACATCCCAGAATGGGAGCTCTAAGACCAGTTTGGTTTTGGCGAAAGATGAACTCCGCGAGCGGCCTTCAGAAACAAGGGAGCACTTTTAGGAGTTCATCTTATACTTATTTCTTTGCAAGGGAGAAAAACAAAGCACAATTCCCAAGCTTTCAATAAAACAATAAAAGTTTCATAAAAACACACGGTGGATGCTTGTATAATTAAGCTGCCATGCCAAACCTATCTTTCCCAGATTTGCTTAATGGGCCTTCAGTCGTTTACAGCGTGGTATTCCTCATCATTACTTCTTAACCCATTTGTGATGTAATTATAATGCCCTTCCAACCGGTCGTTATGGTAAACATGGCCCATGGCTGCGAACCATCGGTACTTGTTCTTCTCTGGCTCGCCTCTTCTACTGGTGTATTAATATATTCCCTAAAATCCCCTCATCGCCGTTTATTAACAGTTCTGACGAGTGAAAAGAATAGCTGACTTCAAAAAGTAAAAAAAAGTAATTTAAAAAAAACCAGACAGAACTATTCTCTGCGTCAAAAGCGGATGTGGTTCAACTGTTTCAGTGACATTCCGAAATTTAAAAACACCAGGAGTATTACGATTGTGAGAGCAGTCAACACCCACAGAAACCAAGGGGCACAGGGGATTTTTAATTTCTTTATTTACTTTGTGGTGTTGATCAGTTTATAATATTACTTAATATGTTATCGCTTAAAGCTAATTGATTAGAAAAGCAGAAGAAAAAACAACCACATGCCGCCGGTGGGATCCGAACCCACGACCTCCGAATTACGCGTCCGGTGTTCTACCGCTGAGCTACGGCGACGGCTGTCAAACCTTCTGCTTTCGGGGGTATTTATGCTTACAAATAATCTAACCTTGGGAGTGTTCACCAGCACCACTCATGTTCTTAAGCGGCGGACGTAGCACGTCCTGAGTTACCGCTGATGTGACGTAGAACGTCATCGAACGGCGAGGGTGGAAGCTGTGTGAGAACCCTCTTATGCTTCCTAAGGAATCAAAGCTGCCAGAACCGAGGCCCTCGTTAAACAATTAAGCAGACAAGGAAAGGGGAATGAGGGGTTCGTTATAAATATGAGAGAAGTCAACAGCCACAGAAACCAAGGGGCACATGGGATTTTTAATTTATTTATTTATTTAGTGGTGTTGATCAATTTAAAATATTACTTAATATGTTATCGCTTAAAGCTAATTGATCAGAAAAGCAGAAGAAGAAACAACCACATGCCGCCGGTGGGACCCGAACCCACGACCTCCGAATTACGCGTCCGGTGCTCTACCGCTGAGCTACGGCGACGGCTGTCAAACCTTCTGCTTTCGGGGGTATTTATGCTTACATCTTGAAACTTGGGAAAAAACCAACCTAGGTGCAAATGATTTCACGACACAAAAACATCCGCTTTTGTGTCGTCCGTTGTCTCGAAAAACTAAAAACGAAAAACGAAAAACGTCCGTTGTCTCCTCGTCTCTTTTTGTGTCGTGAAATCATTTGCGCCTAGGTGGGTTTTTTCCCAAGTTTCAAGATGAATAACCAACTAGCCCGTCAACAAATAACCAATAAAATGCTTACAAATAACCTAACCTTGGGAGCGGTAACTCAGGACGTGCTACGTCCGCCGCTTAAGAACGTGAGTGGTGCTGGTTTCTGTTTCTGTTGACTTCTCTCATATTTATAACGAGCCCCTCATTCCCCTTTCCTTGTCTGCTTGAGTATTACGATTATTATTTATAGGTAATGCGTTTTTTATTAGCATTTATTTTACGAAAAAGTATTGCTTAGGTGCATTGAATTATGCACTGCGCTTCTGAAAGCAAAGAAAGAGAACGTAGAAGTCATTCACGTGCTGGAAGTAGAAGAAGAACCTCGCTTCCTTGGGTTCGGTGCCTCCGGAACAGCGCTCTGTTCTATCGCTGCAATTTCGGACGAAAGGAGCTGATACGGCAGTGACACTCGGTCACACTGAGATCAGAAACCTGTCTGAAGTAAGCATTCCTTGTAGACCCGGCGTGCACAGCTACTAGGCAAGCGTATTCAGGTTTTTCCTGGACGGCGCCTTCAACATCTGCAGCACGGAACACCGACACGGCACGGCGAAATGAACTCAGCCTCTTCGCCACAAGCACGAGCTGCTCATCGTTCCGACAAACGGAGGTCGAAATCGCCAAAGAGAAAATCACGTAAGGCGTCTCCCAGCCCTCCTTCCGTAACTCCCGGCTCTCCTGAGAAACAGGTGCCCGACAAGAGCCAACGGATGTCGGGTTCGGCTTCCCCGATTTCGAAGAAGAAAACGGCTGCGTCGGGAAGGCACAAAGGGCCAAGACGTCAACCAACGAAGCCAGTGGCAGCCTCTGGTTCCGTCCAACCGCACTTGAACGGCACCAATGCGGCTGACCTAGATGCAAAGGCTCCGGGGACACCGTTGCCCAGCTCGTCTGCAGCGGTGTCATCGACTTTAAGTGGCCAGGGAAGTCCCTCTCCCGTCACACCGAGCTACGACCAAAAAGAGGACACCATAACCATTGCCTCCCCACCCGTTGACGACAGCGACGCCATACTACCTAAAGGTAAGGTCGTAGTTTTGCTTACACTGAGTTTAGTCTCATAGCTAGTAGGAGCCGCGCCTCGTTTTTTTTTATTCTTCCCTTAGAAATTCACGCATGGGGGCCAAAACGCAGGAGAAGCTTAGTGGTTATAGCCTGTATTCCCCAGCACGTATCATCGCTTGTAAAGTTAAACGAGCGCGGCTGCAACTTTGACATATATTTCTGACCTCAAATGTGTTTCAAAAAGACTTTGCGCAAGTAAGCCTTGTATGATAGTCAAGGAATCAGGCGCTTTTACACCTGATTGACGGCCAATTTGCCACCCACACTAAGGGCAGCACTTTTTCCTCTTAGTGCAGAGCATAACCTGAAGACCTAAAAAGATTGCCACCCGTGTCATTATATGCTTAAACTGCATGCTTCCTGCCGTATAGTTTGTAATATGTAAACGACCACACACTCAGAGAAATGTGTTATCGACAATAAATTATAAGATGTGGGAAGATAATGGGGATGACTTAGCGGATGAAAGAAAATAAAGCTTCGAGACAATTGAGGGCTTCAATCAGAACTCCATATCTCATGTCTACATTTGTAATTGGCATTTCGGGCGCTCTTAATTCGAGCAGAATAAAAGAGCGCTTTACAAAATACTGAAATTAAGATTTCTCTCTACTGCTCGGGGAAAGAAA